>NC_136915.1:48486904-48805538 GCF_949752795.1 Hyperoodon ampullatus | reverse complement strand
CCGGGCGTCTGGGTGTGTGACTGCTGTCGCGGGGCGTCTTGACCAGCGCCATGCAAAACTACAAGTACGACAAGGCGATCGTCGCGGAGAGCAAGAACGGCGGCAGCCCGGCGCTCAACAACAACCCGAGGAAGGGCGGCAGCAAGCGGGTGCTGCTCATTTGCCTGGACCTCTTCTGCCTCTTCATGGGTGAGCCCAGCCCCGTTGTCCCTCCGGCCCTCGGCGCCCGGCGCGCGTCCCAGCCCGACCGGGGCTGCGCGCCGGGCCGCGTCTCCCGGCTGCGCCGCGCAGTCCGCCCCGGGGGCCGCCCGCAGGCTTCTCGCGGAGCCTTCGCGCCGCTGCCGGCCCCCAGGTCCCCGCCCTCCCCGTTCCCGCCGCCTCCCCGGCCTGTAAAGGAGTGTCGGGAGCGCTGTAGGCTTTCGCGGGCCACTTGGACACGGAATCCTAAAAGCCGACCTCCGGTTGGAAGCCCGGCCAGAATCCCACGAAAGGCGTGGGCTCGGCCTGTTAGGATAGGGGAAATCGGTGGAACCAGGACCCGGAGCCGCCGTAGAGCTGGTTGCCCTCCATCCAAGTAAGATGAATCTCCTGGAGCGCTGGGCTCCCGCCTGGAGAGCGCTGCCTTCCCCCGGCCGAATGTAAACATCCAGCCCTTCCGCCGGGGCTGCCTGGGCCTTTTCTCTTGCCGCTATCCTGAACGCCCCCCAGGGGTTGGGAGGGTGCTGTCGAGGGGCGTGATGCGGGGTACCGATCCAGCAGTCACTTTTTAGGCGCCTACTGTGTGCCAGGGAGTACTGCCTCTCCCTGACTCGGTGCAATACGGGCGAGGAGGTCCATTTCACCGATGAGGCAACTGAGGCACTGGGAAAGCTAGCCACGGTTCATGCATCGGGACCACAATTAATTGTACTCCCAGAAAGCTGAGGCTGTAGCCCGCTTCTGTTTTCCAAACTAGTTGGAAGCCACAGCTGGAAGAGCTGGAGTAAATGGAATGGAGTGGGAGGGTAAGGAGGATTTATGAACTCGCCCCCGGGGCAGGGGGTGGCTATTGACAAGAATCTACAGGAGTTCCAAGATTGAAGTAAGTGTAGATTTTGTTTTTTTTAAAGCGAATCATGGTGTTATGGGAAGCGTAGCGTGCAGGACTTGTCATCAGGACGCCGCCACTCGGCCACTTGCCGGGGGTGCCACCTAACTGCCTCTCTGGCCTCAGTTTCCTCATCAGTTGAGTGAGTGGGTTGAACTAGATGCTCTCTAAGGCCCCTTCCTGCATTAAGAACTCGGATTTGGTCCAGGAGCTGTTCTGCCAACTCTGCTAACTGAAGAAACATCTGTGTTCCCTGTTCAGTTCCCTTAAAATAGAACTCCTGCACGGAAGCTCAAGTCCCCTTTGAAATGGAGTTGTCCATGCAGAGTGTGCAAACCAGAGACTTCTTGGGCTGGAGTCCAATGACCCTGTGTTCATGACTCTGTAGCAGGATCCTTACTGAGGTCCATCTGTCCTTGGCTTGACTGTCCATAGTAAATTTTCAGAGTCAAAGAAAGAAGGGACTCTTGGAGTTTAAATATAAGAATGGCCCCCTTTAGATATGCAGAGACAGCTGAAGGTCAAATTGTGCTCTGCGGAAGGGAAGAAAGGTGACTGTAGTTCAGGTGGCAAATCCCCTTCCCACCTCTTTGTATCAATTCAGCATTAAAATGTTATGTAAAGGAATTGTCACTGGGGGGCCTACCTTCCTGGAGGCCACTGGCTTCTTATGCACAGTGGGGAGATGAGTACTTAAAGTCTCCTTGCCAAGCTATTGAATTTTTAAGAGACCTTCCCTGGTCCTGGGGGAGTACCAGGAACACAAACACATTGAAGCTGTTTGCTGTAAACTTGTCTGGGGCTTCCCAGTGTTCACTGATGTGTTTTGTTCCCTGGTGGTAGGGTGAATTCTTTCTAGACTGTCTGTTCCCTGTACCCTCCTACCTCCTACTTGGTGATTAGGAAAGCAGAGCTAGAACACACTTGACAGCCTTCAGACAGTTTTATTGTACTCCCCTCCTCTTTCCACGCTTCTGATTTCAGAAGGCAGTCCCACGAGATGGTGTATCTTATCAAAGGAAAAAGTGTGAAGGAATTTGCAAAAAGACACACCTATCAGCTATAGTTTAGCGGGGGACACAGAAATCCCAAGATGCTGTTGTACATTGAAGGTGTTAAGTAAGGTGTATGTTTGCACATTTCATCTCTTTATCTGCCCCAACTCTCCCTGTGTCCCCTTCAAAGCTAATATTCTATACCTAGCTGTTTGTTAAGTTTACTCACTATTGGCCTCTTCGAGCAAATGATTTTTGTTTACTGAAAAAAAAAAAAAGTTAATAAGATACCAGGACCTTGTATTTTACCATAAGGAGCACATAGCTATCCGTTTTAAGGTGTGTGCCTTGCCATTAACATAATGTCAACCAAGTCATTATCAAAGCGTCTCCCCTATGCATAGGCCAAATTACAATATCACTAATTTAATGCCTCTCGACCACCCTTAATAGGAAACACTGTAAGGTAAACATTTACTTGAGAAATTTATGCAGGAGAACTCTATTTGGCTTCTAAAAGAAAATTATTAACACAACATATGATTTTAATATTCCACACATCACAGTCCTAAAAAATTGTTTCTACTTGGTTCACTTTTTGCCTGGGACTGTCAGTATGATTTAATTTTTATATAGTGTATTGATCATATGGTCTGGATTACAAGGCCCTAATATATGAAAAAGGGAGACATTTTTCTGTTTATTCTCTCACAGGAATATATACCAAGCTTCCTCTCCTTGTGTCTGGAAAAAATAAAAGCTGATGTGCAATATACATGTTATGTAAGTGGAAATATGCAAGCAGTTTAACTTGTTTCACATACCTTTTTGGAATGTTAAATTCTTGGTGAAAAAACAGAAGTCCACTCTCCTTTGAGGACCAAAGGAATCTGGTGTCAGAGAATCACCAATGGGGGTTTATGTCTCAGAAAATAGGTATCTTTGCCGATTATTGCTTTTATAAACACAATTATGAATCTTTGCATAGTAGTAGTTTTTCTGAAATCGATTTTGTTTTCCTTTCAGTTGCATAAAAGTATGGCCTTCTTTTTTTTTATGCACTCCTTCTGCTCTACCAGGTTACAAGAGAGCAACAGACAATATTCCCAGGCAAGGAGGAATGAGCATCTACTGTCTTTCTAAGCTCTGTTAGCCTCTTTTTCAGATGAATTAGCTTATGTACTTTTCACTTCAACTCTGATGAAGAGATTATCTCCATCTTATAGATGAGAAAACTGAGATTCACACTGAAGTCAATTTGAGTTGATCTCTAATCCTCAGTGAGCATGACTGGAGTCCATCCCCCTTTTCTTCCCTCATCTGAAGAACCCTGAAACTCAGATCATTAGAAAATTCTAAAGCTCGGTTTGCAGAAAGTCCTGCCTCTCCACATTTTCCAGTTAGTCATTTGCACCAAAGCAGATGGATAAAGGTGGTTCAACTCTTCTGGTCAGTGATACGGTCTTGTCGCCCCAAGGTATCGTTTTGATTTGGGATCGTTCTAACACTAAGTAATTCCCAAATTTTGAGGGTGCCTTTTTACCCCATGAGACAGTGGTTCCAAAGAAAGCACAAATGGCAGTGCACGGCTGTAGCACAAATGCAGGGATTTGGTAAATCCATGTGGAGCTTCTCTGCTCTGTCTCCTGTCTCTTCCTTGTCCCCCTCCCCAGATATTTACTGAGTGCCTCCTTCCAACCCATGCAGAGTCAGCCCTGCTGACTCTTCCAGGATGGTTGAAAACCTTTATTGTCTGGATTGGCTAGTTTCTTTTGTTTTTCATTTTTTTTCTCCTTAGCTCTTCCATCCCTTTCTCTTATACTTGAGATATACCATGGGGTATAGCTGCCTTTGTGGGAGACTGTTAAAGCCAGAGTTGGTGGCCTTTTCCACTTTTAGCCCTTTTGACTTCCTGTCAATTTGAGATTCTTTCTTTCCCCCTTCCTGTGCAGTTGTTTGGGCTGGCAAGCCCTGTTCATAGCATGATGCTAATGATACCATAGTTGAGGGCTTCTTCCCTGTGTAGGCAGTTATATTTATGGAGACACCCTGCCCTAGGTGTCATTTCAACCTGGTACACATTATTTGAGGAGTGATAATTTGGGGGATGCCTACTGTGTCAGTACTTCACCAACTCAGCTAATAAGGAGACCCATCTGGTGTGACATGCAGATTCTCAGGCTCCTTCCCAGGAGATTCAATTTCACTAGGCTCTGGACCTGGGCCTAGGATTCTGTGTTTTATAAAAGCTTCTGGTGATTCTTATCAGGCCAATTTGAGAATCACTGTGTTGTTTAATAGCTAATGTCTTAAAGGCAGTTGAGGCAGGGCAGTTGGTTTATATAGAAGGATCGCATATTCTGGCACTTTTTGAATTGTTAGGTTGTCTGTACTTCTCTTTCTGTTTGTGGCCAGTACACCTGTCTTTTCCAGTAAAGATATTCAAGATACCTAGAGATTATCAGACTAAGTGAAGTCAGACAGAGAAAGACAGATATCATATCAAATATCAAAGACAAATATCACATATCTCTCATATGTGAAATCTAATTTTAAAAAATGATATAAATGAACTTATTTACAAAACAGAAACAGACTTGCAGCTATGGAAAACAAACTTATGGTTACCAAAGGGGAAACGTGGAGGGGAGGGATAAATCAGGAGCTTGGGATAACCATACACACACTACTGTATATAAGATAGATAACCAACAAGGACATACTGTATAGCATAGGGAACTCAACTCAATGTTCTGTGATAACCTATATGAGAAAAGAATATAAAAAGAATGTGAATATAGGTATATGTGTAACCGAATCACTTTACACCTGAAACTAACACAACATTGTAAATCAACTATACTCCAATTAAAAAAAAAATTTAAGATTGTTAGAATCCTTTCAAAAGGAAAAATTACCTCTGGGTGCTGGCCTGAAGGTCTGATTTTTAGTGCAAGGACTTGCTGGTGTCTCCTAACTGCCAAGAGGCTGGGATTTTTATTTATTTTTAAACTGAGTTCTCTGTAGCGTTGTAGGCCAAGTGACCACTTTGGATAAATGAAGTGTTAACTCTATAAATATTTTCTTTTGAGATATTGAAGTTTGTATATGAGTAAACAGTGAAATGAATGAATTAGACCTCTAAAGAGAGCCTTTAAAAGATCAAAGTTCGCTTGGCAAAGTATTGTGGCAACAACACAAGCTTCAGATTCACCCAGGTCTGGGTTTGAATCCTGACATAAAGTCATCTACACATGTGACTTGGGCAAAAATTATTTAACCTTTCAGGCCTCAGTTTCCTCATCTGTAAAATACAAAAGCAAACCTGTGACACTCGTATATGTTGAAGCTCAGATGAGATCACAAATCTGAAAGCACTTTGAAGAGTTAAAAAACACTAAATCATTATCAGGTATTATGTGGCTATTATTATTCACAGTAATAGTAGAATTTTCCTTTCCTTCCCAGTGTTCTTACTCCTCGATGTTTCTATGAATTTAATATTTTGGCAGAAAAGTAGCCTGAAATATATTAGGGGAAACAATTGTGAAGAGAATCCCAAGAAAAAACCAGACGGAGGGAACACAAATGTTTTCTATTAGCCAGAGAAAAGCAGTGGCAGGTTTGGGAAAAGTCACAGTGAGGGAACCTCAAGAGTCTTTGGTGGTTACCTTCTTCCCCTCTGGAAGGGACATGGCTATATCATCTTAAGGGAAAGACAAATACACCTTTGTCGGGGAGGGAATTTGGACAAATGGACTATTTTAGTGTCAACTCTTTTTTTTTTTTTTTTTTTGCTGTACTCGGGCCTCTCACTGTTGTGGCCTCTCCCATTGCGGAGCACAGGCTCCGGACGCACAGGCTCAGCTGCCATGGCTCACGGGCCCAGCCGCTCCACGGCATGTGGGATCTTCCTGGACCAGGGCACGAACCCGTGTCCCCTGCATCGGCAGGCGGACTCTCAACCACTGCGCCACCAGGGAAGCCCAGTGTCAACTCTTATATGTGTCTTTTGAAAGCCCAGAGGAAGAAAAAATAACTAAAAAGAGCAACATGATTGAAAATAATCAAAATGCTTGTCATCCAGGGCACTCTCCATATCTCTTGAGGAAGGGAATAACTGGTAGTGAACATATTTGTTCAGGCCAACCATGTAATATAGATATTAGATTCCTTTTAGAGAGGAGGAAACTGCAGTTCAGAGAAGTTAAGTAACTTGCACAATGGTGCCCAGCTAGTAAGTAGTCACTAAATTTTCCAGAACTCTTGTCAGCTTACCTTGCTGCCCACTTTTCAATGCAGTTAATGCAATGAAGACTCCCTCTTTTCTATTCCATTCCATTTCATTTATTTCCATTTTTTTGAGTCCAAATATGTACAAATATGTTCTGCAGGGCCCAATATAAATAGTTGCAGAACAGCTTGGAGTGCGCTGACTGAGCCTCTCGGTGGACGTAATAAAGAAAATTCCATCGGAGCAATTCTTTAGTGCCTAGATTCATGGATGCTTTAGAATTTGAAAGTACCTTGGGGATTTCATTATGAACAATACCAAGTCATTTTTTATCTCAGTCAGAAAAATAGGCCTCTTTGAACAGGGGACAGGTGGGAGGTCCAAGGGGGAAGCACAGGCTTTGGAGACAGATAGGTGGGAGTTTGCTTAGGGTTATTAGCTGTACGTGGTTAGGCAAGTTGTGACTGTCTCTGACGTCTCGGTTTTCTCATTTGTAAAATGGGATAATATGTGTTGTGAAGTTGTGAGGCGATGCCTGGTATAGTGTGTGGAGCTGTGTACTCACCAGCTGCTGTTGTCATTGTCACCACGTCCTAGTCAGTGCCCTTGATTCACATAGGAAGACTTGGATGCTTGGACTGGTTAGTAATTGTCTGGTGATAGTGAAAGGGCAGGACCTAGAACCAAGGTCTTGCCTTTATACCATTTTGCTTTTCTGGTATGTACTTGTCAGTTCGAAACTTGATTATCATTCATGAGGTAGTTCTCCAGAGAGCCCTATTCTCATTTTTCTCTTTCCTGGGTCAATTAAAAGAGGAACAAGACAAACAGGTTTAACTTTTAACCCAAATCAGAGGATGATAGTTTAGTGAGGGCAGAGACACATGGGGCAAATTTGAAGGACTAGGCAGTTTTTTTGATATATCACTTTTCTTCCAACTGGCCCTTGTTCTAGAAGGTGCTTATTACCAAAGATCACTGCTGACTGATTTGAACTTGAACAGGCACCATCTTTTTCAAATGACGTGTTCCAGGAGAGAAGAAAGAAGCCCATGTTTTCGAAGTGTTTGTTTTTGACTGAGGAGGAAACTGAGTCTCAGATGAAATAATTTTCTCAAGGTCATGCATGAGTTGGTGGTCCCAACATTCAAAAGAAGGCTAGGTCAGTTTCTGAAACATCCTTGTGAAGCTAATCTTCCTTTAGGTCCAAGTTAAATTATAAATTATGATCTGCATTAAAATTCCCAAATTTAAACCAAACCAAACCAAACAACACACATAAGATCCAGTTGGCAACTTATGAAAGGAACTTGATGATTTCTGTGTGCTTTGAGAGTATACACTGCAATCAGAGTATTGGTGGGAAGTGTGTTTTTGAGGTTTGTCACAAATTAACAAAATTATATGCTTAGAGAGTTTTGCAGAGAAATGCAAATCAGTGTAAGCGCCTTGTCATAATAAGCAGTATGCTTTGGTTCCTGTTTATGTATCCCTAAAGCACATAATACACATGATTATATTGACACGAAGGAAGCTGTTCTCACTGATGGTTTCTTTATATCTGGCCCCCAAATTAGCATCAATCAGTATAATTTCTAGAGAGCCTATTTAATTAAGTCTATGTTTGTACCTGTCTTTCATGTATGTCTTGTCTTCTGCAGTTGTTTCTTGAGCATCTACTATGTGCAACACCCCTTAGTCCCTTCTTCCCTTGGGGTGGGGTTGGTGGGTGGGGTTCCTTGTGCTTTATGAATTCCCACATTGGGAAAGGGTAACAGACTTTTGCCTAATTTTACACACTTAGTGCTGCTGATTTGGGCATGGTAAGGGAGGGGCTATAGCTGCACAGTGAAAAGCAATGAGTTTGCCTGAGGGCTTGGAGCTGGGTCTTGTTAGAGAAATAATAGCCTACGTTACACGGAGTGGGAAAGGGTATTGCAGCAGAGGGAGCAACGGATGCTGAGACTTAGAAACAAGAACGTTTTTGGGAAGGGTGAGTGGTTGGAGGCTGGAGTGTGAGTGCTGTGTATTTGCATTGAGTTGGTGGGAAAAGAGGATGTTGGGGATGAGGCTGGAGAGATAGTTAGGAGCCAGATTAAAAAGGGGAGCTATAAATGGCAGGCCGCTAAGGGACTTGAACTTTAATTTGGAGGACCAGCGAATGAGGTTGTATTTTCATTTTTATTTTTATTTTTATTATGGAAAATTTCATACAGAAACCAAACGCAGTATATACCTAGGAGTGGAATTGCTGGGTCATATGGTAACTCCATGTTTAACTTTCTAAGGACCTGCCAAACTGTTTTTCCATAGCAGCTGCACCATTTTAGAAGTACCGTAAGGTTAGTTAAAATGTGTAAGGAAAAAAAATTACCAAAGTTTTACAGGCAACATTTGGCATTAACATATTCATGAGCAGTTTTTAAGAGGGGATTAACTTAATCTGATTTGTGTTTGAGGGGAGGGAAATTGGAGGCCAAGGAGGGAGATCAGTTGGGAGGCAGATTAGAGATGAACCTGAGGTACTGGGGACAGAGAGGAGAAGGATGGGTGACAAGGAGATTAAAGGAGATTTGGGGGGTGAGGGGGATGGTGGTCGGGGGGGTGGTTCCTGATCTCCTGGTTGGGAGCCTCTGAACCATGGTGATGCCTCTCTATCCACAAACACTTTAAATGCAGTGTTTGTAGAAGACTTATGAAGCCTGTATTATAGGATTAGTAAATGCTTCTTTATGTTCATAGCCTTATTAGAAAGATGAGGCTATAAGTTTTTTATATACATAAATTATTTATTTAAATTTTGCTCTGGAATTTTTAAATTTCTCAAAGCCCCTTAAAATAAATGGGCCATTGGAAATCCTCTTGGTTTAGAGAAACGGTTTTCCTTGAGTTATAATGGTATTTTTAAAACAGTTTTGCTGAGATCTAATTTATGTACCATAACATTCATTCATTTAAAGTATTCAATTCACTGGCTTTTAGTATATTCACAGAGTTGAGCAACCATCACCACAATCAATTTTAGAACATTTTTATCACTGCAACAACAAAAAAACTGTACCCATTAACTGTCACTCCACATTTACCCTTCTCCTTCCCCCATCCCATGGCAACTACTGACCCACTTTCTGTTTCTTTGCCTTTCACTCAGCATAATATTTTCAAGGTTCATCCATATCGTAGCATGTATGTTCAGCATGTGTGTTCAGCAGGTATTAGTATTTCATTTACTTTTTTTTTTAACATCTTTATTGGAGCATAATTGCTTTGCAGTGGTGTGTTAGTTTCTGCTTTATAACAAAGGGAATCAGCTATACATATACATATATCCCCATATCTCCTCCCTCTTGCTTCTCCCTCCCACCCTCCCTATCCCACCCCTCTAGGTGGACACAAAGCACCGAGCTGATCTCCCTGTGCTATTGGACATAGATTTTCAATTCTCATGGTCATATTTACCTAGGAGTGGAAATGCAGGACGATATGGTTACTGTGCTTGACTTTTTGAGGAACTGCCAGACTATTTTCCATAGTGCCTACACCATTTTGGAAGTATCTTAAGATTAATTAAAATATGTATGGAAAAAATACAAAAGGTTTACCGAAGACCTTTGGAATTAACATATTCATGAAACCACTCTAGTGCTGCTTTGTTTGTCAGAGAATATTTCACAAAGAAACAAAGTTTTCAGTCAGTTTAGCAGTGTCACTGGGTTTAAGATGAGTGAGCAGAGAACAATAAAGCTGCCTGAGGAATAGATGCTGGGTGGTCAGCTAGACCTCCTCACCCGCTGAGTAACATACTTCCACAAACCAGGGTGTGTGGCAAGCAGATTCCTTCTTCAGCAAAATGAAAAGCAGCCTTAGATCTTCAGAGTACCCTGAAAACAGTTAAAAGTACAAATATTAAAAATCTGTATTCCTTGGGTTAGCTTTACGATATTTTTAAGACCATGAAATAGAACTGTAGTTCCTGATAAGGTTGATTTTTTTTCCCATCCCTTTTCCCCCCTGGAGATATGGCTGTATACATGATTATCATCTCAAAAATTAAAATTACTGTGCATCTTTTAGATTCGTGTGCTGGATGCTGGGTGATATTAAAAAGTATAAGACACAAGCACAGATCTTTAGAAACTGGTTGGAGTGTCAAGTTGAAAATTACAGTGAGGATTAAGCTATAAGTGCGTGAAAAATGAAACCACATAGAATACAAGGAGGTGAGGAAAAGGCACTCAACCTTTATTATTAGGAGTTTTAGTTGATATCTCACTTAATCTTTCCAATAACAGAATAAGGTAGATGTCAGTAACCGGTTTTGCAACTCAGAGAGGGTAAATGATTTGCTCAGGTTCACACAGCTAATATGTGTTAGGCCTGGGATTTGGACTCAAGCAAGCCTGACTAAATAATGACAATTGCTAACATTTATTGAGTGCAAGTATGTACCTCTCACTGGGCAAAGCAGTGTGCATGCGTTCTCTTATTTAATTCTCCCAATGAGCCTATGAAGTCTTCATTACTATTATCTCCATTGACAGAACTGAGGTTCAGAGACATTAAAAAATAACTCACCAGAAGTTACGCAGCAGGTGAGTTTGAGTTGGGGTCAGACCTGAAAAGTCTGTCTCATGAGGCCATTCTTTTTTTTTTTTTTAACATCTTTATTGGAGTATAATTGCTTTACAATGTTGTGTTAGTTTCTGCTGTATAACAAAGTGAATCAGTTATATGTATACATATATCCCCATACCCCCTCCCTCTTGCTTTGAGGCCATTCTTAACTGCTAGGCTCTCCTGCTTTTGTTCTGCAAGTGTTTCTGAAGCCCAAGTTTTCCCCACTATTCCCTGCCAGCTTTCACATCAGCAACACGTGATGAATTGTCCAAAATGAGTTAGACTCATGATTCTCACCCTGGGTTCTCTGGACCTGCCAAGGTCTGTTAGGGCAATCACAGGGCATCTCGTGCTCTTTTTAGGACTTCAAAAATACCTAACGTGTACTGCACATTTTTCAATGATTAACTTGCCTAGACTGAGAACATCAGCCTCTGCCAGGACTGGTCAAAGCACTGACGTTCTGTGCTTTTGATCTGACTGAATGTGGAATGACACTGGCAGATCACCCTGGTCTTGCTGGTTATTTCCACTCATCAGGGGATGTGATTGACACTTCCCATGCTTTGATTAACAGAAGTGGAGAAATGATTTAAATATAGTTTACCTGGTAAATAAAGACATCTTCTAGATGTCACAGAGGGTCATGAAGGAACTGCAAGGCATTTTTTTTTTTTGCGGTACGCGGGCCTCTCACTGTTGTGGCCTCTCCCGTTGCGGAGCACAGGCTCCGGACGCGCAGGCTCAGCGGCCATGGCTCACGGGCCCAGCAGCTCCGCGGCATGTGGGATCTTCCCGGACCGGGGCACGAACCCATGTCCTCTGCATCGGCAGGCGGACTCTCAACCACTGCGCCACCAGGGAAGCCCTGCAAGGCATCTTTGATGGTGAAAAGGTTGGACATTCTAGAATGGACAAGCAGCTCTGTGGATTTAGGGCAGAGGAAGCCTGCTGGATCCTGGGAAGGCTTCTTAAAGGAAGGAGAGACTTGAACAAGGCCTTTGTCGCTCCTATCAGGGAGCACTAATGGGTCTCTCTGTTAGTGACCCTGTTTGTCCCGTGGGCTCTGTCTGCTGTCTTGGTGGTTTGGTGTAACCTTTGGGTCACACTGAGAAATTGTGAGCTTCTCTGGTTAGTGGCTGTGCATGCGGCATCTTCATTAAATGCAGTAAATAGAACTTCCCCCAGTAGCCTCTTCCCCACAAATGACCCACATTGTTGTAAAGTTAGCAACCACTGACAGGAAGTGGCAGCAGTGCTTCCAGCCACACAGTGGATTTCATTAGACACTGGCCCAAAGTAGCTGTTTTGGTCATTTTGGCTTTCGTAGGCTTCTAGGGAGGAGTGGCCTAATACATTCTTTCTCATCCTTGCATGTGTCTTGCTGTCATCTTCGCCGTACTGGATATTTTGATTAAATGCCTAGTGTCTTCTTTTGAAGCAGCCATATGTATCGCAATCAAAGGGAGGAACTTCTGGCAGGCTGAGATTTTAAAATATTTCCAAAGGTGTCACCAACTTACAGTAGTCCTCCCTTATCTGCTGTTGCCCTTTCCATGTTCTCAGTTACCCTCAGTCCAAAAATATTAAATGGAAAATTCCAGAAATAAACAATTCATAAGTTTTAACTTGCATGCTGTCTGAGTAGCGTGATCAGATCTCTCACTAGGATCCCCAGCTGATGACATCGTCAGCTACTGACATCCAACCGTCCACATTGTTATGACTTGATGATCCAGGATCACCCGATACAGATGGTCCTCCTTCTGATGTATCATCAGAAGGTCAGTAGTAGCCTAATGCTGTGTCACAATACCTACGTCATTACTTCACTTTATCTCATCATGTAGGCATTTTATCATCTTGCATCATCACAAGAAGAAGGGAGACTACAGTACAAGCAGATATTTTGAGAGAGAGAGAGACAACATTCACATAACTTTTATTACAGTTTATTATCGTAATTCTATTTTATTAGTCATGGTTGTTAATCTCTTCCTGTGCGTAATTTAAATTAAACTTTATCATAACGATGTATGTACAGGAAAATTCATGGTACGTGTAGGGTTCGGTACTGCCCACAGTTTCAGACATCCACTGGAGCTCTTGTAAGTATCCCCTGAAAATAAGGTGGGGGGCTATTATACTTGAATCTTTTGTATAGCAGTTTTCTCATTTAAATCTGTTTGAAGAGAGTTGCTCCAATGCCATGGCAGGAGGGATGATGGGTCCCACTCACCCTAGTAAACTTTTGCTTTGGACGGTCTGTACTGTAGGCATTGTGTGAATGCAGAATTCTCTGGGGCTGGCTGGGAAATTAAAGTATACATCTTGAGTCAAAGTATTCAAAATACAGGGCTTTCAATCCCAGGGGAAAATAAGCCCTCTTGATCTTAGGGTTTAATTTTCCGATGGCCACTGACGGAGTTGAAGACCCTTTAATTATAATTTTGCTTTAAATTGGTTGTTTGCGGTTGTGTTGACCTCAGCTGTGAAATCCAAACATTTATTATTAATTAATAATCCCTTTCATTGAACAGTTCTACCAAATGATAGCATATGCATCTGAGAATTTGAACGTAAATATTCTTCTTGCCTCAATTCATTTTTCTCATTCTAGCTCTTTCTTCAGCTCCCCAGCCCTGAAAAGCCCGCAAAACAAAACACCCAAACCACCCTACCCAGGATATCGTTCTCCAAATGTCAACAGGAAAAAGTCTGGGAAAGGAACATTTTTGAACCCTTGCACTATAGTCAGGCACATTCATGCATCTCATCAAAGCCTACACCTGTGGAGGGGAGATATTGCTGTAACTGATTTTACAGATGCGGCAGTTGCCCTTGGGAAAGGTCGAGGAACTTGCTGGGGATCCTGCATCTGGAAAATGGTGGAATGCCTGAGATAAGAACCAGCCAGCACCTGTGTCTCCTCTCTCCTCCCACAGTGAAGACTCGCATTGAAATTTGCACTGACTGCTATTTTCAATAATAAGCATATGAAGCAAGCAAGCCAGCCAGAAAATTTTAAAATGAAATGACCAGACCTTGTAAAGTGTTCAAGTGTGATTTGGGGGTTAAAGCCTTTTGCCCGTTTTAGTATTGCCTGTTTCTTTGTAAATTCCTAGAAGATAGAGATGAGACTCAAAACCTCTGGGCTGGAAGGGGGAAGGGCATGAACTTTGCTGTACATCCCTGGCAGGCAGTCATGCAAGGGGCTTGTTAACTGGCTTGAATTTCACAACAACCTATGGAGGAGGAGGGGGTTGGAGTTCATTTCAGTTTTCTCAGAGCCTGGTCGGCTCTGCCTGTCTCAACTCTTTTTGGTGGGTGGCATAACACATTGTATTAATAATTCAGCTACCTCATCACTAGCAGAGACTGTTTACTAAGATTCCAGGGGAACTGCTTTGCTAGAATCTATTTGGAGCTGGTAGCTTGGACCATGCATCCACTTTGATTGAAAATACGTCACAGAGCATCCCAACTCCAATTCTGTAGAGCCTGAGAAGAAAAGGGCAGAAAACCACGGCAGGGGACTACTTTGCCGATTTCGTACAGAAATGGAATGACTTTGGGGGATAGCAACTTCGGATTGTATTGTTAATTCTTCCTATCGGTTTTCTCCAAAGGACTTAAAAAGGCAGGGAAATGCAACAATTTGAGTGAAGCAGCCTACACTTGGGTTTAGGCTCTGTGTATTTCCCAGGCTATTGCAGGACTCCTATTCAGCTGGGATTTGAATGGGAGTGTGATTTGCATGAGAGCAAGTGTATAAAGTAGGTCTTTTTTCCCCTTTCTTCAAAGAAGTTTTGTGGCATTTCTTTTTCTGACAGAGTTGGCATGAAGCTTTGACAAACACAGACCGATGGAAAAGTTAAACAGGCCTGAGAGCAAGCCCATTTTGTCCAGATCCTTCACACTTAGAATGCAGAGCAGCTGGCAGGAGGCAGCTTAGATCACAGGAGTCATGGCAAGCGCTGTTCCTCCACTGTGGACTGGTGATGAATGGGAAATGCTCACAGAAGCAAGGGGAAAATGGATCATTGCCTATTTATC
The DNA here is from genome assembly GCF_949752795.1 of Hyperoodon ampullatus. Lineage (NCBI taxonomy): Eukaryota > Metazoa > Chordata > Mammalia > Artiodactyla > Ziphiidae > Hyperoodon > Hyperoodon ampullatus. The sequence goes on along the minus strand of NC_136915.1, from coordinate 48,790,549 downwards.
ATTCTCTGTGGTCGGGGGAAACTACAGATGAGAACAGTCCTGGGACTCAGCTGTCCATCTTATCTGTCCTTTGGTATTTATTGAGATAAATACAAAGAGATAACAAAGAAATACTAGAGGCAGATCCTGCCCTCAAAGTGTAGGAGAGAAGATGAGAAGATAGACACACATTCATTCTTGGAGAAAACGTGGCCAGGTGTCTTGAGCTGATCATTAAATGAAATTTTAAAGAGTCTTAGAAAGTCTAAGAGGCAGCTCCACACTGATCCTGGGCTGTGTTCCCAACTTTGCTGTATTAGCTGGGTGATCCCTGGCATATCACTGCCACTTTAGGAATGGTAAAATGGAGATGATGATTCATTCCCTGCCTACCTCATAGAGCTATTGAGACCAAGGGTATGGTATCACAAATATATAGGAAAATGCTTTGAAACTGTAAAGTCATATTTGTACAATGTATATATATATGTATATATATATATAGAGAGAGAGAGAGAGAGAGAGTTCTGAATCTGCTCTCTTCCATTCTCCCTATTTCTACCCCATTCTAAGTGCATGCTCATACACCTAGATCTGAAAACATTCCTTTACAGATCTTATTTTTAGGGGGATAGTGTCCCCCCATATATTATTTATGCATTAACTATACAGGAATCGTTTCTCAAAACTGTAATTCGGATCACATAGGCCCTTCTCTTCATGATTTTTATGACCCCTCGTGGACTACAGAATAAAACTTATTAGTATATTTGAGACCCTTCAGAATCTGGCCCCAACCAACCCTTTCTGCTCCCCATTCCCTTCCCATCCCCCTCCACTTCTCCCCTTTATGCCCTTGTCCCAGACATCTCCATTCTGTGGCTCTTCCAGGAACTTGCCCACCAAATCATTTCTCTGCTTGATACGTGTTACTCACCTCTTATAATCAATTCAAGTGCCACCCCCTCTGTGAAGACTTTTCTGATTTCCTCTGGGCAGAATTAGCCCTTCTTCGGGCTATCATAGCACTTTGTATTGACCTTTCTTGTGTCAATTTTTTTGGCTTGTTTTATGGTTTTGTACAGTCCCATCTTAATAGATTATGATTCCCTTGTATATAACAGGTGCTTGAAAATTTTTATTAAAGTCAAGACATTGAAGAAAATGTCAATAAAATGTTATTTTAGTAAATATAGACAAGAAGCAAAAAGAAAAATAAAATTTTTTTGCTTATCCTACCATAGTACTAAGGTAGCCATGGGCACAGTATCTCTTCTTTCTATAAACAGCTGAATTATTATTAAGTATAATTATAAAGCTAAACACTGGATGCTTAAGACATACTTCCTGCAAATCAGTGTGATGGAATGGAAAAAAGCCTTCCCTTTCTAGAGTTTATAACAGCCCATAATAAAGTATTAACTAACCTGAGAGATTGGGAGTGTGTTGCTAACTAAAGGCAGCTAGATATTTTACGTTCAATTTTGCATTCATGCAGTGTTTTGAACTTGGTCAACAGACTGAATTTGTACTAACCATAATAGCTTCCATTAAAAAAAAAAATTGAACTTACCCTAAAAGCCAGGGCTGTATTTTAGGTTGAGTGATTTTTCTCATCCTAGTCGTGCCTTAAGGACAGGCTCTGAATGAGGAGAGCAGACACCTCCTGTTGGAGAAAGATGCCCAAGCGGAGAGTTACGAAATCTAGGTTTATGTCTTAACTTTCTTTCTTTTTTTTTTTTTTACATCCTTATTGGAGTATAATTGCTTTACAATGGTGTGTTAGTTCCTGCTTTATAACAAAGTGAATCAGTTATACATATACATATGTTCCCATATCTCTTCCCTCTTGCATCTCCCTCCCTCCCACCCTCCCTATCCCACCCCTCTAGGTGGTCACAAAGCACCGAGTTGATCTCCCTGTGCTATGCAGCTGCTTCCCACTAGCTATCTATTTTACATTTGGTAGTGTATATATGTCCATGCCACTCTCTCGCTTTGTCACAGCTTACCCTTCCCCCTCCCCATATCCTCAAGTCCATTCTCTAGTAGGTCTGTGTCTTTATTCCTGTCTTACCCCTAGGTTCTTCATGAGATTTTTTTTTTCTTAAATTCCATATATATGTGTTAGCGTACGGTATTTGTCTTTCTCTTTCTGAGTTACTTCACTCTGTATGACAGACTCTAGGTCTATCCACCTCATTACAAATAGCTCAATTTCGTTTCTTTTTATGGCTGAGTAATATTCCATTGTATATATGTGCCACATCTTCTTTATCCATTCATCCGATGATGGACACTTAGGTTGTTTCCATCTCCGGGCTATTGTAAATAGAGCTGCAGTGAACATTTTGGTACATGACTCTTTTTGAATTATGGTTTTCTCAGGGTATATGCCCAGTAGTGGGATTGCTGGGTTATATGGTAGTTCTATTTGTAGTTTTTTAAGGAACCTCCATACTGTTCTCCATAGTGGCTGTACCAATTCACATTCCCACCAGCAGTGCAAGAGTGTTCCCTTTTCTCCACACCCTCTCCGGCATTTATTGTTTCTAGATTTTTTGATGATGGCCATTCTAACTGGTGTGAGATGATATCTCATTGTAGTTTTGACTTGCATTTCTTTAATGATTAATGATGTTGAGCATTCTTTCATGTGTTTGTTGGCAATCTGTATATCTTCTTTGGAGAAATGTCTATTTAGGTCTTCTGCCCATGTTTGGATTGGGTTGTTTGTTTTTTTGTTATTGAGCTGCATGAGCTGCTTGTAAATTTTGGAGATTAATCCTTTGTCAGTTGCTTCATTTGCAAATATTTTCTCCCATTCTGAGGGTTGTCTTTTGGTCTTGTTTATGGTTTCCTTTGCTGTGCAAAAGCTTTGAAGTTTCATTAGGTCCCATTTGTTTATTTTTGTTTTTATTTCCATTTCTCTAGGACGTGGGTCAAAAAGGATCTTGCTGTGATTTATGTCATAGAGTGTTCTGCCTATGTTTTCCTCTAAGAGTTTGATAGTTTCTGGCCTTACATTTAGGTCTTTAATCCATTTTGAGCTTATTTTTGTGTATGGTGTTAGGGAGTGATCTAATCTCATACTTTTACATGTACCTGTCCAGTTTTCCCAGCACCACTTATTGAAGAGGCTGTCCTTTCTCCACTGTACATTCCTGCCTCCTTTATCAAAGATAAGGTGACCATATGTGCGTGGGTTTATCTCTGGGCTTTCTATCCTGTTCCATTGATCTATATTTCTGTTTTTGTGCCAGTACCATACTGCCTTGATTACTGTAGCTTTGTAGTATGGTCTGAAGTCAGGGAGCCTGATTCCTCCAGCTCTGTTTTTTGTTCTCAAGATTGCTTTGGCTATTCGGGGTCTTTTGTGTTTCCATACAAATTGTTAAATTTTTTGTTCTAGTTCTGTGAAAAATGCCAGTGGTAGTTTGATAGGGATTGCATTGAATCTGTAGATTTCTTTGGGTAGTAGAGTCATTTTCTCAGTGTTGACTCTTCCAATCCAAGAACATGGTATATCTCTCCATCTGTCTTAACTTTCTTATTAACTTACTGGGTCACTTTAGCCAAGTAACTTTTCCTCTCTGTGACTCTGTTGTCTCATCTGTGAAATGGGACAGTTATATCTTCCAGCATGGAGAATTCTCTTGTTCTTTTGTCCAACTTGGCATTTCCTCTGAAATCTCTATCTCCGTTCCTTAAAATATTATAAAGTTCACATTGAAGGAGGGAGGGAAGGATTTTCTACTTTCAAATCTTTTCTGTTTTATCATATTGCTGTACTTTTTCTTAATTCTGTCCCTTCAAAAGTATTTGGTTCATAGCTTTTACCATTGGAAAAACTTAAAAACAGTCCCCTTGTATACTAGGACACTGCACATTTGTATGTTTACCTTTTTAGGTATTAATCTGGGTTAATCTTGATTTTCATAATTTTGAGAGGGCTGAGATTGTAGTACCAACATGTCTGATTCAGAAGAGAAAGGAACTAACAATACAGAGCACCTAACGTGTTTTATTCGATCCCTGTGATATCCTTGTGGAATGGGTGGATTACTCCAATTTTATAAATGATAAAACTGAGGCATGAAGAGGTTGGTTACTAGGAATTAACCCCAGATCTGTGTACCTTATTTCAAAACTCAGGCTTCAAGACCATTTAATCAATCTTCCCACTTTCACCCGCATCTGGGGCAATCCCTCTAAACCATCTTTTCTTGGTTAGTGTCAAGGCTCTGCTTAATAATTTCAGTGATGGTAAATTTTATAGCAGTTCTAATTGTTCAGAATATTATGTTAATATAAAATCTACCTTTCTATCAATTTAAGCCAGCATCGGCTATGTTTGGTACTCTGCTGGTAAGTCGTTATTAACATTAATAATCATATCAGTCAGTTTCATAATGAAAAGCTCCTGAATAAATGGTGGTGATATGTCACTTCAAGCAATATTCATTGAGTACCTTTTTCTTTTTTTGCGGTACGCGGGCCTCTCACTGTTGTGGCCTCTCCTGTTGTGGAGCACAGGCTCCGGACGCGCAGGCTCAGCGGCCATGGCTCACGGGCCCAGCCGCTCTGCGGCATGTGGGATCCTCCCGGACTGGGGCACAAACCCGTGTCCCCTGCATCGGCAGGCGGACTCTCAACCACTGCGCCACCAAGAAAGCCCTATTGAGCACCTTTCATGTACCGAGTACTGTGCTTGCTGTTGGGGTCTAATGATGAATTGGATGTAGTTCTTCTAGGGTCTTCTAGAGGAGACACTGGTCATATGCAGCTCTAGAAATACAACACAGACACAGTACAGAGGTAACAGGATCAAACTGGGGGGCCTGGGGGCAGTCTCGTCACAGCTGTTTGGATGGGCAACTCAGGAGAATGCTCTTAGGCACCATTGTCAAAGAAGGCATTGCACTAAAGATCTTTCTTGAGCAGAGTGGTTCCTCTGCCTCAGCTCTAACCATTGGCACAATGACCACACTTTAGAATAATCTTAGAATGCAGGAGTGGAGGGGCCTAAGCATCAGTCGTTTACCCCTGCCCACTCCCATTGAATAGATGGGAAAATTAGGCTCAGAGAAGCTCAGTCTCTTAGAAAATGAGTAAAATCCAGAGTAGATAAAACCCTTACCTTGTGCAGGTTCAAGTTTAAATCCAATATATGCCATATTTGAAAGTATCCCTTTATGGTGTGGATTTGGTTATTCTGCAAATCAGATAATGACCCCATGTGTCATAAAGCCTTTTAAACCTTAACATAACATCCCAAAGCACAGCAATATGCTCTTACAGTAAAAAATATTCCAAAAATATGATTATGTTAAAAGTGAATAGCCCTCCCACCATCCCTCCAAATTCCACTCCCCAGAGGCAGCTACTTTTAACAGTTTGTAGTTCCTGCCAGCCTTATTTTGAATACACCGTTCTTCTCATTGGCATCCACCTTCATCCATACTGGTTGTTTACTGGACACACCCCACAGATGTCTGCCTTCTGGCCTTGGATCATGCCTTTGCTCTTCAGAGTACCCTCCCCTTCTTCTCTGCCTATGGGAAAGAGTATTCATCTCTAGTCTGGTTTCTGCTCATCCCGTACCCTCACTACCCCAACCCTGGGGAACTTTCACCTCCTCATTTCAAGTCCTTCCAGCTGTGACACTAGGTAGCGACCTTCAACCACTTACTTTCTGTTGGGTTAACTTTCCTTCCCTAAATAATGGGGCAGTTGTGTTAGATGATCTTTAAGCTCTGCTGAGGTCATCAAATATAAAAGACTCCACACTTAGGACATTGCTTCACGGTTAGATGTCTTGATCCGTGTTGAATCGCTGAATCCTGTACAGGGTTGCAACATAAGAGGAGAGATAAAGAGATTCACCCTAAGAAGTTCCCACAGTTTAAGCTCAAGAGTTAGAAAGTTTTAAACTTTCAGAGGCCATATGGCACAATGGAAAGAGGATGTGTCCTGGGGGACAGTTCTGGACTCAAATCTTGGCTCCACCATTTGCTAGCTTACAACCCGAGGCCAGGGTTGTAACCTTTCTGAACTTCAGTTTCCTCATCTGTAAAATAAGGACAACAGTTCCTATCTGACAGAGTGTTCCAAGATTGGGAGATGCAGACAGTAGGCTCTTCCACACTAATCTCTACCCTACTCTCTAAAACCTTTTTGTTTAGAAACTGTTTTCTGTCACAGTTGGCAAGCTTCACAAGGCATAAGAGAGAGTGCTACCTGGATTGATAGGATGTGCAGTGTACAGAGTATGGATTAGATGCAGTTTACCTGATCTGCCAAAAGTAACTTTGGAGTCCTTCCAGGGAATCATCGAGCAGCTGTACAGATGTAGCTACCTTTCTGTCTGCGCTTGCTGAAGGAAGGTGTTTTCCAATTTGGAGAGAACATGTTGGAAATTTGTCTTTAATACATTCTGGTGTTCTGAGGCAAAACTTGCCCAAGAGATTGAGCAGAGCCTATGAACCAATATCATTTAAAGTTCATTAAAACTGTCATCTGTTGTTTTTTTTTTTTTTTTTTTTTTTTGCGGTACGCGGGCCTCTCACTGCTGCGGCCTCTCCCGTTGCGGAGCACAGGCTCCGGACGCGCCGGCCCAGCGGCCATGGCTCACGGGCCCAGCCGCTCCGCGGCATGCGGGATCCTCCCGAACCGGGGCACGAACCCGCGTCCCCTGCATCGGCAGGCGGACTCCAAACCACTGTGCCACCAGGGAAGCCCTAAAACTGTCATCTTAATTGAATACAATGGAACAAGAAGTTCTCAGTCTTCTGGTAGCAATTAAAGACTAAAGAGTCAATTTGCAGTTGTTTTTGCAACTCTTAAAATAATACTTTCTCTGCCCCTCCTCTCATGAAAAGAGTTTTTAACTACAGACATACCCTCACATTGAGGATTTTGAAAGCTGTGAGGACCACAGACCTGCTGGCAAAGGCTTCTGCTGCCAAGGCATCAGAGTTCTCAAAAGCAAGATGGTTCAAGCTCAGGATGCGCTGATTTGGAAATAGAGTCCAAACAAAGGGCCTTTTGAAGCAGGAAACTGGGCTTTGGCTTCAGCACAGAGCAGTGTGGGATTGGAAAAGCGCCCTGGGACTCGCTGAGGAGAGGAGGCACTATGCGACCGATGGGAGGAAGTATAAAGTTTCTCCATACAGTGAGACTTTCTTTCCAAAGCCTCGAAAGTTGGTTTCGGAAGCTGTTATCTTTCCTCTGTCTGCTTCATCGGCATGCCTCTAAAATGTGGACTTAACAACATGGTATGTCTTCGAGCAGAAAAGGAAAATGAGCCTCCAAGGTACATGTGGACATTCCCATTCTAGCAAGATGCCTGACCTGAAGACCAGTGGTTTTCTTTCAAGACCCAAAGCAACCACATTCATGAATTCATTCATTCGCTCACTTAATGGCCATACTTACTGATCACCTGCTACATGCTAGCTTGATGGAGCTATCAAGTTAAACAGCACAATTCCTGCTCAAGGAGCTCAACATTTAGTGAACCAAAACTTGAAGGACTTCCCAATGTGTTCACGCACACATGACTTTCCTGTCCTCCATCATGCACACAGGATTTTACATTTGACCTTCCCTGAAGTGAAACTTCTAATACTCACCTTTACAGATATTCTAAACAGCAGCACACTGACCAACGGAAGGAGTCCAGTTCAGGTAGAGAAGGGCTGTAAGCACGGGGGAAGGCTCAGTGATGGAGCTTAAGGAAGAGAAAATAATTTAAATTCTGATGGATTCTATTCTTCATTTATTTTTTCCTGTTCTTTTATTATTTTTTTCTTTTTCCTGTTCCTTTTTCTTTTTTCTGGCCATGCGGCTTGTGGGATCTTAGTTCCTGACCTGGGATTGAACCTGGGCCCTGGCAGTGAACCGAGTCATCACCACTGGACCACCAGGGAATTCCCTGTTCTTCATTTTGATACATCTAAACTTCACCTATTAAGCACAAACTTCCATGACCAGAAAAGACCCACTTCCTGTCAAATGCTTGGTGAGACGGAGGGAGGGGAGTGGAAACACAGGAGTAGGAAGAACAGAAGGAAAAGGGTGGGTTTGGCAGAACCACTGGCAAGAGAACTTACGCTGGAAAGCCTGGGAGCTGGAACCCATCACCGGAGAAGAAGCGCGGTGGCTTTGGGTTGTACATTTGGAAAACTGATTTTTCTGGAACAGAAAGGGCTCAAAGATGTGAGGCAAAAAGGGACAACCTGGGCTTCCCTGGTGGCGCAGTGGTTGAGAGTCTGCCTGCCGATGTGGGGGACACAGGTTCGTGCCCCGGCCCAGGAAGATCCCACATGCCGCGGAGCAGCTGGGCCCGTGAGCCATGGCCGCTGAGCATGCGCGTCCGGAGCCTGTGCTCCGCAACAGGAGAGGCCGCAACAGTGAGAGGCAAAAAGGGACAACTTTTCATGTATTAGTGATCTTAAATGTTTGCTCTGTGCCCCAAATGTGTATCGATCATGTAGCCCATGTGTTCGTGTCTTCCAAGAGTCAAGAATCCAAGCTTACTCAGTCTCTGCCTTGTAGCGTTATTTATGTGCCAGTTTACTATTGATGGTTCCTACACAGTAGTTTTACAGACATAGGCTTGATCAACCAATGCAAACATTCTTGAATTCAGAGGTGCCAGGGCCTTGGATCTGCATACAGCTTCCCCTAATAGTTGGATGTTGTCATCAGATGTAGGGATGTCTTGATTCCCACTGAAGGTGGTGTTTTTGATGACAGGACTTAATCAGAGAAGTGACAATGTCTGATTGGTTGATTGAACAACATTTAGAAGGAAACTTTCTGGTGTGTTTACAGATACCAGACCACACACATAGCTTTTCTCTTGCTCTTTGTTTTTTGTTTTTCTCTCTTGCTCTTTGAATTAGAGTATATTTGTATGGTAGATTAAAATTTGGGGAAAATACTGTATTCCTATGTATATTTGGAGAGGTATAAAAAATAAGTGAGGGTTTATGTGGAACCTTGACAGTGAAATCTGAGGCAGGGACCTTCTATTTTTCCTTCTCTATTTCTTTCTTTCTTTTTTTTTTTGGCTGCACTGGGTCTTCATTGCTGCGCACCGGCTTTTCTCTAGTTGCAGTGAGCGGGGGTTACTCTTCGTTGCGGTGCATGGGCTTCTCACTGCAGTGGCTTCTCTTGTGGTGCAGCACAGGCTCTAGGCGCGTGGGCTCAGTAGTTGTGGCATGCAGACTCAGTCGTCGTGCCTCGTTGGCTGTAGAGCACAGGCTCAGTAGTTGTGGTGCACGGGCTTAGTTGCTCTGCAGCATGTGGGAATCTTCCCGGATCAGGGCTCGAACCCGTGTCCCCTGCATTGGCAGGAGGATTCTTAACCACTGCGCCACCAGGGAAGTCCTACATACAATTTTCTATTTTTTAATATTTTATTTATTTAATTAATTATTTGTTTTTGGTTGTGTTGGGTCTTCATTGCTGTGTGCGGGCTTTCTCTAGTTGTGGTGAGCGGGGGCTACTCTTCGTTGTTGTGTGTGGGCTTCTCATTGTCGTGGCTTCTCTTGTTGCAGAGCATGGGCTCTAGGTGTGTGGGCTTCAGTAGTAGCGGCACGCGGGCTCAGTAGTTGTGGCTTGCAGGCTCTAGAGCGCAGGCTCAGTAGTCGTGGCGCACGGGCTTAGTTGCTCCGTGGCATGTGGGATCTTCCCAGACCAGGGCTCGAACCCGTGTCCCTGCATTGGCAGGGAGATTCTTAACCACTGTGCCACCAGGGAAGTCCTACATACAATTTTCTGTGTTGCTAATAGTCACCATAATGAAAATTATTTTGTCTTTGCTTGACCGTATGACCCTTTATGATCATTCAGAATTAAGCATCACCCTTCAATCACACATAGATTTCTCTTTCACTCCCTTTCTCTTCTCTTCACCCTGGGAATGGTACTATTGCCCCTGTTTTGCTTGGATGGCTGTGACAGTACCGTAGACTGGATAGCTTAAAGAGCAGAAATGTATTGTTTCAGAGCTATGGAGATAGAAGGCTGAAGTCAAGGTGATGCAGGGCGATTCCTCCTGTGGGCTGTGGGGCAAGGATCTGTTCCTGACTGCTCTCTTTGGCTTGCAGATGGCCGTCTTCATGTTCTCATGGCGTTCTCCCTGTCTGCCCTGTATGCGTGTCTCTCTGTCCAAATATCCCCTTTGCAGCAGGTCACCAGCCATATTGGATTAGGACCGACCCTAATGTCGTCACTGTAATTTGATTACTACTGTAAAGACCCCACTTCCAAATAAGGTCATACTCGGAGGTCCTGGGGGTTAGAACTCCAATATATGAAATTTTTGAGGTGGGGCATAATTCAATCCTTAACACCCCCCATTTATATATGAGGAAATTGAGACCCAATCCAAGTAACTGGAGATTTTAATTTTGGCCTGAGTGAATCTAGAGTGATGCATTATCATCACATCCTTTCTTCTCCCCATGACTTGAAAATACCATGAACCAAGGGAAAAAAAATTCTTTGATCTGAATTTAATTAGCATGAGACAATGTTTGATGGTTATTAACTGCTAAATTTAACTGAGTTTGACTATTTGAAACCTGTGTAAATCATGTTATTTAAAAATGAAGTTAAGTACAGCACACTATGCTTAGTTAAAATGTTTTATTGCTCTAAAGCATTTGCTAAGCCTGTTGCACAGACTCTTCCATTTTTATCTGAAAGTACCAGCTAAGTACTGGTATTTATAATACAGTGACCTGTAGGCTTTATAGCATCCCATCAATTCCCTGGCAACTGGATCACACTTTATAACAAAACCAATCAATATTAGATATTGGTCACCAATTTTTATCTTGTTTGTCTATCTTTTTTGTAGATTCCTTTTAGTTCTTCATTTTCCTTCTCCTGCATTAGTGATTATGGCAAGCCACACACAAACATTCACACGTACACACACACACTTGCACACACACATACTCATACCCCATATATATATATATATATGTATATGTATATGTACACACACACACACACCATTAGGCCCCAGGGAAGGCTAGAACCAGCATAACAATAACCGGCTAATGTAGCCAGTCCTGGTGCAGTTGTACAGCTCATGGATACCTGTACTTGTGTCTCTTTGTCACTGAGTGCACTTGGGCAAGTCACTACTCTTCTTAATTTCCTCACATGAATTAAAAAAGAAAACTATTTGACTATGATCACTGCATCTCCCCAGTTGCTCTTACATCTGTGCTTTGTTCATTGTAGGTGCATAATAAATATCTATTGGACAAAAATGAATGAAAAGAAAGTGAACACATAGTCTCCATAGTGTGATGTGAACTAAGGAAGATCCAAGTGACATTCCATTCAAACCAACATGAAGTGCTGAGAAAATCCCTAGTTATTTTCCTTTAGCTGGAAATAATCAAACATTGAAAAGATGTTGGAATTTTAGAAAACTCTACATATACTGATGTCCTTGCCTGCTTTAAAGCAAAGGAAGAACTGCCACGTGGGGACATAGGGCTACCTTAGTCATCTTTCTTCATTCTAATGTATTTTGTGGGGAAACCATGAGCCATAACCATAGCTTCATGAATTGAGTCCACTCTGTATAGGGTACTGTACCTCTAAACTTCATAGTAACCCCTCCACTGGCCCCATGCTACAGATGGCCTGGAGAGGTTAGCAGCTTACCCAATGTCACAGGACTAAAAAGAGGCAGATCCAAACTTCAAAAGCAAATCCATTTAATCCCCAAAGCCCGTGCTTTTCTTGATAGTCTGTATTGTCAGTCACCCACTCCCATCTCATAAAAAACCCAAAGGCTTGGTGACGTTCATGATACATATTCAGTAACTCTTTGTGAAGTACATAGTAGATTTCTTTATTGGCCAAGATAACACTTGTCCCTCTCCTTCGTACAGAAGACACACCATCCCATATTCATGATAGCAGTAACACCAGTTGAGCATTTCAGTGTGCTAGGCATTGTATGAAACATTTTCTCACACAGTATCTTTTTTGTGTCATAGCCCTATGAGAAGTGAACTGGCATGTTTAAGGTGGAGACAGGACCCAGGTGTGTCTGACTCCAGAATACACACACGTGGAGCTATACCATGCTACTCTTTGCCATGTGCTTCAGTAGCCAACAGATGGATTGCCACCCCCTTTAGCCTCATACTTCTTGTCTACACCTAGTAATGCTTTTGAATAGTGCTGTGCGTTAAGATAACCTGAGAGAGTCTGAGACTGTCAATGAATTTCAGAGAGGTGTAGGAAGCAAGGAGGGGAACAGCCCCAGCCTCTCCTGGAGAGCAGGCAGTGTTTATTTGAGTTGTGCTGTCCGGGACCTAGCTTGGCGTCCAGGCTGTGAGAGGCTTTCATACATCTTATTCAGGGCGGATGGGGATGTGTCTAGAGAATGCAGAAGGTTTTTCCTTGGGAAGATGCTTGTCACGTGTCAGTGAGCAGGGAGCTTTAGATGTAAAGTCCTGTTCTCCAGTCCCTCTTCCCATGGCCACCAGGGTGCTCTTTCTCAAACACAACTTGGCCATACTGTCTACCCCACACGTATTTCTTTATTTTGAGTGTCTGCTGTACACCCAGCAATGTGTAGAGGATGAATAAGAAACACCATTCCTGCTGGCTAGGAAATCAGTCTTGTTGGAAAGCCATACCCTCAAAACATAATTTTGGAGCTGGTTAGAGACCATTTAGGCTAGCTTTTCTTAGCAAGGGCTCTGGAGAAATGTGATTCTTCTAGGTTGTACATCTCCCTGTTGAAACTCAAAAGTGAACTCTGATGAAGTCTCCAGGGAGAACAGTTTGTGCCAAATATGCTTTGGGATATAACTGAGTAGTGCAGGCTCCTCTCTTTAATAGATAAGGGGGCTTGGCGAGGAAAAGGGACTTTCTGAAGTCACTGAAGAATCCAATGTTGGGCTCCAAGACCCAGCCCTGGGCTTATTCTGCTGCACAGAGGCCCCCTAATGTTACTCCCCACTCTGCTTCTATCTCAGACCAGGCAGTCCTAAACCACATATTTTCTCCTGTATCTTGAAACCATATGTTTCGTAGGTTTTTTTTCTCCCCTTCTAAGATAGGCCTCTGATGTTTGGTGTCTGAAATCATTCTGTTTCTTTTTCAGAGCTGTTTTGGCAAAGACGTTGGAAAGCTAGGTTCACATCGAGGCAGAAGAGAAAGTGAGAGGAGGCTTGCAGGTGTGGAGCCCTAGTAGGAAAGACTGGGTTGCTATGGGAATGTTACCAGCCCCCTAAATAGGGAGCTCTTTGAGGGCAGGAGCCCTGTTTGATTCATCTCAGTATTTCCCAGTCCCAGCACAAACTAGACGCTCAGTAAACCTTTGATATTCAATATGCTTTAAAATTTTGTTTATTTGGTGTATGCATATAAAAATTCCATTGTAAAACCCCTTGAATTCAAACATGAAATGGTCTTTACTTTTTAGAGTAGTGATTCCCAGATCGCCTTGGGATAGAGTCATCTCAAGATCTTACTATAAAAGGAGAATTCTCAGGCCCTCACCGCAGAACTTCTGATTGAGTTATTGAGTGGGTTCTGGGTAGTGCCTGGAATGTGTTTTTTAATAAGTGCCCCTGATGGTTTGGATGATTGGCCAGATCTGAGAGTCAGTATCCAGAGGATAACATTGTTCGATCCCCCATGTCACCCTTAAAGACAGACATGAAAATAAGCACTGGCCTTCAGGCCTGGAACCTTAAAACAAACACACACACAAAGAGCTGTGTGCAAAGGAATACAGAAAGGCTATATGCAGAACAATTGGCCAGTATAGCCTGGGTCAGATGGAGAGGGGCGATGGATAGAAATGATTTGCAAGCCTAATTAGACCTCCTCCCCAGTGCTCAAACCTGCAGCTCTAAGCCTCCTGCTAATTGGCAGTCCCTTAATAGATTAGGACCTGGCATCAGGTTTGCATGTTATTATAAACCACACACAGAAAAACCCAGTGGCTGAGGAACTCCTGCCAAACCCAGGCCTGGGTTTTTGTGAGGCTTTTGAAGCGCACTGCTCTTTCAGTATTTTGTATAGCCAGTGTACTAAAAGGCATCAAACCATTCCTTTGGATGGGATTTGTGAAGGGTGAGTTTGTTGAATAATTAATTCCCCAAGACCCATTCTGTCATCTTGATGGACAGGCTGGAGCCCATATATGCAGCTCTGCTTTCAGCAGCCCTTGGTGCATGATAGGAGAGATGATTTCTCATGGATCCTGTCCTATCCTTAGGAATCTGTCCCCCTCCCCTTGGTGCGCTTGCAGGGGAAGGAAGAAACGTGAAGGGCGCATCTGCTAGAGCTGGGCTGAGTGACACACCATCTCAGGAAATCCTCACAGCAGCCCTTCCAAACTCATGACATGTTTTGCCAATGAGGACGTGGAGGTCCTGAGAACTCACTAGTCCAGGGTCACACCACTACACCTGGTGGATAGGGGAGGGACTCGTACCTGGGTCTGCTCGCTCCAAACTGCCACCGAACCAAACCAAAGCTGGAAGACCCTTTTTAATTTTTCCTGGTGCTCAGTTGATGCATCTGGGCAGTGTAAGAGTTTTTCTGAGACTCACATCCTGCGCGGGAATACTTGTTTGCATCCCTGGGGAATATATGTCCTGTAAGTGTTCCCCTCCCTCCTCAGATTACATAATAGGGTCCCTGCTCAGGGGTGAGGCTGCCATCACAGAGAGCCATGCTGTGCGGAGGGACCGAGTGGGGCTGCAGAGGGTGGCTTTGCAGGAGTGCGAAGGCCTCTGACTGGCTGCCAAAGGCACAGTCAGGTATGCCTGGGGCCTTTGAGCAATTCCAGGGGCCTTGCCCTCTGCTCTTGTCTGCCCAATTAGGTTCCAGTGGGGCCTCCTTCCATTTTTTTCCGAGTCCATTTCCACAAAGGGAGAGCTGTAGTGGAGGCCGAGATTTCCATGAAAACCTTCCATTTTTCAGGCAGACATACCAGGCAGCTCTCATGGCGATACTATGGTGAAGGAGAATAATGTTATTTGGCATTTCGCCCTTTTAAGAAAGTATATGTGTGTGTCGGGGGTGGTGATGCGGGTGGACAGGCAGGAGAGGATAGGCAGAGAGAACAGTGTGGGCTTTGTAATTTACTGCAATAGAGAGGTCAGGTGGGCAGGGTCATGAGGGGAGGGCTGCAGGGAAAGCCTCAAAGCCCCCTCCCTGGGCTTCAGTACCTTCTCCTCCCCCTTTTCCTGATTCATTGACTTTGAGAGGTTGCAAAGGGGATGTTGAGGAGTTTTTATGTTTTTATTTGGAAGAAGGGCTCTAGACGTTCTGTCCCTCTGAGGGAAGCTGGCTCCTTGCTGCCTTGCAAGGACTAAGGGCCTGGCTTCCAGAACCATGGAAGAAACATCCCAGGAACTACCCTTTTCTCTCCACAGCTGAAAAATGCATCATGGAGCAGTGGCTTCCTGGAGAGTTCTGGCAAAAGAGCTTCCCTCTGAAACAATAGGGCTCCTATAGCAAACCACCTAGGAGTTCTTCCCTGCAGCCCGCTCTCCCACGTGCATCTGGATGAGCACATTTTGTTTCCCTGATCCTGGTGGGGAAGGGGTGGGGCCCTCTGCCAGAGCCACCAAGGGCGGCCCCAGAGCACAAGGCTTTCTATCTCTGGAGGGCTGACCCATTTACGAGAAGTACCCCTTCTGAGGTCCAGTCAAAGGCACCTAAATGTAGGAAATGTGATGGCCGCAGGGCACTGTGCAAAGCCAGCCTGACCCGGCGGCGTTTCTGCCCTGCTGCTCTGTGACCTTATTTCTCATCTTCCGTTCTGGCCTTTGCAAAATCAAGCTGGTACTGCTTACTGGAAAGGATTATTGGGAGGGGTAAATGAGAGCCAGCTCAAAGTGCCTAGAAGAGTATCCAGTCTGCAGGAGTAACTGATGATAATTCCCCCCTGCCTCTAACCCACACGGCAGTATTGCTGATAGATTCCTACTTCTTTGAGCCAAGAGCTGCCATTCATGAATTTGGTTTGTATCTGAAGGTTTGCAGATTTGGGGATGTTTTCTGGGGCTGTTCTTTATAAATGAGCATCTTTGAACCCTGGAAGGCTTTGCTTGACCAGGCTACCTTCACAAACTTAAAGTAGCCTGCTCCGCAGTTACCCCAGCTGGGATAGTGGGCAGGAGGTGATGCCCATCTGCTCTGTAAAGATGCCATGGAAAGAAAGCCTTCAGTTTGTTCAGAAGATGCCCTGCACTCCTTGGATAAAGGTGAAAACTTTGGAAGGTCCATAAGACACCTGGTAAGACCACCTCTTTTATTTTGCACATGAAGAAATAGAGCCCAAGAGAGCAAAAGTACAATGATATAGTTAGTTATCAGCAGAGTTAATGCTGATGAATACAAGTTTTTATTATCAGTTACCATTGGTTAGTGTTTGTTTTTAAGGTGGCCTTGGCTAGAGAAACTTTGACTAAATTTGCCAAACTCACTTGTGCTATCTTATTGCTACCAGGCATTACTTCACTGAATCAAAAACTAGTGTGGAGATCATTTTCCTTCCAGAATATTGGCTGAGCTGACCCAGCTCAGACTACTTGAGGCTCTTTCTTGCTCAGTAGGTGAAAGGTTGGCTAATTTATTAGAACAGACACAAAGTAGAATGACCCCAATATATCTATCTGCCTTCAACTTACTATAATTTATAGCGATCCTAGTGATGATTAAGTTAGAAACCTTTTCCCTCCAAGGAAGAAATTTATTCTGGATTGAATAACATTTCTACCTCTCAGTTTTTCCTTTTTAGCATCTTTTCAACATCTGTGTGTTGAGAATTAGATAGGCTCCCTCAAACTACTTTTCTCATTTTGCCTCAAGAGTAAGAGGTGGGTAGGGGATGAGGGTGAAACCCTGAAGCAGTTTTTTGGGGGTGGGGGAGACTTCCCAGTTCTGGATCTTTCTTTTTGTTTTTTTGTATTGCTTTAAATACGTCATTAGCATTCAAATAACAGCAAGGAATCTTTGAAATGCATTTATTGAGCAACCGGTATTGCATACCTATTGGCTGCTGAGTCATGTGCTAAAGGGCATCTTCCACGCTCCCTGAATATTTTAGAAATGCCTCCGTGGAAGTTCCCGTCATGTGGCGTCATGGGCAGTTGTCCCCAGAGTATGCCTTCTTAGAGGGCAGGGACCACTTCTTATTAATTTTTGTAGCTTATAATTCTCTCAGTGAGGAGTTTCCTCCATCAAAGCAGGCTTTTTCTCCTTCACTTTCTTGCCACCCATTGCAATTTGGAGAACTCAGTGGGGCATGCACCAAGCCTCAGATGTCTGGGAGAGAACTTTGACTTGTACTTTAATCAGGTGTTCTGTAATACCATTCACTCCCGGGATATGTCTAAAATGAAAATATAGCCTAGAAGGACAGCACAGAGAGAGGAAATAAACTACAAATTAAAAAGTGATTAGTGAGTGTTTAGGCAGAAGGTCAAAGGGATTATTTTGGACTTCAAACTTTTCAGCTTTCAGGGCTTGTATTCAGTTACAAAATTACATCCCCGAATTATTTGTGCAGGTGGCAGCTGTCAGATTTGAAGAAGGTTTCTGCGTTTTACAAAAGGAACATTGACAGGGCTGGGAGTGGGGAGCCTGCTCCTGGGGTGAGGGCTGTCTTCTCCACCACGCACTGGAATTGCTCCAGTCTTGTGCAGCCCGAGTGACAGTCCTTGTCTGAGCTGACACAGCCGTGTCCAGGTTGGTCAGGCGACCTTCTTGAGGAAACTAGTCAAGCCGGTTGATTGGCATGGAAACAGCCGGAGAGTCGATTTTCAGACTGGGAGTGCAGGGAACAAACCTTTGTTAAATACCTACCATATGGTATTTCATCCTCACAGCTCTTCAGAGTGGCTCTTGGCGTCCTCTTTTTACAGTTGGGGCTCAGAAAAGTTAAGCAATTTGCTGAAGATTGCCTACATGATAAGTGGCAAACCTGGTTTTCAACTCCAGGTCTGTTGCTTTCTTGAAATCTGTGCTCTTCCTCTTACTGGGAACTTTCTTCATGGCAGAGATTCCCAAGAGGGTCACAGCAAATGGGTTAGGTCGGGGTGTACTGAAAATGATCCTTTAGCCCCTGGCCTGTGAGGTAGGGTGGGTGTGGCAATGAATCACTGAGCAGCAGCCTCCTCAGTTTACCCCTTCCAAGTATTTTCTGATAGTTTCACTACCTAAATGTCTGGGGAACTCTGAAGATTAAGTGTCTTAAAGATCATCCAGTTCAACCACTCATCTGAGACTTGAAGCTGGTTGGGTTCTCCATAATTTACTCCTGGTGCAATTGTCTGCTCTTTGTGAGGGTATGTGGTACTGTGTTGCTTTGGGAGATTGTGTTAAAAAAAACAGGATTTGGGGATATGAGAGAGATTAGATTAAATTCAGAAACAGGGGGAGGTGTTGGGGAGAATCTAAGGGGGGGGTCATAGAGTGTATTGGGGGCGGAGCCATATCCTCGGAATTTTAGTCTGTTTCCTATACAATTATTCAGTACCCATGCGTTGAGCACCCACTAAGTGCCAGGAATTATTCTTTGTGCTGGGGATACAGAGATGAATAAAATATGGACCCTTTTCTGAAGAGACTCTCAGCTAGTGAGGAGACTTACCAGAAAAGATTCATTACAGTGCTAGGGGGTGGTGGGTCTCAGCCTTCCCATCAAGTAAATGGAATAAATGACACCTCAGATCTCTTGTAGTTCCAAAATTTTACCAGCGTATAACTGAAATGTTCCTGACTCCACTAGAGTAAGGTTTGTAATACCAACAATTATCTGATGGATTTTAATTTGTAAATTCCTTCTCACTTGGCTTTGACTTTTTAGAATGAATGAGCTTCTATCAGAAAGAGGCTTTGTTTTCATTTTAATACTATTGCCTTAAAAAATAGAACACTCAGATACCTTTACTTAGTGTCACATAGATGTGTATACGTTGGGTCCACTTCTTTCTTCTGAAGTATAACCATGTAATTTATTAACACGTCCACATTGTTTAACTGGCCAGTAAGGCAGATTCATTCTGGCCCTACCACCAGCCTCATGGAATAAACTTGCTAAGGCCTTTGTAGTTCAACAAGCCTTGGCTTCCAGCCCTCATTCATTTTTTTTTTTCTTTTTAAACATCTTTGTTGGAGTATAATTGCTTTACAATGTTGTGTTAGTTTCTGCTTTATAGCAAAGTGAATCAGCTATACATATACATATATCCCCGTATCTCCTCCCTCTTGTGTCTCCCTCCCACCCTGCCTATCCCACCCCTCTAGGTGGTCACAAAGCACTGAGCTGATCTCCCTGTGCCATGCGGCTGCTATCCACTAGCTATCTATTTTACATTTGGTAGTGTATATATGTCCACGCCACTCTCTCACTTCGTCCCAGCTTACCCTTCCCCCTCCCCGTGTCCTCAAGTCCATTCTCTATGTCTGCGTCATTATTCCTGTCCTGACCCTAGGTTCTTCAGAACCTTTTTTTTTAGATTCCATATATATGTGTTAGCATACGATATTTGTTTTTCTTTTTCTGACTTACTTCACTCTAGGTCCATCCACCTCACTACAAATAACTCAGTTTCGTTTCTTTTTATGGCTGAGTAATATTCCATTGTATATATATGCCACATCTTCTTTATGCATTCATCTGTTGATGGACACTTAGGTTGCTTCCATGTCCTGGCTATTGTAAATAGAGCTGCAATGAACATTGTGATACATGACTCTTTTTGAATTATGGTTTTCTCAGGGTATATGCCCAGTAGTGGGATTGCTGGATCGTGTGGTAGTTCTATTTTTAGTTTTTTAAGGAACCTCCATACTGTTCTCCATAGTAGCTGTATCAATCTACATTCCCACCAACAGTTCAAGAGCAACCCGCATTCATTTTACTAACTGTGAGATCTTTGGCAAGTCACATAGCTTCTGAGCCTCAGTTTCCTCATGTCTGAAATGCAAATGTTATTAACTGCCTTGCAGTGATGACTTGACACAAGTTTTGGATCTGAAAACGTTGATAGGAGGCACAGTCTTTGGTTAAGTTTAAGACATATGCACATATACATACTCATCCATATATGTCTAATGTAGCCATTACTTATCATGGAGGACATTGTTGAATCAAGAGTTCATTATTTCTATTTTTATGGCTTCAGCCAAGGATTTTATGTTCTCTAGAGTAGGGATGGAAAAGCCAAACGTCTCCAGGGCCCAGGTAGTTAACATAAATGACTGAAGTAGACCAGGTATAGGAAGATTGACAGTACAAGCTCAATGGGAATAGAACTGAGACACAGCTTTGGTGTCAGGGAGACAGTAGGGCATGGTGGTGCCCTGGAGAATCTGTGCAGCCAGTTACCACTGCCTGCATTGATTGCCACAGGGCGGTAGAGCTGGCTTAAGAAGCTGAAATCTGAATGTTATTTGAGACCTCTTGTTATTAAATGTTGACAACGAATTTTAAAAATCTTAAACACTGGGTGGGCCAAGCGGAACATCTCTGCAGGCCAGGTTCGGCCATGCACTGCCAATGTGTCACCTTCAACCTAGAACTTGGTAGGACCGTGTAGCCTGATGGGTTAACTTGGAATACCCTGATGGCCTTGGATTTCCTACCAGCATGACTTTGTTCTTGTAAGGCCTCCAGTAATGCTTCAGCTCTTCATTTTTGGCACTGTATCTGGCTCCGGTCTTGCCTTTTGACTATCTCGAACTTTGGCCCTCCCAGGTGTCTGATGTCCTGCCAGTCCCCATATTGTTTATTTTACCGCCACGTGAACCTGGTGTTTTGTGTACACCTGGATAGCATGGCTTGGATGGGAGCACACTGCTGACAAATGTATGTTTAACTGTTGGAAAAATAAGAAGAAATGTTTTTTCACCCTTATTATAGACTTACCTCCCATTCAGCGTCCTGTGATCTTTGAGAATACGGGGCAGGGTTCCTGCTGTGATATTTCTTCTCTGTGTCAGGGTGCCAGGTCCTGCTAACCACTATCGAAGCCCCTACTGTTTACACAATCCCAAGAAGTCCCTGGAATTAAAGGATTTTATGAGCATGCTTTTCCCGTGGGATCAGATTGCACTGGGGAAGAGGCTGGTGGGCCCGTGGCTTTTGACAGAACTCTGATCACATCTTATCCCTGCTTAAAATCTTTCCATGGCTTCCTGTCACATACAGAAGCGAGAATTAACATTTATGGAGCCCAGCGATTACTGGTTGTTTTATAAATTGTCCCAGTTAGTCCTTCCAGCCCACTCTTTATGTTGGGAACTATTACACAAATGCCTATTGCACAATGATGCAGGTGGAGTTAAGAGAGGTAAACTGACATGCCCGAGGTCACACAGTAAGCATGACAGGTGATAGGTGTCTGCCTGACTCCAAAGTTCCTGGTTAAATTGGGAAAAAGTAACTCTGCCAGAGTGGGTTATGTGGCTGAGTGACTCCTTTGTAGAAAAGATATTTATATTTAGGTTTTGAATCAGAGTCTGCCAGTGGTACTTTAATCCAGATGTTAAAAACATTGCTTCCCAGAGTTGTCAGGAAGATCAGAGGTGATCATTTATGTAAGAGCTGTAAAACCCTCTGCAAGCATGTGATTCTTGCTTTGTACTAGTTCTGGGCAGTGTATTGCAAATGAACACATCTGGGTCATAAGGGAGACTGAGGCAGGAGAGTGGCCAGATCTGTACAAATCCATCTCATCATCTAAGGAGGAGCCTTGCTTTTTTATCCTTGTTCAAGGTCAACCTACACTTTCCGGAGCTTTGTAGCTTTGTGAATAATCTGCACAGACAGGGTTCATGTATACTCAAGAATAAAGGCTAACTGGCCCTGTCTCTGAATGAACTTTAGAGTCAGAGTATTCTACTGCATACTCTGTTTACACCTCTTATCAGCATAGTGGGCACTGAGGCAAATAAATTATAATCTCTGACCCTCAGTGCTTTGGCTGTATACTGATAATTAATTTAGAGTATTGTTTGGAGAGTTAAATCAGTTGATATAGCCAAACCTCCTGGGACATAATAGGTGCCCAATGAATGTAAATTTACTCTCACCCTTTTAAAAGAGGGATCAAAAGAGAGGAAGGAGGTCTTGGGAAGTGACCCAGTTTTACCTGGAGCAGGGGCGTCGTTAGTCCTTCAGGCTCTAGTCGTTGTGTAGTAGTAGAAATAAAATATCTTGTTTGTGAAATACATAATGGCAACAAAAGAGGTCTGGAATTCTCTCAGTGAAAGGTATGAATCATGGGCTGTTGGTTGATTTTTTAGTTCTTGGTGGATATGGCAGCCCTTTAAAAATCCAACTGCACAAGCCAAAACAGCCAGAGCTGGGGGTTTTAAGGTGGCTGATGTTATTTATTTTAAAGGATAAAATGTGTTTTTTTAAAGCCCTTTCAAATAAGATAGATCATTCTAAGTCCTTTTTCATACCCACGATTAGACTAAAGACAGGTGTCTCTTTGTCATGGAATCTGAGATTTTTCCAAAGTTGAGGAACTCAAAAACAGTGCTCAAGGTTGTGTCCTGAGCACCTCACACGGTGCCCAGAAACTATACTCAGGAACTGTCTATACATGCTTGTGGAATCCAACTAAGACCAAGGACTTGGGCTCAGGAAACCCAGGGACCAGGATTGGATCTGCCATTCCTTTCTTCATTTCTACCATGTGGTTGCTTTGAGTTCTGACAGTCTTCTTTTTGTAAAGAAAGGGCCTGAACTTTCTAGTACCGAAGAACTGAGCATTTGTCAAAAAGAACCTCTAGACCCAGAATACTGCATGTTCACACCAGCTAACAGCAAGTGTTTTTCATGGCAGCCTCTTTCAAATGTGGGAAATGCCTTCATAGTAAACTTAGTTTTGTCTCATCTGGATTGTGGCCAGCCTAGAAATCTGGACAAATATCGTAAACCAAAGAAAGTTTGCACACTTCTAAGACAAGTAGCAATTAATTACTTTAAATAGAAACCTTGTCACTTACAAGCAACATAAATATTTGTATTTTGAACCTCTAAGTAGTAGCTGGGTTGACCATTCTGGCCTTAAGTGATTAAAAAAAATATCAGTTGGTCATATTTTAACAGGGAAGACATTTATAAAGAAAGGGAGGGTCAGGTCATGGAGTAAGAAAACATGAGCCAAAAGAAAGACAGACCTGCGTTCAAATCCCAGCAACCAATTGACTCCCTTGGGAACCTTGGCCACGTTACAAAACTACTGGTTTCAGTTTTCTGTTGGGTACAAATGAAAATAATGACCTGTAACTTTTCAGAGCTGTTGTGGTGATGAAAATACATTAATTCCTAATTAGATTCTAAACTCCTTGAAATCAGAAGCCCGGTGCCGTCCATCTATGCTTCTAACATCTGGTCCAAATTGGTGCCATTTGCTTGCTTTGATTTCAGATGAGCTGCTTAAACTTTCTGAGCCTTAATTTTTCACTTGTAAAGTGAGTAAAACAGTAAAGTTGGTAGAACTCTATACCGTAGGTAAGATGCATAAATTCCTGTCACAGAACCATTTGAGCAACTAGACCGTGCTTGATACCTACACACAGATTCTATATCCAGTATTATTTTGTGAGCAGATATGTAGGCTTTCTGCAGATATTAGTTTAATTATCACTCACACAGATGCTGAACTTGGCTTATTTTAAGGTATCTACAGCTTGGGTGAAGTAGAAAGTTGGACAACTCTGGAAAAGGTACTTGAAGGACACGGTCCATAGGAGCGATGGGAAAATCTCTCCCCGATGGTCTGATTTCGGTCATGCAAAAGTGCAAAAATTTCTCATGCACTCTCCCACCCCCACTCTTTTCCTACCCTCACAAGAGCTTTCTAAAAAGCACTTTGAGAGCAGGAGGCTGTGTTTAATTTTGCACAAACTTGAAGCTGTGGCTGGAGGGAGCACGGCTCTGGGGCTGGGTCACTTTGGTAACACTTTCCACATGACTTTATCAATGGGTGGGCCATGGAAACTTATCCCATGTTTTCTTACACCCCACCCCCAAACCGCCCAACTTGCCCAAGTGTTCCTTTTTCGAAGCCCAAGAACTTTCAAAGGCCTGAACCCAACACAAGGGCTTTTCTTTATGCTTTGATTTTCTGCCCATTAAGTGTTTGTCAGTGAGTTCGTATTTCACCTCCTCTGCAGCCTACACATCCCAAGAGGTCCCTGGAGGTTTAGGAAGTTAATTGATCCTTGATTAAAAGAAGGAGAAATGCTTGAGTTGAGGTCTAGAATCACCAGATGGTGTGTGTGTGTGTGTGTGTGTGTGTGTGTGTGTGTGTGTGTGTGTGTGTGTGTGTGTGTGTGTTACATACATTTTGGTTCTGCTTTGCAGAAAGCTTGTAATGTACCTTTCATTATAGATAAATCTAAATTCCGGAATATTGGCTTCGGAGTCTTCATTATATTCAATACTGTTGTGTGTGGTGCACAGTGAATGTTCAGAGAGCAGGAACCAGTGCTGTTGCCTTGACTGTTCCAAACAAAGCATCTTCTTCAAAGCCCATGAGATTTGCTGGGCTTCAATTAATGTATTAAACACATAGGTGCTTCCTTCCCTCTATTTTAAGTGACTCATTTACTTTAGAAAGCACCCAGGAGTCAGAGCATTTGAGCCCTGTCCACCACTACTGTGGACACAGGGACTCTGGTAAGTCACTTTAATCCCTTTGAACCTTAGGGTGACTTAACGTGTCAGCTGTTATGACTGCTCCTCCTGTTGGCCTTTGGGCCACTGGAAGGTTGGGACTCCAACCCAGTAGCCCCATCAGTGCTGAGAACAGAACAGGCAGCAGGTTTGTCAGATTTGCCACAGTTTATGTGGGGATCCTCGGTACCTTGTGTATCTCTCCCAGCTCTGTAGCCAAACTTAAAATTGTATTCTCGTGAGGGCAATGGCCATCAGTTTTGTTGATGGCCTATTGCGATCCCTAAACTACACTGTTTTTATGAGTGTATTTAGCCCCTGAACCCCAGAAACCTCCGACTCACATAAGGGTCAAATTAAGTCTCCCATCCGGGCCATCTTTAGTGTCTCTAGTAGAGTGTTCTTTTGTGCTCTCACGGTACTCTATACATCCATCAGTCCTCACACTAAAAATATTTTAGTGCACTTGTTTTCATGACTTTCTTACAACACCATGTACCTCTTGAGGGCAGGTACTGTACTTTGATGTACTTACCCCTTGATTCCCAGTGGCTAGCCCTGGGAATTTTCTTAAAATGAAATGATCAGAGACTGCAGTGATTGGTAGTAAAGATGGTGCCCACGTTGGAAATGGAGATCCTGTTTTGGAAAAGAACGCCTCTTCTCTGTCGTGGAGAGGCAAGGCATGGTGTTATGTCTCTTGAGGACTGGCTGCCCCATTGCGGGGACATGTTCATGCTTTTCCCATCAACTGAAGGGGATCTGAGGTTATTCTTTTCCCGGAGCCAAGTCAAGATTTGACTGGCATCACCCCCAATCATACCACAAGTTTGTACGGGAGACAGAAAAGGCCACTGGGTTTTCTAAATGCTGTCTCCACGCCTTTCAAGAAAATAAAATGGACCATATTCTGCTCCAACTTCTTGTCTGTTTGTGGTCATCATCCACATAATTGGAACCGGAAACCCTCCCCAAGCCTTGGACAAGGAAGGAAGGAAAAGGATTTGGATTGTTCCCAGGTTAAGAGTACAGAGGAACTGACCAGACAGATTTTCTTTCCTAACCTTCTCTGTGGGACTTTCCCCTCCTTCTTCCTTTTAGCTTTTTTGAGTGTCCACAATGTGTGCCAGACTCGGTGCTGACACTGCCCTGTGCTCTTGCCTGGTTTCTTCCAACTAAAGCAACTTCCTGTACTGGTTTTATTCCATGATATGTGTCTTCCCCTACTAGATTGTAAACGTCCTGAGGGCAGGGCTTGTGTCATCTTTGTAGTCCTTGTACTTAGTAGGCATATTTAAGACTCAATAAATAGTTGTTGAACGAATGAATGAATGAATACATTATTATATCCTCCCAGCAATCCCAAAGCAAGATTTTGTTTTTCCCATTGAGCAGATGAGAGGGGGGTTTTGGAGATGGAAAGTAACTTGCTCAAGTAGTAAGGAACAGAGTTGAGATCATTAACCGAGTTCAGTCTGACTCCACAGCTCTTTTATATGTGTTTTATTGTCCTTCGGAACATATGTTTTACAGGCCTATCATGTGAACACTAGTAAAAATAGAAGCTGGGGGCCTTAGGAGTGGAGCACAAATGTAAGGAACTTGGGGTCTGTTCCCTTCCTTTTATTAGCAACGCTTTGGCTCCTTGGCACCACAGAGACTGTGACCGGGCTCAGATGTGAAGCTAACGGTGTTTATCACGACGTGTGGAACTTTAAAAGTGGACTATTAATATCATGCTGCTGGCTTCACAGCTCCTTTTCATAGCCAACTTGGCCACATTTCAAACTGTTTAGGCTGTGGAATGAAGACGCCTCAGGCCCACGTGATATCTTTTCTCTCCCAGCCCCCAACCCAAGAAGATCAGCTAACTGCACTTGCCATCTCGAAGCCAGAACATGGATTCCCTGTTTCCCTTTCTTCCTTTTCTCCATCGCAGAGACAGAGTTTCAAGAGCTAATAGTTGTTGCCTTCCAGGACCCCTCTGTGTTTACTCTCCGAAGGTCAGGCACAACGCTGTGGTGTGCGGCTGGGCTTTCTTTTCAAAGCACCAGTATGAATTTGATAAAGTAAATTGTTGTTCTAGCAGGAAGCAGTTGGGGGGGGTCACAAAATAAATAGCTGTAGAATTCAAATAAATCCAAAGAATAAAACCAAATAAATCCATGTGTGTATGCACAGTGATACATAAATACACTTTTTAGAAAGTGAACATTTTTATCACTGCCAGTCTGGACCAAAGTCATTGAAAAACTGCGGAGTTCATGGTACATTTTTTTGTTTGTTTAAGAGGCCATCCGGGCCTTCGAGCCACATGAGATGAGCTTAATTCTTTTTGAAAAACATGAAAATGGAATCTTATCTTTTATTTTTTTATTTTTTGGAATCTTATCTTTTAAATGGCTGATTATCGTGGGGTTTTTTTTTTCACTAATGAAATTCATATATGGATGAAACCAATTTGCAAAGTTAAATTAGGGATTTAGGCACTTTGGGGTGGACTAAGAGACCCTGAGTGAGCTAAGCATTCTTTCTGAGCCTCTATTCTCTCCACTGGCAGATGAGTGATAGTAGTGCTTAAATGATTTTAAAATGACTCCTCAGGGTTGTTGGAAGAGTCAATGCAAAAATGGTTGCAAAATACCTCACACGTTGTTGGTGCACAGGAGTGGTGGGCTGTTATCATCGACAAGATGGTCTTCATGTTCTTCCTTAGTCCTGACATTCAGTGGCTTACCTTTTACTCACCATTTTTACTTTACCTTTACCTTTTACTTTACCTTTACCTTTTACTCACCATTGTGAGGTGGCCTTGGGGCTAGGTATTGAACTTGGATGTAGGGGAGGAAGTGTCTTTCCAGCCTAAAGAAGAGCATGAACCAAGACAGAGGCTCTGTGTCCTGTTTTGTTGGAGGGTGTATCAAGGCGGTTCAGGTCGTGGGGAACTCTGGAGGTCATGCTTAGGGATGTCATCTTGTCCTGTGCAATGGGGAAACATTGAAGAAGCTTGAGTATGGCCATGACATACTTATGGTCAGGAAGCAAACTGGTGGATGTGGGTAAGAGGCACAGAAGGCCAGGAGACCAATTTGGAAGCTGCCGCCGTGTCCAAGAAAGAGATATTGTGGGCCTTCACTTTTTGCTTCAGGCTTATGAGGGCCTTCCCTGGCAGGTGATGGAATCCATTTTCCATGACCTTTAAGAGAATGGCATCTGAGCTGGACATTGATAAACTAGCAGCAGCTGCAAGAGTGACTCGGTGCCCCTGATGCCCTTGGGCTCTGCTCCAGGTCTGTAGGCAGGAGGGCCCAGCTCAGTTCTGCTCAATCTTGTCAAAGACTCTTTGAACAGTGAAAGAAAAGCACTGGAAATGGCATTCACTAAGCAGCTACTATGTGCGAACACTGTATTAGGAGTTTTATGTGCTTTGTTTCCTATTCCCCTTTAGTCATCACCACAATTCATTTGTGGGGAAACTGAGGCTCAGGAAGATGGAGAGAGAACCAGAAGTCACATTGCTAGGAAGTGGTGGATCTGGGGTGCAAATTCAGGTTGTCTGATTCCAGAGTCTTCAGAATTCCAAGCCACAAAGTCTTGGGATGGGCTTCTCAAAGGGGAAATGATTGACTTAAGAGAGGAAGGCACTTGGAGGCATCATGAGACATCATTAGATTTGGGGCTTTGTTAGTAATAATTACAAATTGGGCTTTGATTTTTAGCAGGATGTTGTAGAGCGCTGGAAAAGCTCCTGCCCTGCCACTTCCACCGCCTCCCTCTGTGCTCTTGGACAAGACAAGAGGATCACACCACACCCTTCTTAGTGGCAACTAAAGGAGGGAAGGGGGTGAATAGAGAGAAGGCTCTCTGTAGGCTGTAGATCAAATGCAAGGAATTAACATTGCCGTCGATGTTGTTATCTGGGGTGGTCTTTGCTGTAGGTCATTCTTCTTTGGCCTCCTTGCACTGATGTTTTTCCTTCTCTCTTGTTTTTTTCTGGTATATGCGATGATGGTTCCATCTGGACCAGCGGGCCTGCCCTTCCTCATCATCGAGACAAGCACCATCAAGCCTTACCACCGGGGGTTTTACTGCAATGACGAGAGCATCAAGTACCCGCTGAAAACCGGTGAGACAATCAATGATGCTGTGCTCTGCGCCGTGGGGATTGTCATCGCCATCCTCGCGGTAAGCGCCCAGACCGCCGTGTGCAAAGCACATCGTGGACTATCCGAGCTAGTAGAGGTTTGGAAGATCAAGTAGAATTTCATTCGATTAACACTGTTTCATGCAGTTAATACTATTACTAAAAGTATTTTAAAATACTAAATATATATATATATATACTATAAGTATTATAAAAGTATGCTAAGCAACCTTCTACAATGCTTTGCATACCTTATCCTTACAACAATCTAACAAAGTCTAGATATCGTTCTTATCTTTCTTCTACAAATTAAGAAGCTGAGGTCTGCAGAGTAAAAATAATTTGCCCAAGGTCACTTAGTTAATGAGTTGTTGAGTTGGGATTTGAACCTAGTTGTCCCTTACCCCAGAGTCTGAGCTCTTAGCCATTGTGCTATAAATCTGAGCCCCAGAGGACGGGGGTAATACCTTACCGAATATCTCAGGCCTTTTCTGTGTTCTTTCCACACTCTCGTGGTGCTGCTCTGACAGTGGTAATGCCACTGACATTCTCTGGCATACTGTTTAATTCTCTCATCCAGTGGCTGTAGCGTCAAAGTGAAAATAGAATGAGACTTGCAATCCAAGGACCTAGGTTCTAGACCTGGCCCTCCACTGCCAAGCTGTACGTCTTTAAAATCAGGGGTGACCGTCTTGCTTCCAAACTTTGCAGTCAGAAGTAAAAGAGATCATGAATATTGAAGTAATTGGCAAACTCTTCATTGCTGACCAGGTTGCTCATACGCCGGTGTAAAATCTAGACTTACATCCAGATCTTCCCTTAGAGGATGAAGCCCTCACTGAAGATGCCAAAATGTGCCACCGACTTGACAAGGTCCAGAATTACTTAGAGCAGTGGTAGCCTCATGGGAATCAGGGTGTGGTCTATCTGGGCTTTACTTAGAAGGTCACTGCCCTGTTTCAGATGTGTCCATTTAGGGCAGGGGAGGGGGAGAGTAACTGAGGGTAATCCAGTCTTATAATTTGTAATTCATACATTTTCACAGCCATCCATTCCACACCTCCAGTATTTTCTAAAGTTTTATTTTGTCCTTGAGCCTCAGTCATATGGGCAAAGGGACAGGCATCAATACACCAAGATCGAAAATCTTTGTTTCGAATCCTTGAGTCACCTTTGTATTCATCCTAGCCTGGAAGCTTATCTTTGGCCTGTAATAGCAAGCCAAGAAGGAAGGAGTTAATATTAAGAACCCTGCATGTGAAATAAGGGCTTAGTATCCCCCTCATTCAAATGGAAGATCAGAAGCTTGGAGGGGTTCAGTGACATGCTCAAAGTCTAAAGCAAGTAAAAATTCGAGCCTAAACCTGGCTTATTCCCAAACCCTCTGTCCATCTTGCAGGCTTGATTTAGGCTTGGAGGTTGGCTATCCTATCCAAGTGCTCAGTGGGACGGGCAGTTGGCTACTGTTGCCTTCTCTGCATCAGATGTAAGCTGCTGATGGTCACGGAGCACAGTGCATGAAGTTTTTCTTTTGACTTCCCCACTCTGGGGGTTGGTTATAACTTTGAGACCCCTCTTTGTTTTTTAATAACATCGTAAACGAGGCACGCAGTCAACAGTTTGACATTGGGGAGGGGGTAGGGGGGCTAGTAGAATGCTTTCCAACCTTTAAAAGAAAAACAGTCCATTTGGCAACTGCAGTAGTTTCTTAAAGGTGGACTAAGGATCTTTGTGTTCAGAAGCTGAGAAATATGAAATCTAATTTTACTCTTAGCTCCAAATTAACAGGGCGGGGTTGAGTTCTCTAGGAAGAATGGCTTTGCCTGGAAACAGCGTTTGAATACTTAACACAGTATCTTGTGCTGAGGTTTGAACAGGTGTCTTTTGACACTTGGGGGCTCAGTTAATTGAATGCTTTTAGACACCGACTCTAACCCGGGAGGGGTTGAGATAAGAATAGCACAGTGACAGGGATGTTCTGTGATCTTCGTACTCTTTACGTGCGATTATCAGGGGCTTGCCTAGTGGGCTGCTCCTAGACGTGGCGCCGTGGAGAGAGACACTCCTCAGAGGCCCGGGGCTGCTCTGGCTATGTGAATTAGGTGAATCCCTGGTTCTTCTAGGCCTCGTTTTCCTCGTCTGTAAAATGAGGATGCTGTTTGACTTCACTCCTGGGGATTGCTGTGGGAATCAAGTGCCATCCCTTCCGTGGGCACATGCTTGGCTGCAGTGGGCTGGGTGGACCCAAGGTGCTCAAGTAGCTTCTTGAGGTCCATGTGTCTCTTCCATCCTTCCTTCCTCAAGCAAAATTCCTGGTCAGCAGCTCTTTCCCTGCTGTTTGCCAAGAGCCCCTTCTTCCTCACGAGATGCTAGTGTTTCTAAGAAAAATCTGCTTTGAAGAGCTTAGTTGTGGCTGGCCTCTCTCCTCATGTCACGTGGATGTTTTAATTAAAATGCTCCCTGACCTCCCAGGTTTCCTGGAAATGGTCATGTGCTGTGGCCTTGGTTATATAGGATGGGCGGCAGCGATGTTTCCTTCTCCCACACAGGGTTATTAGCAAAATAGGTTTGGTGGGGCTTCCCTCTGGTTCTGAAAAAGGCCAGCCAAGCAAATGCGGCAATAATTGGTGTCCTTGGGGCTTCCCTGGTGGCGCAGTGGTTGAGAATCTGCCTGCTAATGCAGGGGACACTGGTTCGAGCCCTGGTCTGGGAGGATCCCACGTGCTGCGGAGCAACTAGGCCCGTGAGCCACAACTACTGAGCCTGCACGTCTGGAGCCTGTGCTCCACAACAAGAGAGGCCGCCATAGTGAGAGGCCCGCGCACCGCGATGAAGAGTGGCCCCCACTTGCCACAACTAGAGAAAGCCCTCACACAGAAACGAAGACCCAACACAGCAAAAATAAATTAATAAACTCCTACCCCCAACATCTTCTTTTAAAAAAATAAATAAATAAAAATAAAATAAAAGATTGGTGTACTTTGTCAGGGGCTACTGTTGTGCCATGAAAACCTGAGACCGTGTTCAAGCCTTTTGCCCTCGTAGAAACCCCGCCACCCTGACACGAGGTTTTCTGGTGTCTCAGTTTCTCATTGGGTTAAAGTCATAAGCCCTGGTTCATCCCTGAGCTCCTCTGCTATGGAACGTGTAGCAAATTAATGAACCTCACCATGCTTCAGGGGGCTCATCTGTGAAATGGACATTATATGTCTACTTATGAAGGTTTTCAGAAATAAATGAGCTAAAGTATGGAAAGTAACTTAGGGCCCGACACAAGCAGTATAGTAGGTAAATGTTCACTATTTTTATTGTAAATGAGTAAACAGTCAAAAAGTCGTGAAGTGACTTAGCCAAGACCTTATACCCGGTATAAGTAGAATCAGGAAAGGACCTCCAGCCTTTGGACTTGTCACATCTCCCACTCTTTCCTTATAGTTTATTCATCAGAAACTGGGTCTCTCTCTTTTTTTTTTTTTTTTTTTTTGTGGTACGCGGGCCTCTCACTGTTGTGGCCTCTCCCATTACGGAGCACAGGCTCCAGACGTGCAGGCTCAGCGGCCATGGCTCACGGACCCAGCCACTCCACGGCATGCGGGATCTTCCCGGACCGGGGCACGAACCTGTGTCCCCTGCATCGGCAGGTGGACTCTCAACCACTGCGCCACCAGGGAAGCCCGAAACCGGGTCTCTTGACTCTCGTTCCAGTGCTCTTTGCAAGAAAACTTTTACCTCCTGATCCAGCTGCCCCTGCATTTCAGCTGGAGGCATGTGTGAGAGGTGGGCTCCTCATGAGGTCTGCTTGCCTGCTCACCTGCCATTAAGGACCGGAGCACTCAGGGGAAAAAGAAAGGAAAAGCAAAGACCTTGGAGGAAAAGTGACTAATTCCCAGTAATATATATTCTCAATTCTGGAAAAGCTATACGACTTGAATTCAACAGCAATAGCAACCCCTCTCTTCCACTGTGACTGGCCAGAGAGCCTGGCTGGCCCCGACCAGAATCTGCTTCTGATCAGAGGGCGTGAATGACAGTCAGGGAGGGTGGAGGGGGACCCAGAGCTGGAAATCTAATCATCCTGCTACTTGCTGCCCCGGTCTCCTCCCACAGAATGTCAGGTTTGTTTAAAATAACACGAGAAGCCTTTACTGATTTGGATGCCCTTGTTCCAGTCTGAAGAGTCCCCACAACAAAGGAATCGCATGCCAGTGGGGTTTAGAGTGCGGTTTAGAGATGCACGTATCAGAAGTTATAGAGAAAGCAGACACCTTTCTATGGCAGGAGATGTGGAAAAATCTAGTCATTTTGACCTCTTTTTCAGATGTATCGCAGATTCTGGAATTATAGCATAATAGGAATTCCTTCCAAATCCACAAGGCAATGGTTCCTATCCCTGCCTTGTAAGGGTTTAATGACTCTACAGCAGTGAGATTAGGAGCGAAAGCAGTACATATCATCTCCTATCTAGCCTTCCCTCGATTTGCCTTGTACCGTGCTGTGAAGAGAATTATGGGCAAAGATCTTAATATGGAAAAATGCTTAGTATTCTTTTTAAATAAACATGAGCTCAGTGCTTGCCTTGGTCCGACCCTGAAAGGGGTTTAATAAAGATACTTAATATCTAAGAGTTGAAGCATGACGAATCGCAAGTGAATCCCCTTCTCCCTCTGGCCGTAAAAACACTACTTTTCCTCAGATCCCATTGATTTTGACCTCTGTCATGATATTCTTAGCTAGAGAAAAAGCTCAGGCTTTGGCATCATCTGACTGAGGTTCATGGCCTAACTTCTGAGCTTATCCATTCTGTGACTTGTCCTTCAACTTCGAGCAATCCATTGACCCCTTTGGAAAAGAGCTATACCTTCCTTTACTGTAAATTGGTGACAATAGTTCACCAACTCCATAGGCTAGTTCTGGGAGTCAAATCAAGTGACATTATGTGTATCATCAGTGAGAATCAGCCTTTTCTTTTCTGTAGTGTCGTACTGTAGCCTTTGTACTGTGCATACAAAGTAGCCTTCGTATGCATATTCTTTTACTTGTACTTGGTAGTGATTCTAGGGGGTAGACTGGTACAGCTGAGGCAACTGGGAATCAAGATATGAAGTGATTTTCCCATAACTAATGAGTGGCAGGGCCAGACCAGTAGTCCTCTGGATTCTAAGGCAAGGCTTTTTAAAAAAATAATGACACCACTGCTGCCTTCTAAAGGCTGCCTCCCCTTCCACAATTACTTATCAAGCCCCCAGGGTGTGGCAGGTGCTGGGGATGCAGTGTTGAACCTCAGCCCAACAATCTGTGTGTTGTCTCTTGTCACTAAACTGCCAGAAGCTGCGCCATCTCAAGCAGACAAATAGCACCTTCAATACACATCACCTTGTAATGTGTCCACATCTTGTCTCCCCAGCTAGATAATAGGTTCCTGCAAGGCAGAGATCAGGTCTTTTCCTCCTGCACATGGTAAGTACTAAATAAACACCAAGCAAATATCACCTCTTCTCCAGGAAGCATCCCTTGGCTGCCTCCTCCCCCCACCTTCCAAAGGTCCCAGAGGTCCCCGGGCCCACCGCTATTGTTGCAGTCACTGTGTTGAACTGTCGTGTCTGTTTGATTGTCTATTTCCTCGTTATCCTGCTAGCTGCATCACGGTAGGGACCGGTCTGATTTGATTTTGTATTGCTAGTGCAAGGCACAGACTTGGGTGCTCAATATATATGTTTGTGAAAATCACAGAGGAGGTCATGCATTTTGGGCAGAAACTCACAAGCATTAGGCCAAAAGATGTCAGAGGACCTAGGAAGCAGGCACAAGTGTCCTGTTTATCTCCCTAAAATCTTCACTATGGTCCCTGATGCACGTGGGGGCCTGCTCTCTACCACATGCACATTTCTAGCTGGAGAGACAAGAAGAAGAGCTTATAGCGCCGAGACTTGTTTATTCAGGATCAGGCTTCAGTTTGCCCACATCTGGACTTCATTACTTCCTCCCCACCCCACCCCGCCATCTCCCTTTATCTGAGAGAGCACTGCCAAGAAAACAAGGTTCCCCAAGATTGCTTCCTCATTAAAGGTTAGTCGAGTCTTCAACTCTGAAAAACATGAAGTCGAGCTGGCCCAGTGGTGCCTTGGTGGGAGACCCAGTTCCCCAGTTTACAATCCACTACATCTGTGCAATTACCAAGACCACCAACAGAGAGTGGCCTGTTAATCCTTCAACTGTGTCATCCCGCATCAGACAGCTACAGAGTTCTTCTGAGACCTCCTTACCCCTGGGGGTGAGGTGGGGGGAGGGGCCCTATTTGCAATGTAACAAACACAGGCATTGAGATCAGGATTTAGGTTTCTCCCTTTCCCCTCCATGTCCCACACTCTGCAGAAATTCTTCCTTGGTTACTATCACTCTTAAGGGTTCAGGTTTATTT
Organism: Hyperoodon ampullatus; assembly: GCF_949752795.1. Lineage (NCBI taxonomy): Eukaryota > Metazoa > Chordata > Mammalia > Artiodactyla > Ziphiidae > Hyperoodon > Hyperoodon ampullatus. The sequence continues at coordinate 48,755,299 of NC_136915.1, read as the reverse complement.
GGAATATGTATCTAATATGAAGGTGATGATATTCTCCACTTTAAGTGATAATGCTTAGGAGGCCGGGAAATCTGTTTGCGTGAGTCAGTGTTAGGGGATGGGGTGGAGGATCGGATACCACTGATGAACTATCTAGGGGGCCCGAAACTAATATGCCTTATCTTAAGTCCTCTTCCACAGCTACAGGGGGTAGGTATTATTTACCCCATTTTACAAATGAGGGAAGGTCCTGAGGCTTACAAGGGGGATGTGGCTAGTGTGAGGTTACTCTGCTTGATGAATGGGGAGCGGGAATGAAAACCCAGGTCTGTCTGGCTTCAGAGCCGAGCGCGTGAACTGACATTGAAGACCCCCTCTGTGCTAGGGGCTATGCAGAGTGTTCTTTATTTAGTGAGCTAGAAAATCTTCAGTTCCTGGTATAGAGAGCTCAATGTATAAGGAAGACGAAACATCTAGACCACCGGGCAGATGACTGCCCGAGATTGACAGTGTGGGATGGTGTTTTGTAGCAAGTGGTTTGTGCAGAATCTCTGGGTGAGACCTTCCTTAGAATAAGCAGGCAGTTGCTAGGCTTCCTCTTGGCCTAGAAGCTGATAGACAAGACATAGATACTGTCCTTGGAGCTTATGGTATAAAGGGGAAGCAGGGCAAGTACAAGACTGACTGTACCATTAGATCCTCAAGGAGACTAAAGAATTGGTCTGAGAACTAGAAGAGAGTCAGGGCTGTGCAGGGTGGTGGGCCCCAGAGAGGTGAGAGCTTCAAGGACAAAACAGGCCAAATGCTATAGATGGTCTAAGGTGTAAATAAAGTGCTATGGGAGTTGAGAGGAAGATCACTGAAGGTTGTTTTCATTGGTGAAGGCTTCATCGTCATCATCATCATCCTTCATGGAGCACTTGTCCCATTTAATATCACAACAACCCTTGAACTCTTGGTACTGTCATCATATCATCCCCCTTTGTACACGTAAGAGGGCTGAGAGTAATAGAGCTCAGTTGTCCAAGACTCCTGAGTAAAAGAGCCCAAACTCTAACCCAGTGCACTAGTCAGCACTTGAGCTCTACTTTGAAGCAGAGGTGAGATTTTCATCAGAGATCCTGATAATCCAGGCAGAGGGGATGGCTTCACCATGACTGAAACAATAGGGTGTTTTCAAGAATAGTCGAGCCAGACCTGTTTGGCTGGAGAAATAGAGTGTAAGGGAGTAGACAAAGATAAAATAGGAAGAGATAACTGCAAGACTGTGAAACTCCTTGAGTGCTGAGGAGTTTTTACTCCAATTAATTGCCTAGAGATTGATGAAAGTATTTTTAGCCTACTGGGCCAATTTTCCAACCAAGGTTAAGGATGAGGCCTGAACCACAGTGGTGGTAATACAAGGGGAAGAGAGAGACAAGAATGGATGTGAGACACCTTGCAAACGTGAGATGAACAGAATTTGATGACCGTGGGGTAAAGGAGACAGAGGGGTCTAAGATTTCCTGTCTTTGCAGTTCTATGTTTGGTGGCATCTTGAGTAGAAATGAAGGGAAGAGAAGTGAGGTTTGGGGCAGAAGTTAGAATGAGTGTGACTTGGTCAGGTTGACATGCTGATAACATCGGCTTGATAACTAACTAGTTGGATGATTTGGCAGAAGATTGGAACAAGACTGATAAGGGTAAATGGTAAGCTGAAACGAGAGAGAGAAAGATGCCCTTTTGAAGGTCATCTTCACAGAGGTAATCATTGAAGCTATTGGAGCAGCTGAGATCACAGTGAAAAGGCAAGGATACAACCGTAAGGAAGACCTACCTTTATCTGGTAGAACACCAAAGTGGAGCCACTGGAAGAAGAAAGGTGTTTGAGAAATAGGAAGAAAAGCACAGTGGTGATACTAAGGACGTTAGGAAATTCAAGGTCAAAAGGAACGAGAGGTAGGCAATAGGCAGTGCTACAGAGAGAACTCTCAGGAGACTCTTGCATGGATAGACAGAGCTGGTCATCTAGGAGACACACGGCTGTGAGTCCCTGACTTTGGGAAATACGATGCTTCACGCTTCAAACTGCCTTCCTTGTAAAGCTTGCGGGCTTAGGGCAGCCACTACTGATTTCAACCATTAATAGCTTCTATGGTGACCTCTCTCTGGCTTCTTTGCTGTCCATTATTCTAGATATTGGAGTTTTGACCTTACCCATAAAGCCCAGAAACTCCACTGGTGGCCTTGGACAGATTTAGGTTCCCATTGCCTTTCCCGATCTGTCAAGTGCTGATCTCCTGCCAAGAGGTTGAAGACAACCTAGTGGGAGAAGAACGGGATATTAAATTTCTCATCAGTTATTTCTCATCACGAAAGATACTGCATTTTATGGTAGTAGATGGAGCATTCAGCTCAAAGAAAACACAGCTACATTTATCTCCATCCTTAGAAGCAGGACCCAGATACGTTACATTTTTTCTTTCCCTTGGGACTGAGAAATAATGTGAAGAAAAGGATTCTCCATTATTCTCCATCATTTAATGTTTGTTGAATGAATGAATCTCTCCTGGGCTGAGAGAAGTTCATTAATCAACAGAGCTGAGATGTGAAGGGGGAGCTTGGTGCTCTGTGGCTGGCAGGGATCTAGATGTGCATGTGCCTGATAGGGTTACGTGACCTTCCCAGGTGCTCAAGGAACGTGTATCTCCTTGGAGACATCCATCCTGCCACCACCTGCTAAGGCTTCTAAGAGAAAGCTAGCTTGACGCCACTGGACAGAACACGGGAGACCCAGACTGCAGCGACAGCCCTGCCACTGCCCATTGCCTTGTACCTGAGGGTGATCCAGTGGCCTCTCTGGCCTTCGTCATACTCACTTACAAAGTATGGATAATAATTCAGTAATCCATAGGGTGTTGTGAGAAGCAGATAACACAGTGGATAGGGAAATGTTTTGTAAGCCATAACAGGCTATGCAGATCAGAATATAGGGAAGTTTGTCCTTCGAACTCAGCAGGGGAAGAAGATGAGTTCTCAGGCTCTGAAAGACGGATTGTTGGGACACTGTGTGCAAAAGTCTTTTCTTGGGAAAGTCTATAGAGTGTAACTGTTGTAGACTTCCCTTTTGCTTTGTTCCCCTGAAAAAGACATCCTAGATAAAATGGTCAAAACCAACATCTCCATACCCATATTTTCTGGTTCTACCCTGGAGGGGTGGTACTTCCACATTCTTTAGTGTGGAATGTTCCTTTCCAAGGAACTCTTAGAACTATCTTGGAAAAGATGTACTTGTATAAAAGTACAGGCATTTCCTAGAGATATTGCAGGTTCGGTTACAGATCATCGCAATAAAGTGAATATTGCAACAAAGCGAGTCACATTAAATTTTGTTTCCCCAGTGCATGTAAAAGTTATGTTTACACTAAACTGTAGTCTATTAAGTGTGCAAGAGTATTGTCTCTAAAAAATCAATGTATATGCCTGAATTAAAAAGCACTTCATTGCTAAAAAATGCTGACAATCATCTGAGGCTTGCGGGAGTCATAAGCTTTTTGCAATGGAAACAGTAAAGACCACTGATCACAGATCACAATAACAAATATAATAATAATGAAAAAATTGGAAATATTACGAGTATCACCAAAACGTAATACACAGAGACACGAATTAAGCAAATGCTGTTGGAAAAATGGTGCCGATAGACTTGCTTAAAGCAAGGCTGCCACAAACCTTCAGTTTGTAAAAAAAAAAAAACAAAAAAACAAAAAACCAAAAAACCCCACAATATCTGCAAAGCACAATAAAATGAGGTATGCCTGTGTTAATTTTTTGTTTCTCTTTTTCCAAGGGCAGAAATAAAAAACAATGTTTGCATGGCTCTTCTGCTAGGTGCTAGGCATTTGATATAACACCTTCTTGAATCCCCTGGCAATCCTGCCAGGTAGAGATTACTCTTTTTTTTTTTTTTTTGAGCTTTTTAAAAAAAATTTTTTATTTTATATTGGAGCACAGTTGATTAACAATGTAGTGTTAGTTTTAGGTGTACAGCAAAGTGATTCAGTTATTCATATACATGTATCTCTTCTTTTTCAAATTCTTTTCCCATTTAGGTTATTACAGAATATTGAGCAGATTTCCCTGTGCTATACAGTAGGTCCTTGTTGGCTATCTATTTTAAATATAGTAGTGTGTACCTGGCAAGATATTACTCTTATTTCATAGACAAGGAGACCTAAGCCCAGAGAGGTGAAGTCACTTATCTAGGTCCAAGGTAAGAGATGGGATTCAGACCAAGGTTTTTCTGGCTCCAAAGTCAGTGCTTCTTTCACCACCATGTGCTCTCTTCTTTCCAAAATGTCTCTCCTAATGTTTTTCCAAATTTCCCCTCCGGAACAGTTCAGTATCTGTGAATATGTGGCCAGTTGAGCTCTTGTACACCAGAAAAGACAGGAAGAGGAGCTGTCTGAGAGCTGGAGACTCCCTCCCTCCAGACTGCGGCCATTCTCGGGGAAGGACTGATTGACTGATCCCTTTCTCTCCCTTCGTAGCTTAATTGCAATGCTTTCCCACTTTATTAGTTTCCAGATTCCATGCCAAGTGCTTTAAAAGGCAGGTAGGGGAGAATTCTTCTCTGCTTGCTGGCAGCCTGCCATCACCCCCAGAATCTGTTGCTTGCTGTTTCAGAAAGGGATCCACATTGAAGGCATTTTTCTCAGCCGTGAAATTTACATATCACAACCTTGCTGACTGAAGCAGAAATGAGGGCTCCAGGGGCGGGACTATGGGCCCAGAGTGGGGACAGAGCCTTTGCAGGGGGGAGAGGGAGGGGGAGGGAAGAGCTTATTTTATTACCCGGGAATAAAAACATTGTGAGTAATGAATAAAGTCCGAAAGCAGTAAATCTGGAACTCCAGAGTTACGTGTGTAACGTGTTGGAGAACAATTTAAGCCCTCGCCTCTTCTGCAGAAGTGAGGTATTTGGGAAGCCCGAATTTCATTAAATGGTCTTTTAAGGGTTAGGATTACAAGAAGCCAAACCCGGCTGGTTCATAATGATGATTTATGGCTGTGTTGTCGACTCCCCGACCCTTCTGTACAAGGAGATGGAGAAAATACATAATTTGTTGCTCATTAACTCCAAGATCTGTCAGGGCTGCCCCAGAAGCCATGTGGTCCTGGAGTCATGTGTCTGCTAAATGGCTTCAGCCTGGTCCTGTCCTCGAAAATACGCAGTTGCCATTCTACAGTGGAAATTGTTTTTAATAACAATAGAAATAATAAAATGATCTCGATGTATTTCTTCTGTGGGTCTTTCAACTTGAGAGTCAGAATATCTGGGCTCTGTTCTTAACACTGTAAGCTTACTAGCCTCACATCCTTCAGATAAGTCACTATTTCTCAGTGCCTTAGTATTCCCACCTGTAAACTGGGTATATTGTCTTCACAGGTTGCAGATTAAATGAAACTGTAAGTTGCTGAAGAAACATAAAAGATTGCTAGTATTATTAGGGTTGTTATGGGGAATTTGAGGGGCCATCAGATATTCTCTTTGTCATCTTCCCATGAGAGGAGGAAGCATTTTAATTAGCAGCTTGCTATTTGCAAGACTGTGGCACTGAAAACTGAAGTTTTAGAATGAAGGAATGTTAGAGCTGAAAACGGTCCTTGAGGTATAATCAAACCCTTTCTCCCTAAGATGGCTGACACAGAGAGGTGACTCCCCTGAGATTCATCAATAAAATGACGTAAGAGATGCTGATATGCAGTGGGAACCCACATGTTCTTTTTCAGCATCAGATAGGAAATCACACTCAGGCCATGCCAATTTAGAAACAGTTTCTTAATCTGTGGCAGTGGATGGTTCAAGGAACTCAGGAGCAATCCAAGGGCAGGGATCATTCATGGGGCTTTGGTTCTGCTCCTTGCCTGTGGTGTCATCTCCGAGGAAGTACCGTTCCTCTGCTACTGCTTATTACCTTTGTTTGGTTGGGAGGCTACTGGTGGAGGTGGCACAGGAGAGCTGGGAATAAATGTCTTCGCAGTTATGAAGGAATGAATCACGGAGTCTAGCACCCTCATTTTGCAAATGGAGAAACTAAATTATCCCAAGTCACTCAGTGAGTAGGGACTTGAGCCCTGGCCCCTTGACTCCTAGATTAGTGCTTTTCCCCCCTATGTCTAAGGTCACGTGGGCATGATTTATAAATAAAGAAGAATAAGAAAGAGAGAACATGATGGTGGTAACAAACATCTGGAATGTGTTAGCCTGTAAGGTTACATAGGGTAAAAGTATAAACAGGTTCAAAAGGGGGAATTAGACCATGAATGGTAGGAAAGAATGCTGGGTGGAGAGTTAGAACACCTGGGTCTAATCTTTAGATGTGAGTTAATTTGGACCTCAGTTTCTTCCATATATAATGGAGCCTTTCATTTATGACTGGCTAGGCTTCTCAGATTTTAATCTCTGCAGCATGTTGTCAAAGGACTCTTAGTAATGTTTAGAGGACATTTCCAATTTTGCAATAAAACAACTGTGAGGACCACCATCCTGCTCCCTTTCATTCATTTGTTCATTCAACTGATCGTCCTGTTCTCCCAGGGAATGGCTAAGCCAGGATGCCAGACCGGACTGACCTTTGATCATCTCTCTCTAATATAGAGTCATATGATCTAGGAAACTCAATATGATCTAGGAAACCAAAGGGTAGCACTTAAAAATATCAAGTATTTATAAACACAGAATCACTGTATAAATGTTAGCAGTGCTGGTAGCTGTTCTCATGACTGCACCTGCTCGCCCCTGGGCCCAGCTGGCATTTCATGGCCATCCTCCCCCCCAGACTTGGGAGCCCTGGACTTGGATCAGATCCCTAGCCTCGATGCCTTCCCCAGCTGTAAAAGAATGACAGGACACTTTGAGAAGGACTGCCCGGATGTGTCAGTCTATTGCTTCCCTTGTGGTTGTGAACATGCCCTGAAAGGGCAAGTGTGGCTCATCAGCCTTCCCTGTGAGGAAGTGTGAAAGGGACTTTGTGGTGAGTGGTGAGTTGAACATCGCTGTCCCTGGACCCTGGTTGCATCCAGGAAGTGGCCAGGGCTGTGCTGTGGAGTTAAGACAAGGGCAGCAGGCTGTGTGGTGGTGCATCAACAGCACAGAATTGGTCCTTGGCTGTGTAGGCAGCATATGCGTTTGAGTCAGCTGCCCACTCCCCATTCTTAATGTAAAACCCGATAGTTTTGGTTAAGATGCTTTCCCTCCCCCAGCGTCAGTCCACCTCCTGGTGGTCCTGAGGAGTTCATAAAATAAAGTATATAAAAAATAAATACTGGTATGCAATAGATAATCAATAGTTGGTGGCCCCCTTTTTTAAAATTTTTTTCTTTTTAAAGTAGTGATAAATCACCCCTAAGCATTAAGGAGTAGGCACTGTGGGATGGAGGAAGGGTATGAAAACCCAGACTTGCTCACTGTCCTTCAGGATGGAGGAGACAATGAAGGTGGCCTTGGGCATTCACAAACTCTGAAGTAACTTGTATAAAAGTTTCTTGGTTTGTAGGCCAGTGTTCTTTTCATCATGCCCTACTTCTAAAGAGTAAAATGAAAGAATCACTTTCTATGACCCAGGGCATTTCCCATCCATGTTACCACATTTCTGGCAGTAACTCTGCAGAGATTTAAGTTATTTCAGAAGGACGCCAGGTAGGTGGTAGAGCCTGGATTCAAACCCAGGACTGGGTCTGGGGGCATTCGCCCTTTCCCACAGAAACCTCGGCCGTGGTTCAACATGGCACAGACTGAGGCCCGGTGTAATGTTAGATCATTGTTGGTGATCCTTTACCCCAAATCCCAGAATTTGGAAATTTGCTTAGGCCCTCAGACCATGACCTTGATTCTTCAATAGCTAAGTCATTATTTGTCTCTCTCTTTGTTTTTAAATATATGCGTGTGTGTGTATAATATATTTTGTATATTATATATTTTTATATATTATATATTTACATATAAATATATTCGATTGCATATTTTTCTTGTTACAAAAATACTATATGGCCATGTAGAACTTTTTAAAAAAAGGAAAAAATGACTGTGTTAGCACGTTAATCTTTTCTCCTATGAATGTTTATGTCTGTATACTTCTTAAATAGAAAATTGGGATTTTCTAGATTATAACTTGCAGTTATGTACTGAATATCTCTTATGTCAGTAAATATCCTTTACAGCCTCACTTTTGTTGATGGGTCTTGATACTGCCTAACCCCCCATCCATTGTCTTTCAGATCATCACAGGGGAATTCTACCGCATCTATTACCTGAAGGAGAAGTCCCGGTCCACGATTCAGAATCCCTATGTGGCAGCCCTCTATAAGCAAGTGGGCTGCTTCCTCTTTGGCTGTGCCATCAGCCAGTCCTTCACAGACATTGCCAAAGTCTCCATAGGGCGCCTGCGTCCTCACTTCTTGAGCGTCTGCAACCCTGATTTCAGTCAAATCAACTGCTCCGAGGGCTACATTCAAAACTACAAATGCAGAGGCGACGACAGCAAAGTCCAGGAAGCCAGGTGAGACCCCACCTCCCGTGGCACTGTGTCCATGCCTTTGCTGTAGGCCGTTCAGTGAGCACCTACTTAGTAGGGTACCAAGTTCAGAGCTGGGCCTCAGTTTAGATGGGTGAATAAAGCAGAGTCCACATTCTTAAGGAACTCACAGTCAGATGATTGAGACAGATAGTAAATAAACAATGACAATAGAGCATTGCTAAGTCCATTCATTCATTCATTTCTTTCTTTGTTTCATTTATTCACACGTTCATGGGTACCTGCTAGGTTCCAGGCAATCCACTACCAAGGATGCAAAAATGAACAAGGCAGTGCTGCTCTCGGGGTCACAGTCTAGAGAGGCAAGATGCACAGACGTGTATCGGGGATATGAATACGGCCCTTACACTGCCCTCTCTTGCTCTTACAGGAGGTCCTTCTTCTCCGGCCACGCCTCCTTCTCCATGTACACCATGCTGTATTTGGTGGTAAGTACTTTGATTCCAGTGGAGTCCAGCCCCAGCTTAAATCCTGTCTGTGCAAAGAGCCATCAGAATCGTTAGGGACAGACTTCACTGAGAAATCTTTGAAAAAGAGGTTAGATAGAAGAATTAGCTTCTATTCTGAGCCCTGCCACTGACTTAGCAGAAGTTGTTTCACTTTCCAGACTTTTCCCATTTTTCAAATAAAAATAATATTTACCATGGCTGCTTGATAAGGATTGAGCACCCATTTTGGAATGATTAAGTGATAAAGACACTTGTATAACATTTTATGGTAATAAGCACCGTTTTCTGAAAATCCATGAACTCAGTTGATCCTTTCAGAAGCCTTATGTTATAAGTAATATTATCTCTACTGTGGGAAAGGATTACTAAGTAAGTCTTGGAGAATTAAAGCAAACTGCCAAAGTTTATGTAGACACCAGAACTATCGCTCAGATCCATGCCTTCTGCTCGAATTCCTCGTAATGTTCTCCGTGCCATTCCTCCCCCACCCTCTACTGATGGAAGGGCTTTAAAAATCATTATGTAACTACAGAGTGATTTTGAGTTTTACAGAATCCTTCTGCATCCCTGAGCACACGTGACCTCATAATAGCACAGTGAAGTAGGAAATCCTTGACCCCATTGCTCAGATCCGGAGACCAAGGCCCAGAGAGGATCAGTAGTGTGTTGGAGGACCTTCAAATAGTGGTAGAGCCATGGTATGAGGTCCCCTGTTGGTCTTGCCATGCCATGCTTCCTGGAGATGCCGGGATGGTGCAGGTGAAGCGCCTTGCTCCCCTCCAGCTGCCACACAGACAGACAGCCGCTGGTCTGTTTCTCTTTGTCAATTAAATATGGTCCCACTGCCTTTCCTTTCCCCTTGAATGAGGTCTGTGTGCCAAAGCACTTCCTGCTTTTGGCTGCTTTGATGGAGTTCAGAGCGAGAAGGCGCTGAAAGGTCAGATGTAGCTCAGAGGAGCATAAGCTGTTTGGAAAAAGAACATTTTGATTTCAACTTATTTGAAAAGCATAATTAGGAGTTGGAAAAACAGCAGAGAGGGTTTTTTTGTTTTGTTTTGTTTTTTCCCCCAATCCTTTCCAAGTCTGGAGGCCTCCAGGCTTCCTGTTACCTAGGATACAGAGCTAAGAGGTAGGCCCCAACCTCTAAAAACATTAAATGTGGATTTTAAAAATTCACGGAGAGTCCTTCCCACCATTCTTCATTTTTTGTTGTTGTTGTTTTAGTTTTTGCTTTGCTCTTAGGAAGGACAATTTAGCAGCAATATGTTGTTTCCTGTTCCATTTATATTTTACCCAGGGCTGGAAGCAGTTTTACAAAATATAATTTCAGTGTTTTGTAAAGTAGAAGTGCTGACAGGTTTCTGGTACCTTCTTTGTGCCAGGCACTGTGTCGCACTCATGCTATACCTTTCGATTCTCTCAATAACCCGGTGAGATGTGTTTTGATTACACTGTTTTCAGTTTCAAACAAACAAACAAACCTGAATCTAAGAGGTATTTGAAGGCTGGTCCTTATGACCCCAGCATCGTTGTATGTTCTTTTCATTGTGCTGCATGACAAAAAATAAAGCCAAACAAACCTCTGCAGGATAAACTTACAGAATATAAGCTCCAACCCTAATTTCAATGTTGCTTGAAGGTGACCTGCCTTTCTTCAGATCTGCTTTAATGGGTGAGATGCCCCCCTACCCCCAGCACCCATCACCTCCTGGAAGCTATGATTATAGCAAGAGCTCTCTGCGGGGGTGATGGGTGAGGAATAGATTGTGATTGAATGTTTATTTGCATCTTTGAGGGAGGAAAAATTATAGTGCCTGTATATTCCAGGAAGGAAGGAAAGGAGGGAGGGAGGGAGGGAGGAACGAAGAAGAAAGAAGAGAGCCTCCTTAATCCTTCATCTCTAAAGCATATTTTTACACACACTCCCCCATGCACACACCACACACTCTTCAGAGCTCTTGCAAACATACACACATTCACAACTCACAGACACCCACATATACAACGTGCAAACCCAGGGCTCTCCTTTTAGCTCTAAGATTATCTTGTCTTAAAACCACCTCTGAAGGTAAGGGCTAAGAAGTAAGGAAGACAGTGCCCTTCGCCAGGGCTCCTTTTTACGTGATATTACACAGAAATCTCAACTCTTTGAAAGTCCAATTTGCAAAGCTTTCTAAAGGAAGTTTGAAGAACACCGTTGCCTCCTGTCTGGGGAAGTGGGAAATCCTGCAGTCTGTCAGAGAAGCCACTAGACTCCTCCCACAGGGCTTTTATATTGGGCTGCAGGAAGTGCTGGAGCTGCACTCGGCCTCCCACAGAGCCCCGTGGGCTTTTATGAAGGCAGCCTGTGATCCGCAGCTTCTCTGGAGCCTTGGGGAGAAGCCCGTTTGAACCGGCTGGGCATGGCGTTGACAATGTTTGCCTTTAGAGTTAGACAGACCTGGGTGACTCTGGCCATGCCAATTAAATACTAGCTGTGGACCCAGGAGTTGATTACTTAGGTTTCGAATCTCAGTATACTCATCTGTCAAGGGGAGACAGTTGTGTCTGTTTTTGCAGAGTTGTTGCCACTTTTCTTCTCTAGGCCCTGCTTTCCCCATCCGTCAAATGTAAGAGTGGAATTAGAAGGTGTCTTCTGATTTCTCGGTCTCTGTGGTTCTATTTAAAAGCAGTTTGGACTATGTGCTGAAAGAGATGATGGGATGCACTCAGACACAATTTTGCCCAGATTCCCATGGAGTTCAGAGAGTGGCGGACCAGAAGCGCCAGCCATCCCTTCACCAGGCCTTTCAGTACCAGCCACCATCTAGAACCTCCCGTGGCTTTGGAGGGCGCTCCATATTAGGTTTTGATTTGTAAAATGGATAGCTTGGAAAAACCATGCTCCAAACACCAAATTATCTCTGGGCATGGAAGCTTAAACATGAGGTTAAGGCTTGTCAGAGATTAATGCAAATTCTAATCAGAGAAATCCCGCAGCCTATATACACATAAACGGTGCTTCCTACCCTTGAGCCCTGGTCTAAACTCCAGAGGATCACATCTGGATTGGCCCCGCACCTCCATGGTCAGGGATTGAGGATGGCCTGGCTGTCTGGATAAAATGGCAACACAGGAGCCAGGCACCAATTCACATAGCACACCTGGAGTTAACCTCTGTTGTACCAGACATGCTGCTGCCTTCTGGGGCTACTAGATGAATCAGACCTGGGCCCTGCCCTCAAGGAACTCACCTATGCTTTCAACATTCATCATTCAGCATGTATTTAGTGAGTGGCTATTATGCACCAAGCCCCGCACCAGGGGTGGGAATAGAGCGATTGGCAAGGCATGGGCATGGCCCTTGGGGAGTTCAGTCTAGAGGAACAGGTGGACAGTAACGATAGTCTGGTCCATGCTGCAGGAGGGCCCGGGGTGTATAGGTTATTATGGAAGCTCAGAATTGTGGCACCCTAGCTAAGCTGGAGTGGAGGGCAGAAGCCGGGGAAGGCTTCCCTTAGGGTGGTCACGGGCTGGTGGGAGGGTTGGAAGGACTGCCCGTGCACAGGTGGAAAGGAGGATGGCGATGTGGGATCTGCAGGTGTTCAGCTGGGTAAGGCTTTGATGGCTGGTAGGAAGCAGGGCGTGGAGGGTGCAGTGAGAGCCGAGAAGACCCTGGGGGTCCTCAGCCCCGGCTCCTCCTTTTGCAGCTCAGATCAGGCAGCAGCAAGCTCGAGTGAGGCCTTTCTTGGACTGCCGAGCTCCTCTCCTGGGAACCTGCACCTCGCCCCTCCCCTTCCTCAGGACACTTTGTCAGAGAAGCCTTCCCTGGACGCCCCCTCCTATACTCCCTAACTCCCTTGGCAGCCTTATTTTTTCGCCAGTTTCTCACCATCTGACATACTCTTTGTGTATCTCCACCAGATAAATTATCAGCTTCATGAAGGAGAGGTTTTTGGTCTCTTGATTCACTGCTGTCTCTCACTTCCCCAGTGTCTGATACTTAAGTATGCAATGAATGTTTGATGAACGAATGAATGGATGGATGGGTGAATCCCATGTCTTTTGACACTCCCAAGCCGTGCTCCTTTTCCATTCCAATCAGAATTTTGTTCATCTCCTCATCACTGACTTGGTAGATCACAAAGGGCCTGTGTGATGTAGGGAAGGCCTTTGCTGCCTCTTTGCTGAACTGTTTACCTTTGGACTCTTCACTGTGGTACCCGTGAAAGCTGTTGATGTGTCAGAGGGTTTGTTGGGTACCAGGGAAGTGGCTGTGCTCTGATAGCCATGTTCTCTGGCCTCTGGTTGTTAGTCATTGAGCTTTTGTTCAACATGTTTAGAATCCTGGAGCAGTGGGGTCTGGTATGCCTACGAGACATGCCCACAGATCCTGGGATGTCTGGTGAAACCCCTTCCGGGAACAAGATTGTTGTTTCCAAGGGGAAATAAACCACAGCACCAGATGTTTTTCCTCTTCTTCCTGCCTGCCTCATCCATCCATCCATCCAGCAGTTTCTGAGTACCTGTTCTGTGCCAGACCTTCTGTGAGCACCTGGGGACACCAAAAGAGCTCACATTTTGTGAGGAAAGCCTGAAAAATATTTAAATAGTCGCAAAGCAGTTGGCTAAGTTCTCTGATAGGGGTGGACTGAGGGATTGGAGCCCAGAGGAAAGGACTATTAACTCTGCTCTGAGTCAGTTCACAGGCTCTCCTGAGCTTAAGATCAGGTCAGAGACTCTTCTATTCTAACTCTTACAAAAGCTATACACCTGTGTTTGAGACGTGCGTGCTCTAAAAGTGTGTGACAGGTGAATTAGAGGAGCCTGAAGTTCCATATGTCCCATTCGGGTTGTCCTTTAGTCCATGACGCCTATATAGTCCCCTCAGATTGCTTCTCCAGAGACAGAAGTCCAATACAAAAGACGAATACTCGACATGCAAAGCACTAATTCCCTAAGGAAGCCAGGTGGTTCTGTGGTTAGAGCATGGACTTAAAAGAGGCAAATCTTACTCGGTGGAAATCATGGCCCATTGTTACCTTGAGCAGGTGACATGGCCTCTCTTGGCCTTGCTCTCTTCATCTGTAAAATGGGCACAATGGTGTCTGCCTACCAGGATGGTTGTAACAATTGCAGGGGATATAATTTAAAGCACCTCGCTCAGTGTGGAAGTGCTCAGCAAACCGGTAGTTTCTTTTTCTCCCCCTGATAGTGGCAGAAAATAAGATCCGATTCCCTTCTAAAGGAGGAGAAAAGTCCACTAAAAACTCCTCTTTGTCCTGAACATAGTTGAATAACTTCCCAGTTCTGCACCACGTAGAGTCACCAGGCACGTGAACCTGAGCCATGGAGGAGATGGGAGAAGGGAGAAAGTTTCTCCCGTGGGTGTCAGCGATCTGGACAGACTTCCAGGAAGAAAGAGGGCAGGGACAGAGGAGGGACAAAAGCCTCCTTCTCACTCTTAGCAGAGAGCTCCCAAGAGCAATGGAAATGAAGCCAGAGGACAGTACAGACCTGTTTCACCGGTATGCAAATTGTGTAATGAAACACAAATGACTTAGCAAGAACCAGTGAGACTCACCCCCGTCTGACTTGCTGGTTCAGCCCCGAGCTGGCTTGAACTCAGCCAGATCTTTCTAAGGAGGTTTTGTTGGAATTCCACAGGATCCCAGTTTTGAAGCTCAGACCAGGAAGAAGAGAGCTCCATTTCTGGAGTGAGTTCTGTGTGCCGAGGACTTTCATTTACATCGGGGTGGGGGGGGTCGGGGAAAGACATACACCTTTCTATTGTAAACTCCATATCTACAATCAGCAGTTTTATTTTAGCGACTGGAAGAAAAATCTTAGTCCCAGAAAGGGGCTGAAAGATTATATTCTTTTTTTGTGAAGGAACTTATTTTATTCATGTCTGTGTCTTTCACAGAGTTTTGAACAGAATAGATGCTCACAATATATTTTTTTAAGTGAACAAATCTCCTTATGTTACATATGGGAAAGCAGAAATCCAGAGAAGCAGAGTGCCTTGTCCAGGGTCAGACAGCTGGTGTGTAGCAGAGAAAAGATTCAAATCCAGTTGCTCTGTTTGCAAGTCAGGCACTTTCTGTGGCATCGCACTGATGCACAGGAAGTGGATTCTCTGAACCCAGAGGCCTTCACACAGGTGGGGAATTAAAGACAGAGAGGACAGGACCTCAGGGCTGCAGATGCCCAGGAGAGGTCAAGCTGATTTAGGCTTTCTGGTTTTGTCCAGCTGTGCTCACGCCTTTCTTAACCACCCTTTTCAGGGTGCCTGGGACTTTGCTGAAGCCCCTGCAGGAGCTTTGATTCTGGGAGAGGCTCCTTGCTATTTGGTCTAGGACAGGGCATTACATCCTTGGGGCCACAAGGTTTGACTCCCTCTCCTGAGTAAGGGTTACCTGCCCCTATGGAGTGGGAATGAATGGAGCCTCCTGACCCACATAGTATCCCCAGGTCAGGTTTCCAAGGGAGCAGGGTGTTCCAGAATGTACTCACTGATTCTGGTGAGGCCCGAACCTCTGGCCTGGAGTGAGGGACTCTTGTGAACTGGGCTTTCAACTGGCAAAATCCAATCCATTCAGCACTTAGATTGGGGTGGGGCAGAGGGTGTTATCAGATCCTTTGATCAACCTCAAAGCCTGTTGCCGTCAGCTGACTTTTCAAATCTAAAGTAGTCCTTGGGTGAAAGGTCATTGTGCAATCGCTTTCTATTCGCTTGTTTTGGTGAAATCAACAGAGTCACTGAGTCAATCTCATCTATCAAAGTGAAAGGGTGACATCAATTTCTATAAAGGGTGCCTTGAGTCCCTGTCTCATGCCAGGCAGGGTCCTGTGATGTCTCATTTGATCCTGGCAACCCTGAGAGGGAGATGTTGTCCTGCCTGTTTCACAGAGAAAGAGACTGAGGCTTAGAGAAGTTAGTAAGTGGTAGAGTTGGGACTGGAATCAGGGCTGTCTCACCCCAAAATTCACTTTGCTACTGCTGTGCCCCAGCTACAGACACCAGGATCCACCCTGAGATCTTGGGACATTTCTCAATAAATGTGTCAGTTACTGATGGATTTGGGGGCGCCGAGCTTCCGTCTGCCCACTCATTCCATGCCTGACTGCTTCCCGAAGGGATTCTTTCCCCCAAGATGGCCCCTCACTTCTTTCTTATTCCTGAGCACTCCCTTTCTGAAGCTATTCTGATGACAAGTCTCTTCCTCCCTCCTCAAGTTCCTCTCATGTATTTGCTTTTTTCTTTTCTTTTTTTTTTTTTTTTTTTTTGAGGTATACAAGCCTCTCACTGTTGTGGCCTCTCCCGCTGCGGAGCACAGGCTCTGGACGCGCAGGCTCAGCGGCCATGGCTCACGGGCCCAGCCACTCCGCGGCATGTGGGATCTTCCCGGACTGGGACACGAACCCGCGTCCCCTGCATCGGCAGGCGGACTCTCAACCACTGCGCCACCAGGGAAGCCCTGCTTTTTTCTTATATTAAGCTCCAGCCTTCAGTATCTGAGTCAGCGGAAGGGGAGATGTGTGCCTCGTCCGATTGGGAAGCCCACCCTTCCTCTGTCCCACCCTGATCTCCAGGGCCTGTGACCTAAAGTCTACATGGAGGGGGCAGGGAGAGATGGAGGATTTTGAACAATCATTTTTTGAGGACCTGCAGATTTTTAAATTGAGGGAAATGAGAAAACCTTGAGGTTATTAGGTCCAAATTAAGAGAAAAAAAAAAACATGGTTAGAGAATAAAAGCATCTGTTTTTTGAGCAGTACGTGGTGCCAGGCACTTAGCACCAATCTGTGCTACAGCCTGTAAGATAGTGGTTGTTACACTTGTTTTATATGGGCGAAAACTGAGGCTCAATATGGTTTTTCTTTTTCTTTTTTTGGTGGGGGGGGGCTACACCCTGTGGCTTGAGGGATCTTAGTTTCCTGACCAGGGATCCAACCCACACCCTCAGCAGTGAAAGCATGGAGTCCTAACCACTGGACCACCAGGGAAGTCCCCAATGAGGTTTTTCTGGTGAAAACCTGTGCCCTTTCCGTTACCCACCCCGCCCCTGTCCATTGCCAAGACTGGCTGGAGGAAGGCCAGACCATGGTGGTCACACTGCCTATGGACTAGTCCTTCTTCCCTGAACTTGCTGTTGTCCTAAAGACCGGGTTGAGTTGGAGCTGTCAACATCATCCCCATTCTTATTCTCAAAAAGGAAGAGATTTCTTTGATTCATGATTGTAGAATCTGCTGTTTGTTGGGTCATTTCAGCAGAGATGAGGGAGTAGCCTTTGACCTGCAGATTATTTTTTTCGGGTACTGAGTACCTTGCTTAAAATCATTTTACACCATGGCTTACAGCACCATTTCCCAATTGTGATTTATTAGGTAGATACTCTGTAAAAATAATAAGTCTTGTAAGTGATGAAAACAAGGATTTAGTATTTACCAATCTTTTTTAAAAAGACCCTTAGTATTCCAGGGAGTATGGTTTGGGAAAGACTGACCTACTAAATAAAGGCCACGTTCATTAGTTTGACCTCCAGTGCCCTTCATGAACTGCCTGTGCTTGCCTCTGTAGCCCTGTGTTTCACCCCATCCCCTGCCCCATACACCCTTTTCTGCTATTACAGAACTTCAAGAAGTTCTCTGCAGCTCTGATTGCTGGCTTATAAGCCTTTGCTCTGCCTGGAATACACACCCCCTCACTACCATCCCCTTAACTCCTAGCAAATACCTATTCATGTTCAGGATTCAAGTCAAGTATACCTTCCCCTTAGTAACTGACCTTGGTCCCCCCAACTTCTTTCATAGTTTCTATAAAGCCCATAAGTGCACTTACATGTTTTCATATGTTCCCCCAACTGTACGCTCCTAGGGCAGGAATTATAACTTCTCATTTCTGTGTCCTTAGCACCTATCATAGTGCCTGGCTTATTTATTGAGCTGTGTGTGTGTGTGTGGGGGGGTGTAGTTATTTATTTATTTATTGGCTAGTTCCACAGGTTTGGCCTTTTAGGTTAATTTTAGAATAATTTTTTAAGGTTTTTTTCTCTAAACCTTTTTAGGATGTTCCTAGGAATCTGATTAAGCTTACATATTAACTTTTGAGTTTATAAGTTGGGGGTTCTTATAAATAAAAATCCTAGCGATCTATTCAAATCGTCCTTTATGTCCTTGGCTTCATAAAGGCTCTATGCAGTTCTTGGTAAGCTAATAATTATTTATATCATCATCTTGGCCATTATGATTTTTTTTTTTTTTTTTTTTTTTTTGCGGTAAGCGGGCCTCTCACTGTTGTGGCCTCTCCCGTTGCGAAAGAACAGGCTCCGGATGCACAGGCTCAGCGGCCATGGCTCACGGGCCCAGCTGCTCTGCGGCATGTGGGATCTTCCCAGACCGGGGCACGAACCCGTGTCCCCTGCATTGGCAGGCGGACTCTCAACCACTGAGCCACCAGGGAAGCCCCAATATGATGATTTTATCTCTTCTTTTAGATTTTTAACTGGGTATTTTTTATTTTTGCAAAACGATTGGTTTTTATCACTTGTCTAGTGGCCAACATCATCAGTGCATTCTCTTTATTATTTTTTATTTGTTGTTCTTACATTTCCCAACAATACATTTATATAATTTCGCAGTGATTATAAAGTTGCCTGCTGTTTTCCAGGCCTGGGTTTTTTTTGCAATTGTCTTCCAAGTCGTTGAGGTTTCAGTGCTAGAAGTTCTTCCTACGCGGACAAGAGTGACTCTGGAATCTTCCACTCTTCTATCTCCTCAGGTTCGCTGCTGGCTTGTCTTTCCTGACCACCCAAAGGAAGGTGTCCATTTGTCTCAGGAAGGGCAGAGTCACTCCCTTGCCACTGTCCAGGTCTATCTTTAGGCTGTCAGCCCCTCCCCTCTGCTTTCTTCCCCTCTCTCTGGTCTCCTAGTGCCTTGCTTTGATTTGTAGTCGGAAGTTCCCCTCGTCCCGTTGTGTCTTCCCCCTCACTTCCCAAGTTCCCACAGGAACCTGAGAAGTCTGCTGTGCCCAGAGGTTAGAACGGAAACTGCAGCAAGATAACTCCAAGGGACAATGCCCAGTTGACGTCACTGCAACTTCTTTGCCTCGGCCAGAGCGGCTTTTTGGTTTTTTTCTTCCATTTTTCTTCAGGTTACTCTTCTACCCCACCCAGTCCAGTCTCTGTCAACCTCTCTTTGAAAGCTCTCTGGCATTGTCTGGTTGGTTTATGTGTTTCCTCATATTCTAATGCAAAATCCCTGGTTCCAAGTGGTGACATAGAAGCTTGTTCTTTGATAGAACTGCTTTCTTTTGAAGCAGAAGCATTCCCTTGTGACTATCATAATAAATCCCGCCCCCACCATCATCATGCTTGTGTTTCCATGACACTCCTGAGAGGCAGGTAGTGTAGGGATTGTATAGCCGTCATCTCCAGGAAAACACACATGTGCATTGAATGGGTTGTCATCAGTTGAGAAAAAGAAACCTTTACTAACCCCAGTTACTATTCTTTAATTGGTTTCCATCAAGAAGATGATAAAAGGAAACTCAAGTTTCTGGAGGGTCTAGTACACACCAGGCAACGTGCTAAGGCCATTCTCATGAATTCTTTTCCCTGGCTCTTATTAGCTTACCTCCCTAGAAAAGCTCCATTTTTCTTAGTGTTTACTAGAGGAACTAAGGCTCATGGTTTAAAAACATGGGCTTGGGCTTCCCTGGTGGCGCAGTGGTTGAGAGTCCGCCTGCCGATGCAGGGGACACGGGTTCGTGCCCCGGTCCGGGAGGATCCCACGTGCCACGGAGCGGCTGGGCCCGTGAGCCATGGCCGCTGGGCCTGCGCGTCCAGAGACTGTGCTCCGCAACGGGAGAGGCCACAACAGTGAGAGGCCCGCGTACTGCAAAAAAAAAATAAAAATAAAAAAATAAAAACATGGGCTTGAGGTCAAGTCCAAGTTGAATGCTCTTTCTTCCAGATGGTTCCACGTGTGGGAATGTCATGTGTGTCAACCTGGGGCTAGAATGCAGGTGGGCGGCCAGTCACTCAGTGTCTGTTCGTTTTGTCTCCTCCCTCCAGCTGTACCTGCAGGCCCGCTTCACTTGGCGAGGGGCCCGCCTGCTCCGGCCCCTCCTGCAGTTCACCCTGATCATGATGGCCTTTTACACAGGACTGTCCCGCGTGTCTGACCACAAGCACCATCCCAGTGATGTCCTGGCGGGGTTTGCTCAAGGAGCCCTGGTGGCCTGCTGCATAGTAAGTAGCCTCTTGTCCTCAGCACACAAGCAGGGCCCTGGATGGCTTGCTTGTTAAATGTTTCCAGCTCAGTGACCAAAGCCAGGGAGCTCTGAGTCCTCTTCTCTGCTTGGTGTCTGAGGAGCCATCCTGCCCCAGGAGCCCTTCAGTGAAATGAGGATAATTCCTGCTTCTTGCCAGCCTGGGAGTTTTAATCCAACAGATTCTGTGAATCCTTTTCTCCAGAAATACGGAAGGTTCATGCTCATAGTTGCAATAGCAAGAGGTCTTAGATATTATTCTGCTCACTCACTCTTGAAGGCAGTCAGGGTTCAAGAGGGGAAGAAACTTGCCTCAGGTCACACTCAGTCAAGAGTCTAAGTCTCTGACTCATATGTTGCTCACTTGCTGCTTTGGTGATCACTTGCTATTCAGAAGCCCTTCCCAGCTTCTTGGAAAACATCTGCCCTTCCCACTGTGACCTTTACAGGACTTGGTCAGACCCTAAACTAGGTGTTGGCTGGGGAGGTGGGAGTTTGGTGAAGGCTAAGCCCTCTCCTAGCCTGAGGGCTTTGTACAGTCAAGTCACAGAGCTTCCTAGAGAATGGCCTTGGGATGGACCACATTCTGATTGGCCTCAAATGACCTACCGCTTCACGTACTTCCTCCCTGACTCCCAGTGAGGCGGGATGAGGCATTCCACCTCTGACGCTCTATCTCTTCAGGAATCTCTACTTTTTTTTTGCCTGCTAAGTTTTTTGGTGTTTTTAAGAGTCAAAAAGAGAAACTTTTTTTTTTTTTTTAATCTGTACAACATTACATTTCATGCTAAAATTTTGAGGGGTTTATTCAGCAAACACGACTGAACACCTCCTCTGACATTGTGCCTTCCTGGGTCCTACTCAGGGGCACTCACCCTGGTCCAGCAGGAATCCCAGAACAGTACTGGCTGGGTGTTTGAGTGCCACAAATGCAGCTTGTATTGTTAGTTTAACCCTTGCTCATTCCCAGTAAGAATCATGAAGTGAGATCTAGGCCAGCCCCTGGTCCTTTCCTGGTTTTGCAGCCTGGCTGCAGCCCCGTGTCTCCCTGCAATAACCTCCCTGCTTTCCTGCCTTTGTCATCCTGTGTTGAAGTTGTGGACGTGTGTCTCCCTTTCGATTGTTTCTCAGGGACAGGGACCCTAGTTAACATATATGTTATTCTCCCTGTGTCACCAAGGCCGCTCGGAGTAAGTGAATGTGTGTGTAATCAACACAAAGTTGTACTCTTGAGAACATTCTCTTGAAGGCAGAGGGATGGGTAAGGCACAGCCCTTACTTCCAAAACAATCCCAGTCTAGTTGCTCACAGCCAGGCCAAGCACAGGAGCTACAGTACAACGAGGGCCTGTCACGGGGACCAGCCAGGGCACTTCAGCAGGCAGGCGGGGCAAGAAGAGGGGCAGGGAGTTGGGGTGATCAGAGTGGACGCCACAAAGAAAGTAGCATCTGAGCTGCCGGCCGGCCTCATCCCAGGAACCCTAGTCTAGGGACTTGCTGTTTTGAGGGCTTTATTCATTGCTTTCTTTCGTTTTTCTTTTCAGTCAAGGCTAGAAGGGAGAGAAATTGGGGGAGCAGACCGTTAATGAGAGCAGCTGTCACTGTGGGCTTGTTTTCTGAAGCTTGGCCCTTTAATGTGAAGTGACAGTGGAGGATGGGTGTTTGCACGACAGGGTAACCCTTTGCTGACCGTTCCCTCTGGGCTTTGCTCTAGGCAGGAGGTCAGCCCACGGGGGCCTGCTGTGGTGTTTCCTTGTCGGCGCCACTGCCCTAATTAAAGTCTCCTGCATCCCCAATTAAAAAAATTGAAAGGGGGCTTCCCTGGTGGCGCAGTGGTTGAGAGTCCGCCTGCCGATGCAGGGGACACGGGTTCGTGCCCGGGTCCGGGAAGATCCCACATGCCGCGGAGCGGCTGGGCCCGTGAGCCATGGCCGCTGAGCCTGCACGTCCGGAGCCTGTGCTCCGCAACAGGAGAGGCCACAACAGTGAGAGGCCCGCGTACCGCAAAAAAACAAAAAAAAATTGAAATGTTGGTGGGGGGGGTCCTTCATAGCCTTCCTCTCTTTTATAGAGCACTCTCTACGCACAATGAGACAAAGTGTCCGGGAAGACCGTGGTTTATTTTCGAGAAGGGAAATGAGGGGTCTGACTTCTATCCTGTTTGGCTCGGGTGCGCTGGAGCACTGGAGCACTGGATAGGAATTTGGTCCTAGCGGTTGTCAAGCATCTACTCTATGCTAGCTCTGTTCTGGGTCCTTTACTCATCGGCTCCTTTTAGGGACACGAAGCCGTTGTATACCGCGGGCATTTTACAGATGAGGTCGCTGAGGCTCAGAGAGATGACTCTAGTCATCTGAGGTCAGAGCTAGTCGACAGCAGCTCCCGGGATGATCACTGACTCCAAAGCTTTGCCCTCTGTGCTTGGCAAGGAGGCATGGTCACCGGAGCTGAAGCGGCCAGAGTCACCCGAGGCATAAGCAGCATAGGCAGCTGCTTACAGAGCAGAATTTAAGGGTGTCAGGGGCCTTCCCAACCCTTTGGGCTGACCCAGTTGCTGCTTTCAGTTTGAAAGCCTGTTTTACAGTGTCAAGATGACTTAGAAAAGGGTTATAAACATCTTTCCCTGTCCCACTTAGCTGTGAACACATGAGAGTAGGGACTCGATATTTATCATTTTTCTCCCAGCGCCTGACTTCCAGCCTGGTCCTCAGGAGTGCATGGTCCTGGCTGGCTCAGCACTCCAGCACTGAGTGAGCCATTTCATTTAAGCCACCCGAGAGGCCAGGGCAAGACACTGGAGTCAGCCTAGGAGCTTGAGGAATGCTCAGCTTGGGGAAGAGAAGGCAGTGGGTCATTAATTTTCTTAGAGTTCTTGAGTTCTGAATTCCAAAATGGGTCTCAACGGGCTAAAATCAAGGTGTTGGTAGGGCTGCGTTCCTTCCGGAGGCTCTAGAGGGAGCCTGTTTCTTTGACATTTCCAGCTTCCAGAGGCTGCCGGCATTCTTTGGCTCGTGGCCCCTTCCTCCGTCTTCAAAACCAGCAGCGTAGCATCTTCATCTCTCTTTCTTTCATTCTCTCTGACCTCCGCTTACATCTTCACATCTCCTTCTGTGATTCTGACTCTCCTGCCTCCCTCTTACGAGGACCCCTGTGATTACATTGGGACCACCTGGATGATCCAAGATACTCTCCCCATCTCGAAATGTTTAACTTAATCACATCTACAAAGTCCATTTTGCCATGTAAGGTAACATATTCACAGGTCCTGGGGATTAGGATGTGGGCATCTTTGGGGGGCTGTTGTTTAGTCTAGCATACCTTCTCTTCTGTCTTTTCTGATGACAAATTGCCTAACTGTCTTCTAATGCTCCCATAGTCCTTTGCATGTTTTTCCTGCTGTGACATTCAGGCTGGTTCTGTCGTAATTGTTCACATGTCTGTCTCCCCAACTAGACTCTGGGTGCCTTAATAGCAGAATCCATGGCTTAACCCTCTGGTTGTTCATTATCAGTGCCTGGTACAGTGGCTGACACACAATAGCTACTTGATAAGCATTGGCTAAAGAATGAGTGATGAATTAGCCTGTGACCCCAGGCAAGACACTTCCTCTTGAGCCTAGTTTCCTCATCTGAATTGATCTTGGAGGCCCTCAGCTCCATGACCTTCTCCCACAGAGATTACGAGGCACAGCCGACTTTGGACTCTGTAGTAACTGAGCTGGACCTGCCTTCTCAGATGGAACTGTCTCCATGCAATGCCCATGTAGGTGGCCTCTATTTGGGGATCATGACATGTCTTTAAGTCCCCAGGGGGTACAGTGCATCACTCCAGAATGTTGGCTCAGCCACTGCAGAGCCTTGGGCAACAGGCCATGACAGCCAAGCACTTTTACCCGGGTCTGTTGAGAGTAAGTCCTGTCACAGCAAAAAGACGTGTCTAGACAAAAATCACATGCCAAACAGGAGAGGGTTTGGTCCCCTCCCTCACTGCTTACTAGCTGAACGCTTTCCAGAGGAGGAGGGCAATGGCAGCCAACACAGACAAAAAACCTACACAGTGTCATGAACTCAACACAGAGACACGGACACGCAGGGGCAGAAGGGCAGGCACACTGATGTCCATCTTCACACATGTGGACGGAGGTGCACAGGACAGAGCCACAGGGACAGACCCAGTTGTACCCAGACACAGACATCCATCCTCTTTCTGTCACCAGCACTCAGAATCACAGATACACAGACAGGCCAAGGCAAACACAGGCACATGCTCACCCTCGCAGTCTCCTCTCTCACAAACACACACACACACACACACACACACACATACAGCCACCCCTCCCAAGATGTGAACTCTACAGCTGGGCTCACCATTCCCACCCCTGGTGTAACCCAGGGACCTGGATGAAGCGACAGACATCGGTTCATTTCCTATCTGGTGACAACTTGACTATCTGGCCACCTCCTCCCTGACCCTCCAACAGATGGCAAATTATGGGGCCCTGGGAGGGGTCAGGGCAGGGCCAGGCCGCCATTGCTGTGGGTGCAGCAGAGGAAGCAGCTGCTCGTGAATTTCATAAACATGCAGCAGAGTCTTTCCTGGTTTTCCTCTTGCAGGGTGTGTGGCTCAGCCAGCAGTCGCTCTTTTGTGTGCTGCTATCTTCCTCCAGGATGTAGGGAAGGGCGAGGATGTTCTTTGTCTCTGCCACAGTTAGGTGACCCTGGGAGAAGGGACAAGTGAGAATGTGAATGGAAGAAGGGTTCAGTGATGACAGCCCCCCAGGGGAAAATGGGGCACAGAGAGAGGATGGGACACACCCAAGGACACATGGTGGCAGAGTAGGAACCAGATCTCTGCTCTCTTGATCCTATCTCAAAGGATTAAACTAGTAAACGCCAAACACGTGTAGTCTATGCCCTGAATTTGTGAGATCTTCTGTAACAGGAGATTCCCATCTATTTCCACTGGTTTCATTCCACTACTTCCTGGGCACAGGGGAATGGATGAAATGACCTCCCGAATCATTTCTTGCCCTGCAAAAGCCTAGCTCTTTGCCCAGAAGCCCTGGGGCTGACCTTGTCATCCTGGGCCTCTACTCTCAGGTGGGCAGGGGTGCCAGGAACCCCTGGGTGTGGGAGAGAGAAGGAAGCAGAGGCAGGGGTAAACTTTGCCCCCCGATAGATAATGACAACTTGCACAGTTCTTCTAAAATCTCCTTTCTCATTCCCCTGCTGAGATGAATGGGGTAGATGATGAGGCAGAGACTCAGAAGGGGGAGTTGTATTCCTGCCACTTAGGCATATTGGGCAAGTCACTTCCTCTCAGCTGCCTTTTCCCACCCCACGATGTGGGGATGATACGTCTTAACATCACCTGATCTTTGGATTGAGGATTCAATGAATTAAAGGTGCATCATGCTTGACACATGCAATGCATTGATCGGATGTGTATTGCGTGTTAAGTATGGTGCCTTGTTTTAAATATTCACAGCTGAAAAGAATTGGTCCTTAAAGAGCTTAGAGTGCAGTAGTTTCCCAGCCATGATCCATAATAAGAAATACCTTACAACCCAATAGAGGTACCCACACATAACTAAAATATTTCACAAAATAAGACTTATGCTTACTGTATGTGATACATTCTAACATTTTAAATTAAACCCTTAAGAATGCTGGTAACAACCGCCCAGTAAATTGATTTTAAACTTACTAATGACTTGTGACATGCAGTTTGAAAAACACTGGTCTATTGGGGACAGGCACGTAAACACACAAGTGCAGTAGAAGGGCACAGCCATTAGGATGGGATCCTGTCCTGGGGACAGTGGGGGCTTGAGAGAGGGGAGAGCTCATTCTTCTTGAGGTTGCTGGAAGGCTAGAAGAATTCCTGGAGGAGGAGAATCTCGAGCAATGAATGGATATTTTCTGAGATACAAAAGATAAGGAAGGGCATTTCATGCAGAAGGAATAACACAAAGACATGGAGATGGATGGGAACATGGTACGTCTTGTGACCCTAAAAAGTTCAGAATGATGGGACTTGTGGAATATTTGGGAGAAGTCAATAATAGTAGCTCTCTTGACCCTTTCAGCTTCAAAAAGTGGGATTTCTAGAAGTAGGTCCCTGCCTTCCTCTAGCCTCTGTTATTCTTGGGTACCATGTTCCTGAACTGTAGCTGATACTGGATCTAGCATCTTAGGGACCACCATCAGCCCTCTGGGTCCTCCTTACCAGAAACCCTCCTTTGTATTAGCCAAGAAGTGCCTTCCTGTGAGACTCCTTACAGGGCTCAGACGCCTGTTCTCCAGAATTGCCCACGACTTTCCTCTGCTGCTCCAAACCCTCCTTCTTTGTACGGGACCAGCTCCCTTCGTGACCCTCAGTAGCAGTGATGGTCATGAATGATGGTAACTGAGGGAGGATTTGAAGAGCTCTTTATAGGTATGAAGCGTTTTCATGTGAATTCTTCCATTTAAGCCTTACAGAAACTGTGAGAAGGTAGATTTTTAAATAATGGTAGCACACAAATGCAGGGCAGACCCATCCTCTGAAATCATAAACCTCTTCATTTTGCATAAATGCAAGTCTAGACAAGAGTGTGACTTGGCCTGGGTCATACAGCTGTAGCAATTTGGGGACTAGATCCTGCTGCCTGACTCCTCGTATGACACTTTCTACCTCATCAAGTTCCTTTTCAGATATACTAGGAAATTACTCAGTTCGGACACTGACAAGTTCCCGTGCCAGAAAATCACTGAAAGGCCTCTACTGAGGTCAAAAAATACTTATTGCAATCAAGTAACTCCCATTTAGTCAAAAGACAGGGCTGCCAAAGATGACTTTTCTTCAGACAGCACTTATTATACTTAGGGCATGAGAGTGAGCTGAGGCCCAAGGCAAAGAAAATTATTCCTTAATCAATGAGATTGTTTATTATGGTAGAGCAGGATGCCCAAAGGATATCCCAAGACCAGGGCATCACGGTGTATGCAACAGGGGCAGCCCATGGTTTCTATCCTCACAAGGGGGGTGGACTAGATTTATTGAGGCTACGCCTGCTGGGCTCTGAGCACATTCGCTTGAGTATCTCATTGTCTAAAGGGGAAGCATGACATAGCATTTATAGCATTATGTCTGCACTCGAGCCTATAGGCCTCATGCTAAGATGGAAGTTCATTAAAAGTTCAGTGTGGGTACCAAAGAGAGCAGATTCGAGCAGCTTAAGGAAGGGCTCATGGAGCCCAGGGTATAGATAAGGAAGCTGCTCTCAGAGAGATTACAAGATGTCTAAGACACACAGCCAGTGAGTGGCAGGTCTATGACTTGAGCCCATCTGTTCATCTCCATGGACTGTCCACTAATGGCTCTCCTCACTTGAGTCTACATAACAAACACCACTAGTGTTTGTTCAATGCAGATTCTAGGCGACGCTTCTAGTAGGTCTGGGTGGGCCCAGGAATCCGCTTTTTCAAGAAGCACCCTGCTGATTCAGAAATAGACGATCTGAAGATTACACTTTGAGAAACACTGGAATAGACAACTCTGTTTTCTTCTGACTCTGAGATTCCAAAATTCTTCCACTCTTATGTTTATTTGCTCTGTGTTGGCATCGAAGATCAACGAGGGCTTATAAAAATGTCGATATATAAGGATGTGGTGCCTGTCTTCAAGGAGTTCTCTTACGCACTCTCAAGACTTGAAACACTCAGGGACTCCAGAAATATTTAAAGGACAATTTTGTTGTCATAATCTGCCCTTAACAAATGACACTCAGGGCTTGCTGACTCAGCAATTTGCAGCAATGGGAGTGGAAACCATGGCTGCAGACGAGACTTTTTGTTTCTGGCCAGTGGTTCTTGGTGAGCTCCAGGCAGGCAGCACCTAGGCCAGGCTGGGATGTGTGCTCTGGGCACTGGCATCTCCAGAGCTGGTGAATGCTGGCAACGAGACATTGGAAGCATCTTCCTTTTTGATTGTGCTGACTCATTCCCCAAAATAGCCCCAGAAATTATTGGACTTCGAGAGCATATCCTATCTGCCCTGTGGAAAACTCCCATCTCATGTGGTCTTCATGTCTGGCTTGAATCTATACAGGCTTTCACCTATTTGTCCATATTCTCAATCATTTCAATTTTCCCCTCTCTAATTTTCCTTGCTTCTGGTTCCTTTTCTTGTTTCTTTTCTTTCCACCCAAGGGGCAGGGGAAGAGACGTGACTTGATGTGGGTAGGCACTGAACATACAAGCCAGTGATCATTGCTCTGTTTATTAACAAGCCCCACTTGCTCATTTTGTGACATCATATAATCCTTTGAGTAAACCTCTGAGGTAGGCATTGTATCCCTCATTTAGGTATTTTGCTGAAAATGGCAAAACTTTGATTTAAAGACATGTCTGTTCTACAACCAAGAGCAAAGCCTGTCAGCAGTGCTACATGTGTAGGATGGAGAGTGGGAGATGGTGACCCAATGGCACAGTAACAAGAGTCGCCATTTAGAAGGAGACTCCTGTACATTTCTCATCTCATTACCGCCAACAGGATTCCTCCAGCCAGGAGTTGCCTTGTTTGTGTGTAGTCTTGCTCTTGGTGGAAGGGCTTCATTGTCTTGAGTGCTTGTCTGAATCAGATTACTACACCCTCAGATCACAGAAAAGCTTGCCTTTCTGACTCAAGAGAAGGTCAGAACCACTTTCCCAAGCAAATATTAGAGGGAGCCAGAATATGAGAAGGCAGAGGAAAGCAGAGCTGTAATTTTTTCCCTAGCATAGTTACCCAAACTTTAAGAGTTTCGTTGGGAACAAGTGAGAGATTTCTAGAGTTGAAAACAAAACTAGAAATAAAAGCATTATGTCCCCCTGCACACATACGTGCCGCCTCCATCAACGGCAGTTGTGTCCTCAGCGTTTCAAAAACCCATCTCTTCTTTGTCTTCACTGCATAGTGACCTTACAGGACTCATCCTCTCCTAGATTCTGCAACAGTGTCCTGACCGGGACCCCTGCTCCCTTTCTGACGCCTTCTTCTTAGATAATCATGATCTTAATGCAAGTCTTCCCAACGTGCTGCTTCCCTGTTTCAGCCTTGACAGTGGCTCCTCGGGCTGCGCCATACCCCTTCTCAGGATCTGGCTCCCCCTCCAGCCTCACTGACCACTCAGCCCTCCCTATACTGAGCTTCCTGCGGCTCCTGAACGAGCTGGGCTCCCTCACTCTTGTGCCTTTGCACGCGCTTCTCCCTTTGCCTAGAATAACATTCCTGGCATTCACCACCTGGCTTACTCCTACTTATCCTTCAAAGCTGAGCTCAAATATACCTCCTTTGGGGGAAGCCTTCTAAGGCCCTCTCCCCTCCCCTTCAGCCTGGGTTAGATGCCACATTCTCTGTGTTGCTTTAACACCCCAGCTTCCCCCGTCATAATCCTCAGAACACTATTGTACTGCTCTATTTACCCGGCTCTCTCCCTCATTGCCCTGTGAGCTCTTGGAGGGCGAAGAACTCTCTCTTCTGTATATTTATCATCTCAGGGCTTTGGCACAGAGCAGATGTTCAATAAGTGTTTACTGATTGCACTTTTCAAAAAAAAGCAATTTGTGAAGGTAGAGGAGAACAGAAATGGAATTGAAAGCATATGCTCAGGGTAGGAGAACTTAAAACTCTCCCTGGTGCTTCGCGCATAGGTTTCGTGTTTGCCAAGACTGTCGTCTGATGGGCTCTTTCACACCACAGAGGAGGGCTGTGCAGTGGGGCTGTGGGCTGGGAGGGGGTTTGTCCCTCAGACCTGGGGTAGCCACCTAATTCGTGTAAACCCTTCCCAGCCTGGGCCTCTGGGTTTTCTTTCCAGGTGGAAATCATCTTCTGCAGGAAATAGAACTGGCCTTGCCTAGTCCTTTTTGTATTCTGCTGTTCAAGCGTGAAGACGGAGCCCTGTTTGAGTCTTGACAGGATCGTGTTTCATGATCCCCCAAAAAGTGTTTGCGTAACCTTAGGCCACGCTGAAGGCAAAATACAGCTTAAGGGGGGGATCCTGCTGGACCCGACTCCACATTTTATCTTGCCGCTGGGGTGTGTGCATGTGACGTGGGAGGGTGTGGTCCCCCTGACATCCGTAGGCGTTCTCCGTGCCGATAAGATCCAAGGCCAGAGTGCTTGCTTCCAGTGGAAAGAAGTGGAGGAATTCAACAGCAAACATTTTATAAGCTCCTGGTGTGTGCAAGGCTCAACGCAAAGGGCTGTGGGTGATGTGGGATGATTAGGGCTGGGCTCCATCCTCAGGAAGCCTCTCATTAGGAAGAAAGACGGATGGGCAAAGTTTTGGAGACACGAGAGGACGTGGCTCACTCTAGGCCCAGACACAACCTTGGTACCCACACAAGGAACGCCTTTTATTGAACTATGTGCCAGCTACAGGTTTAGTTCTTATCAAGTACATTCTTGCCTTTAACCTTCATTTCATTCCTATCTTGCAGTTCGGAAACGGAAACTCTTAACATGTAGTGGATATGAGCTCAGGAAATTAAATTGGGAAGTCAGCCAGTAGATGGAGGTGGTGTCGGGATCTTGAAGGGAGGAATGTTTGTGTGAGGGTGTCCCCTGCTGTCTTTGCCCTCAGCACATGGCACAGGGGCTGGGAGAAAGATCTCTAAGAAATGAGATCCGTAAGAACCCTTATTTGGTGGTGCTCGCTGCTAGGCTGGAGAAAGTGGAGTTCAGAGCCAGCGATGGAGAGATTGACCGAAATCTCTTCCTCAGGGACAAAGTGAAGG
Source organism: Hyperoodon ampullatus (assembly GCF_949752795.1). Lineage (NCBI taxonomy): Eukaryota > Metazoa > Chordata > Mammalia > Artiodactyla > Ziphiidae > Hyperoodon > Hyperoodon ampullatus. Next base: position 48,724,281 of record NC_136915.1, on the reverse strand, counting down.
AGGAAGGGGAAGGTAATTTCCAGGTAGAGATGAGGACATGGGCTCTCCACCTGTCAGAGAAGAGTTGAAAAGTTTAATGATCTCCTAGAACTTTAATCATGTTTGTTCAGATTTCCTTATACTGGGGGCACCTGAAACCCCCCTTCCCCACCTGTTTGTAAAGGGTTCCCGTGCAGGGGAGCCTAGGGCCTCCTGGCAGGGTTGGATACAAACCTTTTCTCTCCTGGTTCTCAAGCTGGCCCTGGCTACGAGACAAAACTTACTGTGCCACGGTTCTCACTGTTCACACCTCCTTAGAAAAGAAAGAGGCCAAAGGCTTAATTTTTTCCTTTGCAAAATGGTACATTCAATAGCACTCAGGCTGCAAATGTCTTAAAATGTTCCATTTCTTGGCTAATATTTCACTTTCTTGCTGTAGGATAGAAATTGCCTAGCCTTCTTTCTGTATATATATATATATATTTTTTTTTTTTAACCAAAAACTAGTAATGAGATGTTTAAGTAATACATAATAATAATATATATAATGGGTACAAAAATTCAAAACATACAATACAAAGGATTTTATGGTGGCCAGTAAATAAGCCTCTGCTTCCCATTTGCCTTCTAGTCACCCCATTCTCCTGGGGTGACCAGCATCACCCGTGTCTTGCTGTGATTTCGATTGCACTTTGCTGATGGCTGTATCACTACAGAGAGAACACTGTGGAAATTGGTTCAGCAAAGGATCCAAGTCACTTCTGTGGCCAGGCCCTGGCTGCAGAGCCTTGGTATTGGTGCAGTCTTATTAAGAACTTCATTTTCTTGCCTATAATGTGCCCTGAATGAAGTCAGAGGGGCACATGACCATCTGCAGGACAAAGACTCTTCCATCCAGAAAGCCGTTAGCCATAGGAACTTTGAAGTGTTTTAGCCACTAAAACACTCGTGGCTAAACTCAGCCATGTGTTTCCTATTAAATTACATGACTGACAGCTGCCTCTTATGGCTACTTCGTACAAGCGCCTGCTGCTTAATGGCTCAAATGGATATCTGTGTATTTATTTTGCCACCTAATACAAAGCATAAATTTTTCTTACTCTGGTAACTTAGCACGTTCTGGAATCTTTCATCATAAGCTAATTGAGACCGGAACTCTGCCTGAGCCATCCTTATACCCTTGTGGATAAGCGTTCAAGTAAACTTTTCTCAGCGATTCTAAGAACGACTTCGTGAGGGCACATGCTCAGGAGGAGGAAGGAGGTTGGGAATAAGCGATAGGAGAGTTTTTGTTGACCTTTCCACCGGGTTAGTTGCTGACTCCTTCAGCCAAGAGACCCTGGCTTCTTGACCCCCATCAAACTGTTGACATCACTATGCTTTCAGGAAAAAGTGATCACGACTGCTTCCTTGCTCCAGAGCCTGCTGATAGGAATTCATACTGGCTGATCTCTTTTGGTTACACCCTAGATTCCTTTGTGAGGAAAGGGAAAGTATCACAGACTAATGATGGTGACTAATTATGACTTGCTTCCTTTGTTTGAGAACTTATCTTTCACTGCTACTCATTTACCTTGAGAAATAAGGAAGTGGGGCTTGCAGATAGGGAGCACTGGACTGAGAGCCCATGGAAGTGAGGTCTGCCCCTACCATGGCTATGCACCCTCGGGCGTGTCACTGCATTTCTCTGGGCCTCAGTTTCCCTCTCTGTACAAGAAGAATTGGACTCTGTGGGTCTCCTTGGTCCTTCCGTATTCAAAGATCTACAGTTTTGGGGCCCCTTTCTCTAAAAATCTATGCTCCTATGGTCTTCCCTTTGCCTCTCCCCAAGGCTCAGATGTCAGTGACTGATTGGGATCTCTGATTTTGTGCTTCTAGGTTTTCTTCGTGTCTGACCTCTTCAAGACCAAGACGACACTCTCCCTGCCTCCTCCTGCTATCAGGAAGGACATCCTTTCACCTGTGGACATTATCGATAGGAACAATCACCACAACATGGTGTAGGTGCTACCCACCTCCTGAGCTGTTTTTGGAAAATGACTGCTGACAGCAAGTTTTTGCTGCTCTCCTATCTCATCAGACAGTAGAATGTAGGGAAAAACTTTTTGCCCGACTGATTTTTAAAAAGGAAAAAAAAAGTCTTATCTTGTGGCCTTCCAAAATAGGTAGTGTTCACCTATATGGAAACAACAGCAAACTAACAGCAAGTGCGGGAATCCTGGATGTGCAGTTGGTTTAAGTGTTCATGTTCTAGTGAACACAGGCTTGTTCTGGAACAAACACTAAGATGATTTGAGTAGAGCCTGCCGGTCACCTTTGTGACCTGAGGAATCCCAGGCCTGTTGGAAAAGCTCAAATTCACCTTGTAGCACACGACGCCAGAAATAGCACTGAATCAAGAAAATAGCCATTGGGGGCTCCCCTGTTGTGTCTCTCTGTCCACACCACTCGATTCTCCACTGTGACTTTGGTTCAGGAATCTTGTTTGTTTGTTTGTTTTTGTTTTTAAATATAAGAAAAGAGCAGGTTTGCTCAGTCAAGCAATCAGATCCTGAATCCAAATTCCCAGTTGTGAAGCCTTATCACTCACTTCCTCAGCCCGTAGGCCAGCAGCCACAGTCCCTCACTTTAGTGATTAGGTGACTCTTTGTGGATACGTGAATTTCACAAATAGCACAATTTCAGAAGAGCTCGAGGGCAGAGGCCCTCCTGTGTCTTCTCTTGATGCACCAGCCTGTGATGCTGAAATGTCGATTACAGGATGCTGATGTTGTGTACATCAATCACCAGGGCACTGCCACGCTCAAGTAGTGATGGTTAGCTTCGGTTACTGCTTTCTTCCTGGAAACCCTTGCTGGGTGCCCACCGGGATTGCCTGGGAGCGCCCGGAGACGAGCAAAGATGTGGTCTGCCATCAGCTGATGGAAAGCAGCCTTCCATGCAAGAGATGGAGGAGTGGAGGGGGCAGAATGAATAGTGAAGCAACCCTTTGGCTACTCAAAGTCGGAATGAGCCAGAGTAGCAGACAGTCTCACATCCTAGAGGCTGCCCTTCCAGATAAAGGGGGGGAGGGTCTCTGGGGGAGCCGCTCTTGCTAAGCTGTGTAAAGCACTATTGTCTTGGGGTTGATCTCTAGGGCAGTTCTTGGTAGGTTCTGCTGGGCAGAACACGTGGGTTAAATCTCCGTAGAGTTTCCTCATCCTCTCTCCGTAAGTGTCCTTCCAAGCAAGGTCTCAGTCGAGGCAGCAGACAGGGACCGCTTCTACTGAACCTTTGAGGAAAGGAGGAAGGAAGAAATGCTTTCAGATCTCGGATGCAAACCTTTCAAAGGGCTAAATGTAACCACATGGGTCAACCACATGCACATCCTTACAACAGAAGCCGTCCTTTCATTTCAACTTATAGCAAGCTATGATTTTTATATATAAATATTATATAAATAATGTATAAAACATTAAAAGTTAACTATGTAAAATATTATTTCTGAAACAATTTTAGCTATATCCACTATGACTATAAACTGTGTCTCTACCTGTGTTATTTACATTAGCTGCTTACAAAAGCATGGAGTTCATTTTTTTTAATATCAACTAAAATATTGTAGTTCTGTGCTAGACATTGTTTTTACAATGAAAGAAATAACTGCAACTAGAAAAAACTGTATAAAAACATTAAATTGTCAGTATTTTTGTAAGGTTCCATTTTGTAAAGAGAATAATATTCAAAGACTTTTGTAGAATACAAAGTGAAAACTTGTATCTGCGAAACTATACTTGTATTAAAGGTGCTTTTTAAATAAAAGCTCATAACAACTAAGGAGGGAGTTGGAAGCTCGGAATGATTGAGGGGGTGTTGGTCTTGGGTGGGTGGGAGGAGGGGGACTTGAAGGCTGTGCTCCTCGAGGGCCCTCACCTCCCCTCAGGGCATCACCGTGGGATTCTCTCAATGGAAAATATGGTGGCCGTGGTACTGTGGATAGGGATGCCCCAAGCTCTTTCATCTCTGAGAGCCTGTTTGCAGGGTGAACAGAGAGAGCTCTGGTCCTGCTCTCCTCTCAGGCTCTTCTAAAGAGCTTTTGTATTCAAAAGGGGAGTTTCCTCGGGGCAGGGGGAGCTGTGGATCCCCCAAAAGCAGATAAGGAGTAGGCTGTAGATAAGGTGTGCTTCGGGAGGTCACAAAGGGAGTCCTTTACCCAGCCAGCGACATCAAAGGAAGGGGGCTGCACCGCTAAGAATGGCATTTGCCCCCTGCTTTCCTTCCCTGTGTCTCCCCAGCCTGGAAGAAGAGGGAAAGCTGGATGTTCACTCACATTGTTTAAGCACCTGCGTGCCAGGCGCTGTGGCCTGTTTGTCGCTTTTGATCCTTCCAGCAGTTCTTATTTTGAGAAATAAGGACTACTAAGGAATGCAAAGATGATGTTTAAGGTCGTAGAGGCGTAAACTGCAGGCCAGAGCTTGGATTCATTTCCTATTTTGCTGCTGTCACAAATTACCACCAACTTGTGGCTTAAAACAACACAAATGTACTATCTTCTCTTTCTGGAGTCTTTAGAGGCTCAGTTTCCTGGCCTTTTCCAGCTTCTAGAGGCCATGTGCTTTCTTTGGTTTGTTTCCTCTCTCTTCAAAGCCAGCGACGTCGGGTCGAGTCCTTCTCATTCTGTCGTCTCTCTGGTTCTCCTCTTCTGCCACTGCTTCTACATTTAGGGCCCTGATGTTGGTATTGGATCCACTCAGATAGTCCAGGATAATCTACCTATGTTACAGTCAGCTGATTAGCAACCTTAATTCCATCTGCTACCTTAATTCCTTAATTCCCCTTTTGCCATGTCACATAACATATTCACAGGTTCCAGGGATTAGGACATGGACATCTTTGAGGGGACCATTATTCTGCCTACCTCTGGCCACCAAAGATTCACATCCAGCCCACATGCAAAGTACATTCACCCTATCCCAACATTCACCAAAGTCTCAACACATTATAGCATCAATTCAAAATCTCAAATCTCATTATCAAACTACATCATCTAAATAAGGTAAGGATGAGGTTCTGGGTTTAATCCATCCTGAGGCACAATTGCTCTCCATCTATGAATCTGTGAAACTTAAGAAATAAGTTATCTGCTCCCAAAATTCTATGATGGGACAGGCATAGAATAACAGTTATAGACATTCCTAGTCAAAAGAGAAAATGGAAGGAAAGAGGGAATCATTGATCTCAAGCAATTTTAAAATGTAGCCAGGCAAACTCCATTTGATTTCAGGGCCTGGGAATAAACCCATGTGGCTTGTGGCTTCCTTTCTGCCACCAAGGTCAGCCTGCTCTTTGCTGCTACACAAGCCTCACTCAGGTCCCTGTCCTAACTCAGCATTTCCTCTGCATTTTCCTGTAAGTGGAGTTGTAACTTTGGACCCATGATGCAGCGAGGGAGATTTAAGGCCAGAGTCCAAAGTTTGTCCTTCAAATCTAGGGGAACAAAGTTCCAGATAGATAAAATAACTTCCTGGCAGGAGGAGGGGGATACACAGCAAGTTAGTGGGGGAGCTGGGGAGACCAAATCAAGTCATTCCTTACTGCTTGTCTCCCTGTCTTCCCATTATACCTTTCCAGTAACACTTGGTGAATTAAACTAATCTCAAGGAGAGAGAACGCCATTTCACGGGCACTTAAGGAAAGATGGGGCTGTGCCATAGTATGGCGCAGCTCTGGGATTCAGATCCAAATTATTTCAGTTATTTGTTGATTAATACTAATTTAGTACTCTGTACCGGGCACTGGTAAACACATGAGGTAGGAGAGTGGATAAAAGGGATGGGATCTCAGCTTCAAGGGAATTATGGGCTAGAGAAGAATGCAAAAAATCAAATAATCACACAACTAGGTAATTAAGAAGTGAGAAGAGTATTATGAAGAAAGAATGCAGGAAGCTATGAGAGATGTCATTTGGAGGACCTGTCCTATCTGATGGTGGTTTTCCTGAGATCTACCAAGGACCAAAGCCTGTTTATATCACTTATCCACACCAATGACATGAATGAAAAGAGCTCTGCCAGATGTAGGTCTAGGAGAAGAGACAAGTAATTACGGTAGTGTGATAAGGGGAAGAGGAGCACACGGGAGGTGTTGCAGGAGCCTAAGTAGAATGAGTTAGACTTTGACGTCCTCCATGTGGACCCTCTCCCTATCTCTGGTAAGCATCCCTTCTAGGACATCCAACCCTGAAAAAACATTCCAGCTTCTGCATGAACCAACCCTTCCAATGATGATAATTGTGCCTTCAACAGCCCTTTGCAGTTTTCTGAAAACTTGAGTGCACACATCACATTTGGATTCTCCTCACCTCCTTAGGAGAAAAGATGAGGCATGAATGGCCCCAGATGTCAGAGATGAATGTAGGCTCAGGGAGGCTTTGGTAGTTTTCTTTTGATACCAAAACAGTTTCTAAATAATAATGAATAAGAAAAAGAGAGACAACATATTTTTAAAACTTTCTAAGAGAGGATATACAAATGGTAGATAAACATAGAAGTGTGCTCAGCTTTATTAGTCATGGGGGAATGCAAATTAAAATCACAGTGAGATATTACTACATACTGTGACATCCTTGTCTAACTTAACAAAAAAACTGATAGTACAAATGTTGGTGAAGAGGTGAAACAACTGAACTTTCATTCACTGCAAATGGGGATATAAATTGGTACAGCCATTTTGGAAACTTTGGCAGTATCTACTAAAGCCAATAATAGGCATACCCCATCCCCCAGAAATTCCACTCCTAAATATGCACCCAACAGAGGGATGTATGTATTCTCACCAAAACTGGAAACAACTCAAATCCCCATCAACAACTGAGTTAAAAAGTGAAAATTAAATATTAAAAAGATCATTAAAAAGTGAAATTAAATATTCACATGAGGAATACCACTTAGCAATGAAAATGAACAAACCTCTGCAATGCACAACAATATGAGTGAATTTCACAGAAAGAATATTGAGTGAATGGAACCAGGCACAACAGAATACATACTGTGTGAGTTCATTTTTATGAAGTTCAAAACAGGCAAACTCGGGCTTCCCTGGTGGCGCAGTGGTTGAGAGTCCGCCTGCTGATGCAGGGGACAAGGGTTCGTGCCCCGGTCCGGGAAGATCCCACATGCCATCGAGCGGCAAGGCCTGTGAGCCATGGCCGCTGAGCCTGTGCGTCCGGAGCCTGTGCTCCACAACGGGAGAGGCCACAACAGTGAGAGGCCTGCGTACCAAAAACAAAAACAAAAACATAAAAAAACAGGCAAACTCACAGCAAAAGAAACAATTAACAAAATGAAAAGACAACCTACTGAATGGGAAAAATCTGCAAACCTTATATCTGATAATGAGTTAATATCCCCAAATGTAAAGAACTCATACAACTCAATAGCAAAAAACAAATAACCCAATGTAAAAATGGACAATGGACCTGAATAGACTTTTTTCCAAAGAAGTATATGAATGGCCAACAGGTACATGAAAAGATGTTCTACATCACTAATCATTAGGGAAGTGCAAATCAAGACCACAATGAGATATCACCTCATGCCTGTTAGAATGACTAACATCAAAAAGACAAGATACAACAATTGCTGGTGCAGCTGTGAAGTAAAGGGAACCCTTGTGTGTGGCTGGCGGCATGGTAAACTGGGACAGCCACCGTGGAAAAACAGTATGGAAGTTCCTCAAAAAAATAAAAGTAGAACTATTATATGATCCAGCCATTCCACCTCTGGGTACATATCTGAAGGGAATGAAAATCCTGTGTTGAGATATCTGCACCCCATGTTTATAGTAGCATTATTTACAATAGCCAAGACATGGAAATAACCTAAGTGTCCATCAACAGATGAATGGATAAAGAAGTTGTGGAATATAGATACAATGGAATATTATTCCACTATAAAAAGGAAGAAATTCTGACACTGGCAACAACATGGATGGAACTGAATGGGCATTATGCTAAATGAAATAAGCCAGACAGAAAAAGACAAATACTGTATGATCTCACTTATATGTGAAATGTAAAAATAACAAAAAGAAAAAGAAAAACCAAACTCATAGAAAAAGTCATCAGATTTGTGGTTACCAGAGGCAGGGGTTGTGGAGAAGTGGAACTGGATGAAGGTGGTCAAAAGGTACAGACTTCCAGTTATAAGATAAGAACTAGGGGTGTAATGTACAACATGATGATGTAGTTAGCACTGCTGTATGGCATATAGGAAAGTGGTTAAGAGAATAAATCCTGAGTTTTTTGCTCCACAAGGAGCAAATATTTTTCTTAATATATATTTTTTGTATTATAAGAGATGATGAATACTAACTAAACTTATTGTGGTAATCATTTCACAATATATGGAAGTCAAACATACTGTGCACCTGAAACTTATACAGTGCTGTATGTCAATTATATCTCAATAAAACTGGAAAAAAAAGAAACAACCCAAAACAAGCAAGCAAAAACAATACATTTCAAGGAGTTCAGTAAGAACAGAAAATTCCAGAGCAATGATTATACCTTGGTCAGAAAAACACACTTGAACCAAAATAAATATTTGTACCACTTGATTCCTAGCATTGAGTTGGGCCTGGTAGGAAACCAAGGAAATTATTTGACTGTCATAATGATACTCAACCTTGTTTACCTCTACTCATCTCCTATCACAGATTCTAAGAAAGGGGATTACTGACTTTCCCAGCCTCCATTCAGCTGATCATGTTCTATGTATTTGAGAAAACAGGAAAGCACTTGAGATGTCTCATTAGCCTGGTTATTGCTGCTTCCTTCCTTCGACATTGTGCTGTGAGGGTATGATGTCTGGGGCTCTGGCAGGTACCTTGCCAGCCATAAGGAAAAAGCCAGAACCTCACAGAGCAGTTGACCAGTGCCCTAGGTGGATCAGCTCTAGAACCACCTGCATCTAGACATCTCATTATGTGTGATAACTAAATGCCTCTGTTATTTCAATAAATTCAATTCAATGTTAAAAAAATTAGAAAAAGCTCATTTATAGTGATAGAAGTCAGATTTGTGATTACCTTTAGGGGGCATATCAACTGGGAGAGGACTTAATGTGGGTGGTAGTCACTTTGTGAAAATTTATTAAGCAGTACATTTTGATTCATGTATTTGTCTGTTGCTATGTCACACTTCAACTGAAAAAGGGAACAGAAGGAAATTTGTTCAATACCAAAGGAAAATAAAAAGATTGACAAGATATTGGCAATTTTTACTTCCTAATAGCTTTCAAACTCATCCCTTCCCTTTATTCCCTTTATTTATGTGAGGCCTCATTAACTCTTTTTTAACCAACTGCAATAGCCTCTTTACCAGTTATCACTGCCTCAGTCTACATTCTTGTAAGAATTCCTCCATACAGCGGCCAAAGGGAACCTTCTAAACATAAATCTGACCATGTCACTTACCTACTCAGGGAATAAAATCCTTCACATGGTATTTATTCTTCTTTTAAATTTTGAATTTATTTCAAAAAATGTAATATAATACAGAGAATAACACAAGAACCGTGTGCCTTCCACTCAACTATAAGAGATTAGCATATTGCCCTATTTGTTCCAGATCAAATATTGTTGTTGTTAAGAAAGAAGTGGTTAAGATACAATTTTAGTCCCTTCATTCCACACAGTCTCTCCGCCAGGTAACTATTATCCTGAATTTGGTGCGTGCCCTTTCAAATCAGGTTTTCTTACTTGACCCAACATTTGTATGCATCCATGAGCCCTATATAGAATTGTTTTGTGAGTTTTAAATAAGCATATATATAAATAGTATCAAAGTAGTATGTTTTTTATAATCTGCTCTAATCACTCAACATCGTGTTTTTGCGATTCATACATGATGGCACACAGATCCGTAATGTTCATTTAACACTGTAGCATCACTGTATGGGTAAACCATACCTTATTAGTCCATTATAAAGTTGATGGACATTTAGACTGTTTCCAGTTTTTTGTTATTGCAGACAGTGCAGAAATAGACTCCTTTATGTATTTCTCCTTTTAGTCCCAGTACACAAAGAAATGGAATTGCTAGATGGTAGAGTATATGCATCACCACTTTAGCAGATATTATTGCCAAAATGCTCTCAGAAGTAGTTGTATCAAATTTATACTATTACTAGCAGCATATGTAATTTCTATTTGATTTCCATCTTCAACAACTGGTACTGTTGGACTTTAAAATTTTAACAATCTGATAAGTGTGAATAAGTAAAATCCCTCTGAATTTTTATTTTCATCTTGCACACTAAATAGGTTGAGTTTGTGTGGTTTATAATTTTTTATTGTGAGCTTATCTATAGCAGGGTTTCTGTTGTCTATGGGAGTCCCATGCATCCTGGTCTCTAAAAAGCAGTTTTGTGTTTGCTGCTGCCAGGAAAGAATCCCAGGGGGTTCATAGACCCTGGGCTATGCAATCAAATTATGCTATTCTCTCTTTTTTTTTTTTTTTTTTGAGGTATGTGGGCCTCTCACTGTTGTGGCCTCTCCTGTTGCGGAGCACAGGCTCCAGACGCGCAGGCTCAGCGGCCATGGCTCACGGGCCCAGCCACTCTGCAGCATGTGGGATCTTCCTGGACCGGGGCATGAACCCATGTCCCCTGCAACAGCAGGTGGACTCTCAACCACTGCGCCACCAGGGAAGCCCTATTCTCTTTTTAAACTTTCTAAAGAAGGATTTCAGAAAATAGTTCAGTCCTATTAGATGGATATATAAGACTGTGTGATTTGGCTTTTATGTGCCCCTCCAACTTCAACTTCAGCCAGAAACTATTACCTTGGTTTTATACTCTCCTTTTATTTCTGATACATGGAATGTCTTTTGATCTGGTCCATGTATTAATAGGGGAAGGGAACTATATTCAATGGAGAGAACTGTTATATTTTATTCAGTATTTCTATGTGTTTTTTCTGGGAGAGGTAGTTCTACGTTAATGAAGTCTGCCATGTCGCTAGATTTGGAATTTCAGCATGGGATTCCTTTCATGATCTGAGATCTCCCTATCCCTCAACCCCTATTTCTTGTGATACACCTACCTCTCCCCTTGTCCCCTAAAATCCAGCTACGCTGAATTGCTTGCAATTCTCCCAAACTCATATCACTTCACTTTTGCATATGTAGCTACCTCTTCCTAGTTATTGTCAACAATCAGACCTGCCTCCACCTACCTGGGAAAACTCTGAGCCCAGAGGTTGTGTTGGATGGCTTTGCTGGCCTTCCACTGTCCTCTTGCTCTGCAATTGACTAGATGTCCAACTATCTCACCTATTGACTGTGAACTCCTTGCAGGCAATGACAATGTCTTATCCTTCATTTCCTTAGGATGGAGCACAGTGGCTAGCACAGAGTAAGTACTCGATTAAATATTTTTGATTGAATATATGACTAGAGAGTCCCTTCTTTAGTATATGTTTGGAAGTGTGTGTGTGTGTGTGTGTGTGTGAGAATTATATATGCAAGGATGTACATGTATTTGGCAGTACATGATTGTGTATCTCTGGGCATGCATGCAAGTGTGTGCGTGTGTGTGTGTGTCCAAGTATATGCACGTACGTGAATGTTCGCTCTGCTTCTTCTGAGTGGGTGACCCAAACCCTTAGGTAGCATTTGTGGGGATGCTATGATGTTTGCGGTGACAGCGGAGAGGGGAAATAAAGGATAATTGCCACTTTAGTGCCCAAACTGTGGAATATGTTGTCCAAGCAGCTCTCAGAAACTCACCCCATGGGAGGTGCCTTTTATGGGGGGTGGGGGGTGGAATCCATTGTACCTAAGTAAGCACCGCACTGCCCTTGAATTCAGGGTGTTGGAACGAGGGGTTGGAAGGAGTTTTGACATCAGTGGTACAGCCTCAGTGGACAATGACTCCTGTGGACCTGATCTCTTTAACTCCAATAGAAGCTATGTGCCAAGTTTTCACTTTTCATTTTCTTTTTAATCCTTTAAGGCCAGTTCCTGCCTCACACTGGGGCCTCTTTCCATCCCATTAAGCCTCTGCCTTCTATTTCTGTGTTTCCTTCCCTCTCATTACTCTGGCATGTGTGGGCAAACAGAAACTTTCTACCGGCACTCTCACTCGACATCTTTCTCTTTCTGCCTGATTCACGGGAGGCTGTCTGGGGGTCCACCTTGATTGGCAGGGGAGTTCCACAACCATGATGTCACCTCTGCTTAGTTGGAGGACCCCAGCATGAATCAAGACATCAGAGGAAATGAGTGGTGATCCCCCAAGGAGACAAGCTCATAAAGTCATCATCAGTGACAGCAAAGGAAATTAAGGAAAACTGAGGTCAGAGTTATAAGAGTACAACCAGTGTTTGTTTATTCATTCCTCATCCATTCAGTGAATGTTCACTGAGCCCCTACACTTTGAATAAGACATAGTTCTTGCCCTCAAGGAATTTACAGTCTAACGAGGGAGACTAATGGATGGACAAACAGAAAGACAAAAGTAAGCCCGTGATACTCTGGAAACCCAAAAAAGAGGAATCTAAATGACAGGAAGATCAGAGAGGAAGCAAATTGTAAAGAACATGGGTTCAGAGTCAGATAGACTTGGGTTTAAATCTCCAGTCTGCCACTTAACTACATAAGCCCCTCACTTCTTGAACCTCTGTTTCTTCAGTTGGATGTTGGAGATAACATAATACTTATGCAAAATGGTTATAATGATTAAATGAAATGATATTTTAATATAGAGCCCAACTCACCACAAGCATTTAAATTGAAGATATTTTCTATCTTATATAGATGTTGCTTAATGTTAAATTTTGAAACAACAAGTAGGAGATGGCTAGATAAAGAAAAGGGAGCATGGTGTTCTTGGCAGAGAACACAACCGTGTCCAAAGGGCTGACACATTTCATGAGCTGATATATAGCTTGATGTGGTTGAAATAAAGGGATCGCATGTGAAAGCAATGGCAGATGAAGTCAGAGAGGTAAGTTGAGGCCAAATCATGCAGTCTTGTATACCTACCTAAGAAGTCTGAGCTAGTATCTCTGGAGGTTTTCAAAAGGGAATAGCATGATTAGATTTGCATTTCTAAAAAGTTTCTCTGAGGCAACTTGACAAAAGTACTAAGAGCCTTAAGCATGGCCATATAATTTGCTCTACTAATGTTACTTCTAGGAATTTATCATAAGGAGATAATCAGAAATAAAGACAAAAGTTTATGTACAAGAATGTGTGCTGAAGGCACATAATGAAATTGGAAACAATCTAAATGTTGACTAATTGGAAAATGATTAAATAAATCACAATGCATCCAGTTGATGCAATATTTTAAAGCATTCAAGTACATTTGGCAATATTTCAAGGTATAGGGAGGCATTCAAAACAAAATGCCAACCCAAAAAGAAGAATTCAGAGCTTAAATACAGTGATTCTGGTTTTGATTTAAAATAAATAAACAAATGAATAAATAAATATGCAAAACTATTGGGAGGAGCTGTACCAAAACCAAAAAATAACTATAGTTATCTTTGCATAGTGGAAATACTGGTGATTTCTGTTTTCTTTTTCAAGTTTTTCTGTACTTTCCACATCTTTAGAATAAATATGTAGCTTTCACAATTTAAAAATATTTTTAAAAATGATCACTCTTACGGGCCTTGTGTAGAATAGAGGTTTATGTAGGAGAGACAGAAAGAAATGAGACAGTTAGTTGACTATTACAATAACCCAGGAGAGAAGTGATAAGATTTTTAGCCAAGGCAAAGCCAGGAGGGATGTACAAGCAAGAGGGCGGATTCTAGAAATATAAAGAGTTAGAATTGAGAAGACTTCATTGCCTATTAGATATGGGTGAAAACAGAGAGAAGAAATCAAACATGGTGCCCAGGTTTCTGACTTGGGCAATCAGGTGGAGAGTGTACTGATCTCAGAGACAGAGAAAACGGGGAAAGGGCAGTTTGGAGGAGAGAGTAGAAGAGATAAGGAACTCTGTTTGGGATATGCTGAACTTCAACTGTTTGTGAGATGTTGAGATAGATGTGTCCAGTAAATAGTTGGATAAATAGGCCTGCAGTTCATTTAGTTATTCATTCATTCAACAAATGTTAATTGAGTACCTACTCTGTGCCGGACAATGCTTTGGTTTTGGATAGCAATACACAAAACAAAATAGAGCTTGCATTCCAGTTGGGGACTAGGGTCTCTAGCTCAGAATAGACATAACAGATATCTGGGCTGAAGATAGACCTTTAGGAATCAACAACTTGGACATGGTAGAGGTGGAGAAAGACATGAGAAGTGGATGAGATGGATGGCCCATCGGGGTTGTGTAGGATGAGAAGTGTGGGTTTATTTTGGATCCAGTTCAGTCAAACTATTTCTTTTCTATGGCTTAGAGGATTGAACTGCTTTGAAAAATGTCTGCACACCCTTTAAATATGATTACTTTCTGCCTGTACTCAACTCCCAGTCTAGCTACGACTTCTGTGAGAGGTGGGCAAGTCACTGAATCTTAGATTTGATGGTCTTATCTCTAAACTAGGAATAATATGGCTTTAACCTGCATCAGTATAACTTTCCTGCATCAGGACCTCTGCAGTCTCTGTTCCTTCTGCCTAGAATACTCTTCCCTGTGACCTTCCCCTGCTGGGCTCCTCCTTCTCATCAGATCTCTGCCCCACTAACACTCCTGCAGAGAGGACTTCCTTGACCTTCCAGGATAAAGCAGTGCAAACCCAGGCCCTTGATACTCAAGCACCCTATTCTAACCGCTGTCTGTTATTTCTTTTACTGTTTTTTACTCATTGTTGATTCTTGCACTCCCTAACCATAATGTGTCATGAAAGTAAGGCTCAAACTTGCCTTGTTCTCTGTGATAGTCCAATCTCCTAGAAGAAAGCTTAGCATGTAGTAGGCAAGCCGTAATTTTTGAATTATTTTGAATTTGAATAATTTTGAACAAATAAAGTATTTTCCAGTTTTATGAGTAAATATTAAAAAACAACTCTTGAACATTTCTATGTGCCAAGTACCTTGTTAAACTGCAGGGGATACAGAAATCTTACTTGCTTCTTATTTGCAAACAAGTTTACAATCTCATGAGAGATACAGACACCTATGCAGCTATTATAAGGGAGTGAATCAAAGCGGGGCAGAGGTTTGGGTTTTTGTGAGGAAGGGTCTGGAGATGTGCTGTATGTGTAGAGGACGGAACTAGGTAGTCTCAGGGTTACAGATTGGAATACTGGGATTGTGATGCCAACTTGATATTCTGACCCACAGGCTTGGTTGATGGATGAAAAGATAGGACAGGAGAATGACTCCACTTTACATTTACACTAGACTATGAAATTTATATCTGTTTGGCTCACAAGCACATCATATCCAGATGTATATACACATAGTAGGTGCTCAATAAATATTTTATGAATAAACAAGTTTCATCTCAGCATGAAATAAGATTCACAGTTCGTATATTCCTGAAATGGAATATCATTCAGCCTTAGCAAGGAAGAAAATTCTGACACACGCCCTGACATGTATGAATATTGAGGACAGTTTGCTAAATGAAATAAGCCAGTCACAAAAAGACAAAAACTGCATAATTTCACTTATATGAAGTATCTAGAATAGTCAAGGAAATAGAAATAGGAAGTAGAATAGTGGTTGCCAGGGACTGCAGACAGGGAAGAATGGATAGTTGTTGTTTAACGGGTATAGAGTTTCAGTTTTGCAAGAAGAAAAAGTTCTGGCAGTTGGTTGCACAACAAGGTGAATATACTTAACACTACTGAACTGTACACTTGGAAATGGTTAAGATGGTAACTTTTATGTAATATGTATTTTACTACATTTAAAAGTAAAAATAATAATAATAAAATTCAGAGTGTGACTAGTGATTCAGTTGCATCTGAATCTGTGTTATTTTGTTCTCCTAAGTTAAAGAACTCAAAAACTCTGTGTTCCTAGTGAGAGTTCCCCCTGTTTTCAGAATCTATGAACCTGCATGAAAGGGGCAAGGGGAAACTGAGGCTCCGAGAGGTTTTGTAATTTGTCCCAGGTCACACTGTCAGCAGGGCTGGTCCTGTGATTAGAACCTGAGTCATTGACTTGAGTGCAGCGCTCTCCCCATTCCACTTGTGGTCAGGGTCAGGGGCAACCTCTGCGGCCACCTCTCACATCCTGATCCTGCTTGGGGCACCACGGTTCCTGCTGCAGGACAGATGTCCCTTGACATCTCTGCTTGAAAATCTGATAGGCATCTTGCAATCAGCTATACGGAGCTCCTGATTTAGTAGTTATCAGATGGTATATTCTTTTTTTTTTTTTTTTTTTTTGGTATGTGGGCCTCTCACTGTTGTGGCCTCTCCCGTTGCGGAGCACAGGCTCCGGATGCGCAGGCTCAGCGGCCATGGCTCACGGGCCCAGCCGCTCCGCGGCATGTGGGATCTTCCCAGACCGGGGCACGAACCCATGTCCCCTGCATCGGCAGGCGGACTCTCAACCACTGAGCCACCAGGGAAGCCCCAGATGGTATATTCTTAAAAATAATTTTTGATGATAGTTCACTGTGTGATTTTTGGCATACAACTTAGGAGTTCAAAGAATGAAGTCACAGTCCTATAAACAAAACTCTTTCCCCATGAACTGATTCTTGACACTAAGTTCTCTGTGCTGACATCTGTAAATATGATAAATAGGACTAGAATTCATGCTTAACTCTGTGTCATTCTAGTGATAAATATTATATACCAGTGGATATATATACTAAAGAAAATTCTCGGATATTCCATTATGAGATACATTTCCTATACTTTGTATGTTTCCTTACTTTATATGTTTAGGAATTATTTTTTAAAATCCAGATTTGTTATTTTGATCAATTGTGTGTACTAATCATTATAATGATAACTCAGTGCAGATGGAATTTTTTAATGCTTAGAACCATATGGTTAGAGGAAACAAAACATCTTATATAGTATTTATATACATTTTAGAGATATATGATATGATGATCAATAAAAGACTTTCAATCTTATAATCTGTATTAGGTTAAGATTCTGGAGGAGAGGTAAATGGAATGAAAATATGAGTTCAAGGAATAAAAGAAACTAAAATTTCTGATTGTTGAGAAGAGTTCTTTTATACATTTTTTAAAGTAAATGTAGGCATCAGAACACTATGATATTCACTTTCAACTAGATCATTTAAAAGTGACTTAGTAGTACCTTTATTTCAAATTTTCAATATTTACAAATTGCCATAAATTTCTTTGCAACTATGTAAACTTACAATGAACAATTTTAGATGTCAGTGTAAAATGCGTGTTAGAGTACATAATTTTTCAAAATTCTTTTGTGGGTGTATAAACCAAACCAGTTTGAAAACCGGGGGCGCAGACTGTCCTTGATAAGTTGTACTGTAAAGGATGCTGAGAAATGGGTAGGTAGCGGGAGGAAAATACGGCATCAAAAGAGCTGTTTGGTTTGGGTTTGCTCCTGTTTCTAAAGATGGGAGAAATTACAGAATGTTTATGTGCCGAGGAGAATGATTTAGCCAGGAAGGTGAAAGTGATGGTGCGGGAGAGGAGGGACGGCGGCTTGGGGCAATGAAGGACGTGGGCACAGAGTACCAGCAGACGTGAGGCCCCTGAAAGGACCAGGCAGAGCGACGTGGCCGACGCCGGGAGGGAGGGCAGAGAGGATGGGCGAAAGCAAGCGCGGATATCCATGTGGGATGGAGGAGCGGGTGGTGGCTGGAGGAAGTTCTCTCTGAGTCTATTTCCTCAGTAAAATCAAAGCAAGATTAGCAGCCGTGAGGAAGGGCGGGGGAGGAGGTGTTGGGGACGACAAGAGAGAAGATGTCGAACGGTCCTTTAGAGGAGTGGAACGGAATTCACTCGGGAAGTGCAGTAGGACTTGGGCTTGGTTTCAGGAGTTTGTTGAGAGGAGTCAGCCAGGCGGTGTGCTTCTTCCGCCACGTGCAGCCGGGTGGGCGCAGGTGAGGGCGGGCGGGAGAGTTGTATTTACCCAGCTTGCAATGTGCAGGTGCGCACACTGATGGGCGCGGGTGCAAGGGAGTTGAGGCCGAGTCATTAAAATGATGGCGCCTGGACTTGAAGCTGCGGAAGGAGGGACAGGACGGCACAGGGATGGGTAATGCAATCCATGAATAATTAACTCCCTGTGGGGGGCCAACTGCTGTGTTTGGAGTATTGGCTTTCTTTTTAAAATTTCAACCGTCTTATTTTTCCCCCCCCAAGGGCACTGACTCTCCGATTCTCCTCCTCTTCCGTCCTCAATATTTCTGTCGTCGTTTTCACAGGTGGAATATCTTCTAACATCTTCAAGGAGGTCAGTCGCGGTTTCTTTCAGCGTTACCTCTGCTGCCTGCGTGGCCCGCTTTGTGCCTTTCCTCGGCATTCGCGTTTCTGTTTGTTTTGGTCCCCGGCTTTCCTCCCGCAGCGACGGATCCGGGCGGTCCCTTCAGGTTCTGGGGGAGAAGGAAGCGCTGATTGGTTGTCCTGCGAGCCGGTGCGGGGCCTGTCGCCGGGGGGCAGGGAGGGCGGCCGGGAGCTGAGCCAGCTGCGGTCCTTCCTGGGCCGCTGGGCTCCTGCCGTCCCTCCGTCCCAGGCCTGGGAGGCGGGCGCCCGGGGCGGGACTGTGCGGGCCACTGGGGACCTGATTTCTTGTTTTCTGCCCAGCCGGACGTTTTGGCATGCAATGCAGATGCTTTGTAGCTGGGCATTTATCTGGGAGAGTGTTTGCGGTGACATCACAGAAACAGATTTTGTTTGGCCTGCCTCCCCGCCCACTCCCCGCCCTCCCCAGACTTCCTCGGGTGGGCAGGCACGCACCCAGTGGGAACAGTCCAGGGCTTCCAGCCAGTCCTCCTTTTGAAAGGCACGGGGTCGGAAGGGTGATTGAACATTAACTCTTTGTGGCGGCAGTTTATCTGTCAGGGAGGCCTGGCGGCCGGAGGATTTGGATTTCCAAGCAGCTCCACGCACAGAGTGCTGTCCAGCAAACACTGTATTTCGTGCTTCATTCGTGCCGCAGCCCGGGGACGTTTCCGAAGAGAAGGGCAACTTCCAGCCCTTTGGAGTGACCACCTCTCATTCTCACGTCCCAGCTCTTGGTGGTTCCTGCATTGAATTCTCACAACCTGTGAGGTCGACCTTAGTCTCCCATTTTTCAGATGAGGCAGTTGAGTCTTAGAGAGATGAAGTGACTTACCGATATCATCTAGATAGGTGGGACAGAATTCGGTTTGGCCCTGATCTGCCTTCAAAGCCCAGGTATAATCTATTATTCTACCAGAGCCATGCCCTCCAGGCATACTGGGTTTGCTGGGTGGGGAGAGGACAAGAGAACTAAGTAAAGCCGGAAGTGCAGAATCCAGGTGACCACTAAAAGCCAGGGAAAGCACCATGACTTACTTTGTTTGCTTGCTTGTTTCTGTGCCCTTTAGGGAAATATGCCCAGAGGAAGTTCATTTAACCTGGCCCTACAGGATGAGCAGGGAATTCCACAGGCTGACAATGGACATTTCAGGCCCTGGGAGCAGAAGGTCCAAAGGGGAAGAGATTCTGGCATCCACAGAATGTAATGGGGGAAGGCCCTTAGGGAGACCCCAGCCCTTCATTTTACTGAGGGAATAAATGGAGGCCCAGAGAGGGTACTTAATTATTTAAGATCACAAAACACAAATGCCCAAATTGGGGCTGGAACCCCAGTACTCTGCCCTTTAATCTGTGGTCTGTCTTTATTAGTAATTTAGTAGTAAGACACAATGTAAGAGTTGTTCACACTTGTTCAGCACTTACTAAACAAGTACTTTATATATATTCCTTTCTTTTAATCCTTGGAACAACTCTATGCGGTAGACGGTATTTTACAAAGGAGAAAATTGAGACTGAAGAAAGTAACTTACTCAGAATCACACTGCAAGTCTGAGCCTGGAGCCCAGGCTCTCTCCTCTCTGCTCTAGTAGTGATAAGAAGGGTGTGACCAAAAAAAAAAAAAAAAACCCTTTTCAACGTATGTATTTTTATCTCCCTTATTCAGATGAGAAACTGAGGTTCAGAGACCGTCAGTGACTTGCCTAAGGTCACAGAGCAATAAAGTGGTGGAGGGGGCAGTGGTGACTACTCCTGGGTTCTCTCTACTCCTATCACAGCCCCCACCTTGGAGAGAGAAGCAGTCAAAGCCCCTTGTCTCTTGATCATCTTTCACATCTTCCAGACAGCTCTGCCTTGGGATTGTCCTCTGTAGGCCAAGTGGCTCTAGTCAAATCTTACTTCTCCAATGAGGAATTACCTATCCTAACAAGACAGGGACCTGGGTCTCCCCGCTGCCAGTGTGGTGATTTTCTGCATTCCTCCTCACTTTCTCCTGCACAGCTTTGTCATCAGGGGATCTGGATCACATTATCCCCCAAAGACCAAAGTGTGAGATGCTTTTACCAGGGTCCTTTGGAGAAGCCACTTGGTCAAGCCCCTTTGGTTTAAGTTTGCAGGATAAGCATCAAGGGGCAAAGCCCGGTCAGGACAGCGGCGCTGGAGGCATGAGGCCTGCTTGAACTTCATTAGCACCTCTTAAATCTGGTTAAAGAGTGACGAGTAGACAGAATTATGAATTGGGGGTGGAAAAATGAGTCTCCCCAAATATTTCTGTTCACTAGTAACCCTCACTGACCAAGTGAATAAGCTTCATGAGAGTGCTCAAAATTAATTAGGTTTATCTGGCTTGTCTTCACTGCTAAATAAGGTGTCTCTGAGGGCTTGGCTTCCAGAAGGGATGTTTGAAAGATGGGTTTCCACTGTGGAAGGAAGCTCTGGACCAGATCCCAGGATGTCTGGGGGGCTCGAGCCAGCTCTGCCAATCACTGACTGTGAGACCCTGGAAAAGGCAGTTCACCTCTCTAAGCCCATCGTTATTCATTCACTCATTCTGTCATTCCATACACATTGCTGGAAGCGCTACTGTGGGCCTGGCACTGTCTTAATGGTTGAGACAACTTCTAACAAGACAGCCTCTGCAGTGGGAGACCTCATAGCTTCTGGGGGGAAATGATCAAGGCCAGAGACTGTGAGTGGATTCTAAGCTGCTCTGGGATATGGGTTAATGCCCCCTGGAAGAACTGATGTCAACAGGACCCTAGCCCTTATGGAGGCTCTGTGAAAATTTGAAAAAGGCTCCTCCTTTTCTGGACAAATGTAGCCTCATACCTGGATGTACAGCTTGGCAAGCAGAGCCCAAGCAGATCTTTGTGTCCCCAGTTGCCTCCTAGGCTGATCACTCTTGCCTGGTGAACAACTTGCTTATCTGAACACAGCAGCCCTGAATGTCAAGATTGAGATAGAAAGGTCCAGTAGAAGGAAAAGGCGGCAGAGACCATTTCAGGCTCAGAAAGGAGTGTGTATAAACCCCGCAGGCTGGAGAGAATGCTGCCTCCGCTTGGGGACTTGCCTGTGGTTCAGTGACTGGAAGGACGAGTGGGTGGTATATTAATAGGGGGATTGAGGAGAGATGAGGTTGGGAAGATTGGCAGAGGCTGTTTCTTCACTTATGAAGCAAACAGTTAATGGGCATCAGTCCAAGTGTAGTGCCATAAATACTAGGGAAATAGTGAACAAAATCAACCCAATCCCCTTACCTGGAAGAATTCACATTCTAGTGAGATCCTGATGGGCCTCCAGTGTCTATGACGGCATCATGAGGCCATATTGATTTCTGACCCACCTCCCCTCTAGTACTGTATGAGCCCCCAACTGAGATAATGTGTGTAAAAGGCCTTTGAGAACTGGGAACTTCTGGATCATTCCAATGAATAATCACTTTTCATCTTTTTTTTTTTTTTTTGGCCGGACTGCGTGGCTTGCAGGATCTTAGTTCCCCAACCAGGGATTGAACCTGGGCCTGGCAGTGAAAGCACCAAGTCCTAACCACTGGACCACCAGGGAATTCTCAATCACTTTTAATCTTAATCTGAGTGACCAACACTTGTGCCCAGGAATTTGGGGGCCTGTTCCTGGCACCCACCTGATCCTACCTTCTGAGAAGAAGACACCTTTGGTCATGGTCCTGATGGGACAGGAAATGTGATGCCTTCCCTTGCTCTACTCTCAAGGCCCATCCTGACCAGGAAAGACCCAACCCTCTCTGGGTCAGCTGAGCAGGCTGGATGGCCTGTGACTCCCTGGGGCCTGTATAGGAATTCACTGGCTCGTTCTCAGGCTATGAGCATCTGCTGTGATCAAAGGCTGTTTCTCTTCTGGCTGAAGCACCGGTGTGGATGAAAGAGTCACTTAAAAATCACAAACAAAAGGGAAACTCTGACTCTTGGGTAAGACAGGGTTATCCCCGGGCTAGAAGCTGTGTCTGGCCTGATCAATAAATAGGTCTGATTCGGTGAAAGAGGCTGATTCTTAGGCCTGGGAACTTGTCCTCTTCCTCACTGTGTGGCTGTAGACAAGTCAATTCCCCTTTCTGGGTACTAGTTCCTTCCTCTATTAACCAGGAGGTTGAACTTATTCACACTTGAACAACAGAGTCATTTGAATTCTTCTGTGGGACCTCAGTATGTAAAACAGATAAAAGCAGTGATGTCGCAGTTAAGGCAAGTGTTGGGGCCTGGAGATCTGCTGAGCTCATCTTGTCCTGCCTCCTCCTCCCTGGACTTCTCCCGCTACCAGATATTGTCCTGGAGTCAGAGTGGGATTTGGTTTGAAAATGAATGGATTAGATCATTTTTCCTCTAACTGGGCTCCTCTGGCCCCTGGGTTCAGGGTGGGGGTCAATGTAATTTAAAAGTTTTGTGGTAATTCTGTGTATCCATTGAAGTGGTTATCCAGCCCTCTCCCCATTCCATAGAAACATAACTTGGATTATCTACTTGACCCTCCCCCATCTCCATTTCTATGTATAGATGTGAGATTTCAGTGGCCCCATTTGACTTTCTATTTATGACTATGGCAGCACCATGAATAAGTCTAAAATGTCTTCCATTTCACTTTCCATGCAGTCTGTTTCCCAAATTGGACAATCTGTGATTTTTTTTCCTTAAAAAGGATGTATTTGTTAGAAGACAGTAGCATGAACAAGATAGGAATTTATTTCTCTCTCATATATGAAGTCCAGGTAGGCGGTCCAGGGATAGAATGATGGTTTCTTGAGCATCAGGACCCGAGCTCTTCCCATTGTGTTGCTCTATAGTCCTCATCATGTGCCTTCCAACCTGTGATCCAAGATGGCAGCCCCAGTTCCTGCCATCAAGTGTGCATTTCATCCAAAAGGAAGGAGGCAAGGAGGAAAGGAGGAAAGGGGAGAGCCTACCTTTTTTTTTTTTTTTTTTTTTTTGCGGTACGCGGGCCTCTCACTGTTGTGGCCTCTCCCGTTGTGGAGCACAGGCTCCGGACGCGCAGGCTCAGCGGCCATGGCTCACGGGCCCAGCCACTCCACGGCATGTGGGATCTTCCCAGACCGGGGCACGAACCCGTGTTCCCTGAATCGGCAGGCGGACTCTCAACCACTGCACCACCAGGGAAGCCCCCTACCATTTCTTTTTAAGGGCAGAAGTTACACACATCACTTTTTAATTCACATCCACTACCTATAGTTTGATCATATGGCCACCCCTACCTTCAAGGGAGACCAAGAAATCTCTTTAGTTGGGCAGTCTTGTGACCAACTAAAAATTCTATCATTATGCAAAATAAGAGAACAGGCAAATGGGCCAAATGGAAATCTCTGCCAAGAGTCTAGCCATTTCTCAAGCTTGAGACACATGAATTTCTACACTTTTTTTCTAGGTGTGAAATTCTGTGATGTGAGTAACATCTAAAAACTTCAACCTGGATAGGAGCTCAAGATTTCAGCTAATCCAGTCTCTTTCATCAAATGATGAAGATGTTATGGACCCATTTTACAGAGAAGGCAACTTTGGACAAGAGAGGTTAAGTGACCCACCCAGGGTTAACTTGGTCAGTAGCACAGGGAGAAGTTAATCTTTTTTTTTTTTTTTTTTACTAAATTTATTTATTTATTTTTGGCTGTGCTGGGTCTTTGTCGCTGCTTGCGGGCTTTCTCTAGTTGCGGTGAGCGGGGGTCACTCTTCGCTGTGGTGTGCAGGGCTTCTCATTGCAGTGGCTTCTCTTGTCACAGAGCACGAGCTCTAGGCATGGGGGCTTCAGAAGTTGTGGTGCACAGGCCTAATTGCTCTGCGGCATGTGGGATCTTCCCGGACCAGGGCTCGAACCCGTGTCCCCTGCATCAGCAGGCGGATTCTAAACCACTGTGCCACCAGGGAAGCCCGAGAAGTTAATCTTGTGGAGAATATCGCAAGAGTGGTGGGATTCACTGGGCACCTGAGAGGGCTCTTCTCTCTGTGCTTTTTATTGCTGCTCCCATGATGTCCTGGCTCTTCAGACCATACCTTAACCGCTGATGCTATCATTTGGGGGACAAAGTGGACTCTGACCCAGGGATCGGGATGCCCTGAGGGAGTCCGAGCTTTGCAGTCACACAGAACTGGCTTTCAGTCCTAGTTCTTATGACTCTGCTGCCTTGGGCAAGGCATTTTCTCTTGACCTTAGTTTCCTCTTGTGTAAACAGAAGATAATATCCATTTCCAAGTTTTCTTCCCACCCTTCCTTCTTCCTTCCACCTTCCCCCCCGCCCCCCTCCCCTTTTCCTCCTTTTTTTCACTCATAGAATGAATAAATAAAGGGAACTGGTCTGGGACTTAGTACTTAGAAGTGAAAGCCTAAGGTAGTTTCCTTCCTTTCTTCCTTCTTCTTTCCTCTTCTCCTTGCATTTTCTTTCTCTTGTTTCAGTTTCATGTAAGTTTAGATTTTTTCCCACGAGGTTCAATAATCACAGGACCCAGAGGGCTAAAAAAAAAATGCAGTAGTTGGTACGCACCAGATTCTCTTCAGAAAATGTGGTGCCCAGAAATAGTTGCCGTGACTGGTGAACTTCTACTTCCCTTTAACATTTTTTTTGGGGGGGGCTTGTTTTTCGAATCAGGCAAGGAGAACTATCGTACCTCTTGGGTTTCCCCCTCTGACACCTTACTGCTGGACCCTGATGTGGCTTTTCCCTCCTTTCTTCTTCACGATTTCTGAACGCTTGAAAATGTTTATAAAATGTCATGCTTCCTGTGGGGTTTTCTCCCCCTTGTATTTAGCTCTGGTTTTCTATAAGCTCCTTGAGGGAATGGACATCTGTGTATCCCAGCCCTTATGTGTTAGAGAAGTGAAAACTGAAGCCTGATTGAAGATGAACTTCCTCTGAGCAAGGACCCTGTGTTCTACTTCTTTGCCTTCATCATAGCACCTATGAAGGACAAAGGAAGGAAAGAGGAGTGGAGGGAAGGAGAAAGAAGGTAGGGCAAAGGGGGAGGAAGGGAGAAGGTGGGAAATCAGCACCTAAGCATGAAAAGTACCAGCTTTTAAGAAAATGCTACCTCACTTAATCTTGACAGTGCACGTGTGAGACAAATTGCAGAGGATGAGATTGAAGCCCAGGAAGGTGCAGTCACTGGCCGAAGCTCCCACAGCACATGCAAAGCAGAATGAGAAACGGAAACAAGATCTGTGAAGCTGAGGTGAGGCTCTTATTCTTGTACCACGAGTCAGAGTTACTGACACAGTCAAGTGTGAGAATTAAATGCACTGTGTAGGAGGCTAGGTCTATCTCAGGGATTCCCTTTAACAAATGAAGCTCTGTGACACTGACAAAGTAGCTGGTTGTCTTGGAGCCTCAGTTTCCCCATCTCTAAGGAAGGGGGCCCTCTGTGAGTGTGGGGGTCCCTCTAGGCTCTTGAGGTGCTGGGATTCAGCCTGTCTCCCTGAATTCCTCAACCATCAGTGTGAGCCATTTAAAAATGATAGATTCTTCCAGCAGGAGCAATGCCTCTTTAGCTAGGTCAGGCCAAGCAAACTTACTTGGGGTTTTTGATGGGATTTCTCTTAATTGATTGGGGTGAGGAGTTCAGAGTTAACTTGGAGGACTGGCTTTTCAGCTCCAAGCTGGAAGAGACTGGGGCCTGACATGATTTGAGGTGGCCTGACATGATTTGAGGTTGCCTGCCCCCCTTAGAAGGCTGATTGGAGAGCATTCTGCACCCAGCAACACTCCCTACTCCCTGGAGACCACAAAGGGAGCTGATGTAAGTTATCTTGGTCCTGGAAGAAACGATGTCAAATTTCTGGGGCTTTCCTATTTTGACTCTCCCCATTGCCTGGATGGTTTTCAGTGTTCTTTTGTTTTATTTATTGTTTGGTCTGTTTCTCTTTTTCTTTTCCTCTCTCCCTCCCTATCCTCCTTCCCTCCCTCCCTCTCTCAATTTCCTTTCTTCCTTCTTTCCTTCCAGATGTACTCTTATTCTCAGTTTAAAAACATTTAAGACAATAAGAGATTTTGAATGGTAATGCTCTCCAGAGTCTAGCTATCACTGATTTCTTACGTCTTCTGATCGTTGGTATTTTCTGTCTCTTCCTTATTCATTTAACTAAGACTCATTAATAGTAGCAATAGTTACAATTGGGAGAAGTTACCGAGCACCATTCTTTCAGGTCCCACAAGGCACTGCATTCTTTCACCCAACAAATATTTATGGAGCATCCACCCATTTCCAGGCACCATCTTGGAAGAGATTCAGCCACAACCAAGGCAGGGTCTCTTTTCCGAAAGGAGCTTACATCATAGTTGGAAACACAGACAATGAGCAAGTAAACAAATATTTAATGTATTTTCAGGTTATTTAATTACATCTTCAAAACAACCTCATGGCAGGTATTATAAGCCCATTTTACACACAGAGGAACACTGAAGTGTGGATAATGAAGTTACCTGCCCAAAGTCAGATGAGAAATTTGAATGCGCCCCAGCCTGTGGTCTTTGTAGGACCCAATGAAGCTTTTTATTGTTAGCGCAGAGGCAGTAAACTGTGAAGCTATGAAGCTGAAGCTCCAGGGCTCCTCACTTGCATGAGCCCTTTTTCCAAGTCATTTCGGACCTAACTTTTAATCCCTTCCTTAGTGAGGGCCCATCACATTTTATAAGCCTCGGGCTTCACAAAACCTGGACCAGGCTTCACCAACATAAGGATTCAGAGATGATTCTAATTTTCCTCAAGAACTTAGAATCCAATGGAGGAGAAAGACATGAAAATAAAACATCATAATACATAGAGATGAGTGCTATAATGGAGGTGTTATGGACTAAATTGTGTCTGCCAGATTCATATGTTGAACTCTAACCCTCGATGTGATTGTATATAGGCAGAGGGCCTTTAGGGAGGCAATTAGGTTAAATGAAATCGTAAGGGTGGAGCCCTCATCCCATAGCATTGGTGGCTTTGTAAGAAGAAGAAGAGACAGCAGAGAGCTCTCTCTTCCTACACACATGGAGCAAAGCCCACGTGAGCACACAGAGAGAAGGCAGCTGTCTGTAAGCCAGGAAGAACACTCTCACCAGAAACTGAGATTGCTGGCACCTTGATCATGGACCTCTAGCCTCTAGAACAGTGAAGAAATAAATGTTTCTCATTTATGCCACCCAGTCTGTGGTATTTTGTTGTGGTATCCCGAGCAGACTTGAACAGGAGGCAGGTACAAGGCAGATGGATTTGAGGATGGGGGAAGCATTCCAGGCATAGGAAACAGCCCGAGTAAAGGCGTGGAGGCCTGAGGTAGCACAGCATACCTGTAGAACCATAAATAGTAACTGTACATACTCTGGTGGAGTACGAAGGCAGAGATAAACAGTGAAGGTGGGTGGGAGAAGGTGGCAACCATGTGAGATGCCATGCTTAAGACTGGATAGGTGTGGGAGTGCCCCTGGTTTGCCCTTGAGCAGGGCAGAATCAAAACCATCATGGTGGCAGGAGGAAGAAGATGGATGAGAGGGAGGGAGACTAGTTAGGCGACTAATGTAATAGTCCAGGTACGAAAGGGTGAGGCTATGAAGTGGGTCAGTGAGGTTGGAGAGAGGGAATGTTTTGGAACAGGAGGAGAGAATGGGAGAGAGAGGAGGAGCTGGAATCATACTCGGGTTTCTCATTTGGGTATCTGGGTGGATGATGCTTGGAATATTTTGGCCACATGTAAAGTGACTTGAATATATACATAGATTTAATTTACTTATGAGGAAAAGGGTTTGGAATTCTTGTATTTCAAAGAAATATTAGGTGGAAGTGTGCTATGGTCCTAGATCTGCAGGTTTGGTCAACTGGATGCTCTGATGTTTGGGAGCCAGCAGAGTGGGAATAGGGTGTCCTAGAGGCACAGGGGAAGATCTGCAGGCAGCCTTCATTAGCAACATTATGCTTCTTAATAGAATGCTGGTTCTTTTTCTGTTTTTTTTTTCTTCTTTTTTTTTTTAATAAACCTGAAACTTGGGCCAAGAAAATTATAATGTATTGGAAGGAGTTGGGGTCAAATTTGGTAACTGCTTGGCTTGGGACAAAGAGTCTGGTCGAGTCCTAGTCCTGACCTAACCTACCATGTGCCTTTGGGTGGATCATTTACTGTCTCTGGGCCTCAGTCTCACCTTTTCAAAAATGAACCACTGGGTTAAATGATCTTTAAATTCCCTTTTAGTGCTCATATTTTATGTATCAATGTTTAACCAACATTATGTAAAAAATGTACACAAATCAAGAGTTTGGGGAAGATTATAGTTTTATTTCTAAGGACAATGCCTAATTTAGTCCTGAAATGACAAGCTTTAACTCCTACGTCATTTCATCTCACCCTGGATTCACAGACTCACAGAGGAGTCTAGAGAGAAGAGATTATTTAGATACCATCCAGTTCAGTTTCTTGATTCCACTTTTGAAGGGAGTGAGGAACAGGAAGAGCATCACGCAAGGTCATACAGCTGGTTAATAGCAGAGTCAGGCATTGAACCCAAGTCTCCTGACGAGGGCCATGAGGGGCGTATAACCACCAGCTTACTCTGTAGACTCTGATGTGAGTGGTATCCCTGGAATTATGGAGGCAGAGATCCTGCTCTTGACCCCCACTTCAGCACCCCTCTAATTTTATGTATCTACTTGTTTAAAATGCCTCCTCCACCCCCCTGGATACCTGGCACCCTCACTTCTTCCCTTTTACTTGCCAGCTGGAATTCTATTCATCCTTTAAAACTCAGTACAAATGTCACCTCCATGGTCCCCTTTCTTCCCTTTGTACATACCTTTATGGCCATATATACATAACACATTGCATGGGAATGGTTTCTTACTTATATCTCTACAGTTAACCCAAAAGGTTGGGAACCATGTCTTATTCATCTCTGTACTTCTAACATCTATCTAGCCCAGGTGTTCAACTAATGTCCATGGAATTAATGAATACAACGGATAAATGATAGCATGAGTATAAACTGAGGTCTGCTGGAGAATATAGAATCAAACAGAAAAGGCTTAGGAAGCCATGTCTCATGAGGTGTAAATAAGGCTAGGGTTTTCCTCTCATCTGGTTATTTCTTGGACCTACAGGTCATCACCCTCATTAAGGACAGCTCTGCTAAGCTATAAGCAGGAAATACCTTGGTATCAGGCCCGATGGCCCATATTGAAGACATAATCCTTTGGCCCGTGACTCACCAATGGATTCCAGAAGGCTCAGTGTGGGTGGCCTTCCTCAATCAATCAGTGGTTGGGCGTCCCAGCTTGTGATTGGATCCAAGCCACCCAAGCATACAGGTCTCTTAGATGCAGGCTGTATGGAGACCTCTGGCCACCAGGCCTGTGTAAGTTGTAGCCACCCACCAGGAGATACAGAGAAGCATCCATAAAATCCAGCTTTTATGACCACTGACACCCCCTTGAGCATGGTTAATATGATTATTTAACATTTATGAGACACCCTCCGTGCAGTGGGGCTAAGGGAAAGCCAATTTGGCAGCCTCAACACAAATAGATGTTTTTATGTAACCCCACGAAGGTGATCCCTCCTACCCAGATTAGTTCATTTACAACTATATTCAGGAGCTCATATAGGCCAGGGCAAAATTCAATACATTCTGTATAACATCAATCTAGGCATTAACCCAGGGGAACTTCAGTTAACCAAAACCCAGCAAAGGAAAACCCTCAATTAATTGGATCTTGATTTTTGCACTTCTACTGATTTGTTCTGAGTGATGTTGACGTGCAAAGTATTTTGTTCAGTCTTTCTCATTCAATAAAATATATGAGCTGCTGACTTTATGCCAGACCCTGTGTCTGCTCTCTGCATTGTAGAAATAAATAGACAGCCTGTGCCCCCAGACAGCTCAATCTTGGGGGTAAGAGAGGCATGACAATAAAAATATAGTCTTACAGGTGATGTGTAAGAGCCAAGTTCACAGAAGAGTAGAGGCCTAGAGGAAGGAGTGGTCAACAGGTTAGGCAAGCTTTATAGGAGGAAAAGCTTAAGATGGCATTTGATTGGTAATGACAATTTCAGGATAGGTGGATATGGACCTTATAGGAAGAGGAAATGAATGAACAAAGGTACCGGAAGGTGAAATGCCATAGGATATTCAGGGAATGCTAAGCCATGCGGACAGGCTGGAATCTATGGTGTGAGGGGATGAGGTGGGAAATCTAGGCAAGGCTAGATTATAAAGGGCCTTGCCCATCGTTTAAGAAGTGACTGCTGCATTTGGAAGCACTGGTCATCCCCTTCTCGGAATGCTCTCCTCCCTTGGTCTGGGTGACATCACATTCTGATAGAGTAGCTCCTACCTCTTTGGCCATGTCCCCACTGTTATTTACATGGAACTATCTTTCTCTGCCCATGTTTTTTTTTTTTTTTTTTTTTTTAACATCTTTATTGGAGTATAATTGCTTTACAATGGTGTGTTAGTTTCTGCTGCATAACAAAGTGAATCAGCTATACATATATATATATCTCCATATCTCCTCCCTCTTGCATCTCCCTCCCACCCTCCCTATCCCACCCCTCTAGGTGGTCACAAAGCACAACTCTGCCCATGTTTTAATACCAGTGTTCCTCCCCTGTTTTCTTCTCACTCTAGACCCTTCTCTGAGCAATTTTCCCACTGCAGTGATTCCCCAAATGATATCCCTCATGCAGATAAGTTCTTTCTTGAACTCCAGATGTGTACATAGATCTAACTGCCTAGTGGATGTCTCTACCCAATGGGGGTAGCCCTTTGTTCTCTAAACCTTCATTCGTTCTGTATTTCCAATCTTATGAAAAGCATCAATATCCAGCCCCTTGTTGTAGCCTCTGACCTGGAACTCTCCTGGACTCCTTACTTTCCTTCATAAGTCACATCAAGTCCATCAACCATTCGTTCATTCATCCCCTAGACATTTATGGAGTTCTGACTTTGACCAGCAGCTGGTGATGTGGAGATGAGTAAAACAGAACCCTGGCCCCTGAGGAGGAGTCAGAAGAAAGGGACATGAACAGGTGGCTGTCACTCTGGGTGCACAGTGTAGCAAGAGGGGGCTGTGGGAGTATGGAGAAGGCACCTGCCCCAGCTTGGTGGCTGGCCTGGTGTGAGGGACAACTGGCTAAACTTCCTCCAGGAGGTGATTACCTGTGCCGGCCCTCAAAGAATGAGTAGCAGTAAGGCCGGGCAATAGCAGGCGGGAGATGGTGAGGGAAGAGAGTCATTCCAGGAAAAGGGAATAACATGAGGAAATGAATGGAGATGTAAATGGCACAGTGTGGCTGTAACTACAAGCAGTTGAGAGCTGCCGGAGAGAAAAATGGGAGGTGGTAGGAGAGAAGGAGGTGAGGTTGGTCATAGTTACACTGAGCCTCATGTTCCCTGATGAAGAGTCCGGATGTATCTCAAGGGAAACAGGAACCCGGCATTTGGAGCAGGGGTCTGACCTGATCAGGTTAATTGTGCAGGAAGATCACGCCAACAGATGGGGTAGGTTGTCAGGGGAGGGAGGGGCTGCTCCAATAAGAATACCAATGCAAGAGGTGATGAGGCCAGACCTGGGCCAGGTGCTCCAGGAATGGGGAGGAAGTGTGCCTGGGGAGACGTTTCTCAGGTAGGGTCAGCTGCCTTTGCCCATCATTTGACTATGGGAATGATCCAAGGATGGAATGAAGGGACTGAGTTTTTTCCAGCTGAATGTGGATATTGTTGGTGTTTTGTTTTTTTTTTTTTGTGGTACGCGGGTCTCTCACTGCTGTGGCCTTTCCCGTTGCGGAGCACAGGCTCCGGACGCGCAGGCTCAGCGGCCATGGCTCACGGGCCCAGCCGCTCCGCGGCATGTGGGATCTTCCCGGACCGGGGCACGAACCCGGGTCCCCTGCTTCGGCAGGCAGACTCTCAACCACTGTGCCACCAGGGAAGCCCTTGTTGGTGTTTTTGAGAACACAGGAGTGGAAGCAGGCTTCCTGGGGTAAGAAGAGCCTTCAGTTTTAGGCCACTTTTGAGATGTTATACCCCAAAATGCTTTGTAAGCTTGATTTTCTTCGCATGGCTGACTGGGGCTGCCTGCACCTCCTGGATCTGACCTTGACCTCTCTGGGTTGAATCCATAACTTTGAACTGGGCACAGAGGCCCAGAACAGAACAGAGAGCTGCTGGGAAATGTGGACGGTGGGAGTGAAGTCACCAGTCACCTTTGCTGACCCCCAGGCTGCTGGCTGCAGTGGGACTCCTGCACCCTGCCATTTCCCGCTAGGAATGTGGAGTCGATACAACCACTCTCCACCCACACCGGCAAGGGGGGATCTCCTTGAACCCTGTCCATCCCTGCCTCCGTGCCCCTCCACCTCCACGTGTTTCTCATTAAAGGGCTGATGGAGGGGCTGCTGTGGTTCGTGGATTTATCATTACTCTGTCCTCCTCCAACTTAATCCTCCAGAAAAGCTTACAGTCTTAAAGGGAAAGGGGCTTTGACGAAGAGCGTTCAGTTCTCAGGGAAAAGCGAGTTTTAGGGTTCTGTCTAGATAATGGTTTCCTTTTCTCTTTCTTTGTTTTGCGTTTTATTCATTTTGTTTTAAAGGGCAGGTGTTTCCTGTTGTCTTTGGACAGAGTAGTATCTCTCTGGTATTTTCTTAGAGCGAGTGAAGTGGGGTCAGCCCGAGGGAAGGATGGTGAGCATAGGGGTTGCCAGCCCTGAGCTACTCCTTCCTTGTCTATAAGAGGTTGGCCTAGATGAAGTCCGAGTCCTCTTAGGTCCAAGAATCTAAGATATGGTTCCGAGGGTCTGTGAGGTGGGGTGGCAGCACCATGAATAGAAAAAGCAGGGAGCCGGGAGTCCTCGCTCTACTTGCCGGCTGTTGAGACCCCAGGCAATTCAGCTCACCTCCCTGAATTAGGATTTTCCTATCTGTCAGATAAAGACAATTATCCTATTTGGGTACTTTCAGGCTGTTGTGAGGAACAAATGGAAATGTCAGAGGGTAATTTGTAAAGGACTGTGCACGTCAAGGAACTTGGGCCCAACTGGTGACTTTGCTCAGCTAGCTCCTTTGACAATTTGAATCGGGCCAGTTGAATTGTGGCCTAGAACGTGGTCAGTGGGAATAGTGTGAATAGCCGGTATCCCTCCTCAGTGAGACCCAAATTTCCTCATCAGTACCATGAGTACAATAATAACTATCCCACAAGGTGGTAGTGAGGAATAAATAACGTAATTCCATTCACCTCTTCTTCTATCCACCCGTCTGTCCATCGGTCCATCCCTCCATCCAACCATCCATCCACTAAACTTTATTACACACCTGTTGTTCACCAGTTTCTGTGGTGACCTCTGGGTACCCAGAAATGAATAGGACATAATCCTGTCCTCTATGAAAGCACAATCTAGTTACAGAGACATAAAACTAACCAAAAAACTTATAAAACAAGGAGTTCAGGGACACACATGTACTCCAGGTGTTTGGGAGCCCAGCATTTAGCTTAGTCTGTGGGTCAGCACAGTCTCCTTGGAAGAGATGGCATCTGAGCTGAGACTAGAAGGATGAATCAGACAGGTACTGGGAGGGTTGGGAGAGGGCACAGGCAAGGTAGACCACTGTCCAGACAAAGGGACCAACGTGGAATATTCTTTTTTCATAACTTTGCATGGCTTATTTCTCACTTCTTGCAGGCCTCTGCTCAAAATGTCCCCTCCTCACAGGCATTTTCTCTGAGCACTTTGGTCACTTCCTATCCCTTTATCCTGCTTTAGTTCCATTTACATCACTTATCATGACCTGAAGTCATAGTATATTTATTTTTGTGTACTTAGAGTCTGTCTTCTCTGTTGGAAGGTAAGCTCAATGTGGGCAGGGACCTCACCTGTCTTGTTCAGTGCCAGATCCCCATCCCTTCAGGTCTGATGCTGTATTAGTAACAAGGTACTATAGGCTGGGTGGCTAAAGCAACAGAAATTTATTTTCTCATGTTTCTGGAGGCTAGAAATCTGAGATCAAGGGGTCAGCAGGGTTGGTTCCTTCTGAGGTTCTTCTGAGGAAGAATTTGTTCTATGTCTTTCTCCTAGCTGCTGGTGGTTTGCTGGCAATCTTTGGTGTTCCTTGTTTTGTAGACACATCACCTTGCTCTCTGCTTTCATCTTCATGTGGCATTACCCCTGTGTGTGTGTGTGTGTGCCTGTGTCCAAATTTTCTCTTTTTATAAGGACACAATTCCCTGTATTCCAGTGTGACCTCATCTTAACTAATTACATCTGCAATGACCCTATTTCCAATTCAGTTCACATTCGGAGGTACTGGAGGTTAGGACTTTAAGATATGAATTTTGGGGTGACAAAATTCCACCCAAAAAAGACACATAGTAGATAGTCGGGATATATTTGTTGAATGAAGGAATGCATGGATAAAGGCACAGAGGCAGGGATTAGCATGGTGCCTCTGAGGAGCTCTGGATTGCTTGGGATTCTTGGAGCTTCAAGGGCAAGGCAGGGCCTGGTAAGAGCTGACACCCAGGAGGTATGTGTACCTGTTCTTTAGCACATGGGAAGCACCCAATCAGAGGCAGATACTACGATTTCAATTTCTACTGGTTGTCAGGTGGATGCATTGCTATCTCCATGGCAGTGCATCCTTGCTCCTGGTGCATCGCAGTTCACAGCATGGCAGAGCTGAGTGTTAGCAATTTGGGCCAACACCATCCTGTTTACCAAGAACCATATGCGCACCAGCTTACTCAGCAGGTCCCAGAGACCCATGTCTTATACGAGGCCCTCTAACCTGGTCATCTTTTCTTTACATCCCAACAATGGGTTGCATTCTGCCCTCTGATAAACAGCCTATCATTCATGACCTGAGATCCGTAATGGTTACAGGGGTTCTGGTACATTTCCTTTAGGGTCATAACCACTGAGACACAATTTCTGATTAATCAACCCTTGTGATACAGCATGGGCAGGGTAACAGAACATAAATAGCAAAGGAAACCAAGATTAATGTGGAAATGTCCCTGAGATATCAGGATAGGAAGTTGGGAAAGAGCCAAGAGGGCTTCTTGGATAATAAGCTGGAGTCAGATGGCTGTAACCTCAGAGCGGAGTGAAAAGGGCTCTGGTGTTGATTCCCTGTCATGAACCCAACCTCTGCCACTTACGAGCTCTGGGATCCGGGGTAAGTCATCCTTTCACGGTGAACCTCAGTTCCCCCAGCTCAAAAGTGGGGATCGTATGACCTGCGACATTGTGAAAATGCGAGAGAATGCATGAGAGTTTAACAGAGACTGTGGAGTTTAACAAGAGATCAAAGCATGGTAACAACAATAATATCGCACACAAATTTAGTGCTTATGATGGGCAAGGCATTATTTTAAGTGATCTAACCCCATGAGGTGGGTACCATCGTAAAACTCACTTTGCTGTTGGGAGAACTGAGGTCCAGAGGTTTAAGTAAATGCCCAAGGTCACATAGCTACTAAGTGGTGCAGCTGAGATTCACACTCACGCAGTTTTTCCTAGAGCCCCTGCTTTTAATGATTATGCCATGTTAACTGTTGTTGGCCTAATTATAATTGATGTTAATATTCTTTAGCTATGTGATGAGAATTTGGGGCATTTTCAATCAAGAAAACTGGAGGTAAAATAAATAACAAAAGTTATTAAACGATTCCCATGTGCCAGGCAAAAAAATACTTATCTCAATTAACCCTCACATGCGGCCTGGAGAAGATGTATTATCACCTGCATTTTATAAATAAAGAAATCATGACTCAGAATTATTGCACAGCTAAGATTCAAACCAAGTCCATCTGG
Organism: Hyperoodon ampullatus; assembly: GCF_949752795.1. Lineage (NCBI taxonomy): Eukaryota > Metazoa > Chordata > Mammalia > Artiodactyla > Ziphiidae > Hyperoodon > Hyperoodon ampullatus. Next base: position 48,688,085 of record NC_136915.1, on the reverse strand, counting down.
GTTCAAAGCCCAAGCTCTTTCTACCACACCCAATGCCTCCGGGAAATTCATTGGAGATACATTGGAGGGGCTGCATGACATCCAGAGTCCTATCTCTAAGGGGTGACTAAAACATGGGAGGATCTTCCTGACTTGCGTCAGAGCTGAGTTAGTAAGGAAGACCATTTACAGGTTCACAAGACACCGAGTCCAAAATGAGTAACAAGTCAGACTCCCAAAGGAAGTTAAGAGGGCAATAGGAAAAATACTGCGGGGTCTTGATGGTCCATGAAAGTGCAGAGGAAACATCAGCAAGTAAGGAAGATGGATAGGAGAGCTTATATTTAAAACTGGCTGGAGGTAAGGAAGGAAGCTATCAACCTAATTTTAGAAAGCCTTAGACTCTGAGGCACCTAAGGTTTGAGACTGGGAACTCGGGTGAGGATTATTTGCCATTCATCATCCATTGGCCTCTGGAGGAGGAGCTGGGACTGATTCAGCTTGGAGGTATCCTCCAGTGGGGTAGAAAAACGATGAGCTTTGAAGTCAGGGAGAACTAGTGTTGAGTTACATTTGGTCAACACTAGAGGTGAGGTGGGAAAGGCTTTACCAGCTAACATCAACAGGGTCTCAATTAAAGATCTGATTTATTCAAGTATCTGAAAACATTCTACAATGAAAACTGTTATCAGATGCTGCTTGTACTGTGCTATGGACCACGCATATACTGCCATACTGTTTTCAGAAGACTTGAAATGCCAATGATAGTTTAAAAACTGTACACCTGATGGAGAGGGAAGACAATGTAATGTTTCATCTGGATCCAGAGGTGCATCAGATTATAGGACAGCTCCAACTGGCAAACAGGTGTTTCATGTTGGTATCCAAGAAGAAGTGGTTGATAATGGACAATTCAGAAATGTTTTCCCAAAAGGTAGATGGTTCTTTAAAAAGTTTGAGGTCACACCCCTTGCAGAAAACACTGACACCCAACACACTGATTCTTGGTCCAGGAAACACGGGTCTTCCACGTATTAAAAAAAACAGAAACAGGGCTTCCCTGGTGGCGCAGTGGTTGGGAGTCTGCCTGCCGATGCAGGGGACACGGGTTCGTGACCCGGTCCGGGAAGATCCCACATGCTGCGAGGCGGCTAGGCCCGTGAGCCATGACCGCTGAGCCTGTGCGTCCGGAGCCTGTGCTCCGCAATGGGAGAGGCCACAATGGTGAGAGGCCCGCGTACTGCAAAAAAAACAAGACAAACAAACAAACAAAAAACAGAAACAAAAAACTTATTTCATCTCTCTGTGGCTTGGCTTCCTCATCTATGAAATGGGACAGTAGTATCTGCCTGCCACAGTTTTTGTTAAAGATTAAATGAGAAAGATGGAAAGGGCCTAATAAACTGCCTGGCCCATGGTAGGCACTCAATTAATGTTCATTGGGTGAATCTCATGGGGAGGTGAAATGTTTGTAAAAGGAAGTCTTCACTGAATCACGATAAGAGTATCATCAGTAGGTTCTAATTTCTTTAGATCAGAGGAGGTTTTCATGTCTTCTGTGTTCTGTTTTTGGCCTTTCCCTTATTCAATGCCTACTATGCTCTGAAGGCTCTAAGAATGCTTAATAATTGCATGAGTATAAGTGCATATACTCAAGCCCTGGCATAAAATATTGTTGCTAATTACATAATGCACACTGAAGTTTACATTATAGGACTTTAACGCTGCTAGCTCTTTTTTCTTCAAAACTGAGGTATATATATGTTTTTTTTTCCGATTTCAAAAATACTGTAAATTGGTTGAAAATCATTCTGTTAATTCAGGATGATATGGAGTAGCAAGTAAAAGAATTCTCTCTAATTTGACTTCCTAGACATAACCATTTTTTGTTATGTGTATGTGCTTCCAGACTGTATTCTGTATGCATATAAACCTATATGTTGCACTGTACGTACACACACAGACACAGACACACACGCACACACACACACAAACCTTAGTGCAGAATCTTGATCTCTAGCTGAGCACATTGCCACCCAGAATAAAGACTACATTGCTCAGCCTCTGTTCCAGCAATGTGTGTGCAGGGGGCTAAGTTCTAGCCAACAGCATATAAGCAGACAGGTTGTGCAGCACCAAGAAGGTTGCTTAAGAGAGGCTGATGGAGATGGGAGGTGTGTCTTTTCAGTGTTTTTTCCTGACTCCTTCTGACCTACAAAACAGGTGTCAAGGTAAAGTGTCAGTAGTCATCTTAAGCCGTGAGGGGACTCTGAGGATGGAAGCCGCATGTTGGGGACCAGAAGAGAGTAGCTGAGGCATTGATAACTTAAAGGAATAGCCACACCAGTCCCCATCGTCCTTCTCCAGGTCTTTAACATTGGAGAATAACTCCCTGTGATTTTAAGCCACTGTGATGAGGTCTTCTGTTAGTGGTGCCTGGACACTAAGTATCTAAATAATACACAGTTCTTCCCCACCCCTTCCACTTAGCTGTATATTATATATAGTTTCCCCTGTCAATGTATAAATAAATCTACTATGTTCTTTTTCATGACTACATAAATATTCCATTGTAAGGATTAACTGTTAATTTTCTCAATTCCTCATTGGTAAAATTCCTAAGTTCTTAATTTTTGAAAATGATAAACAGTGTGGAACATAAATCTTTGTGCACATTTTAGTATTTTCTTAGGATAAGAAGAGGAATTTTAGGGCTAAAAGAGATGTGCTTTTTAAATTGGTAATTTTATAAAATTGATAAATTGTGCATTGTAATTGATATGTATGGCCAAATTGTCTCTAGAACGGTTGTTTCAAGCTATACTTCTGCAGGTAGAATTTTAAAAAAATTTGTGTCGTGAGATTTTTCATACAGGCAAGGCAGAAAGAGGAACATACAAAAATTTACATACATACTATTCTGTTTAAGAAGTAGAACATTTGCACAACGGCCTGAAGTGTCCTGTGTATCTCATTCCAATGGGACCATCCAACTCTTCTTACCCAGTGGGCTAGTGTCTCTCCTGATCTTTCAACACCCCTTGAGGCCAATGGGTGAATCTGTAGGATTCTTTTACTTGCAAGCCATGGACACTCTCCCCCACTCAAAAAGAATGCATTGGTGCATACAATTTAAATGTCTGGGGTAGACCTTGTTGGAGGGAGGAGTCAAAGGATGTCATCAGGACCCCATCTCTCTTCCTCTCTCAGGCCTCCTTTCCTCCATGCTGGCAAGATGGCGGCCAGCACCGCCAGGCCTGCATTCTTCAGGTTCACATCCTGAACCTGCCGGAAAAAATAGTGCATCTTCCCAGTAACTCCCACGTAAGACCTGGATTCATTCCAATTAGATTAACCAGAGTGCTCTGCCCATCCTGAATATATCTAGCTCCCATTATGGATTTGTCATCTGGAACCTCGCAAACCCTTCTGATGTTCATTTATATTTTCTGCCTGAGATGGGATAGCAAACCCCAGGGTTAACTACCTTTTTGGTAATGTGGTCCCTGGCAGAGGATACAAGGATAAGCAATGCTAACATTTACTGAGTGCTGTAATGTGTAATGAGATCCTTATCTCATTCATCTGCAAGGTGGGTATGATGTCTGTTTTGTAAAATGGAGAAAATAGTGGCTTAGAGAAGGTGAATGCCTGTCCTGAGCTCACACAGCTTGTGTGTGTTGGGACTAGGGTCTAACCGCAGGGTTCTCTCATTCCAGCGTCCAGTGGAAACACGGCCAGGACATGCTGTCTCTCTTGCAATAATCATGCATTCACCTCACAAGGCTGATGTAAACTGAAGCACTTCACAAACATTAGTGCATTGAACTCATTGTGATGTCCTAAATTTACCTCCTTCAAGCCCCCTGGGGGAGGGAAGGAGCCAGCTTGGTAATTGGCCTGGTAATTCTGAGTAAACAGATTAAGTAAGGGCTGAGAGAGACAAGTTATTTCCTGAACTATTTTTTTCTTTATTTCTACAAGTAAGTTTTCAGGGGATATCTACAATTGTTTAGAATTTTGAGAATCATATAAAACACTTATAGTAGAGATTTACTCTGGGCATGCTGTGCGGACCTCATCATACCTACAAGGTATGATGGAAAGAAACAGGGTTCAGGCTGGATGGGTGGGGTTTCCAGCCTGCTTCTGGCTGTTGCTGGCCCCACTATGTAACGTGGAGCTGGTCCCATCTCCTTGATGACCTCGGTTTCCCCACTGGTTCAACACGGGCTTTGGATAAAGACATGCCCATCCTACAGCTTTTCATCTGTAGAATAGCTGTGGGGTAAGGGTGATTAGGAGCTGCTGGTAACCCCAGGCTAACCAAGTGTTATCCGTGAGCGTCTCAGGAAGAAAAAAAATATCTTCCATTGGCTGTAGGGCAACCTTCCTGTGGGCTGAGGAGGAGCTGAGGAATGGGACCCTAGGGGTTTTCCTGCTTCTGGAAATATTTGGCTTTGGTTATTCCCCAGCCAAAAGCTTCATGACCCCTGCAAGTAGTCACTTGGAGTACCTGACCAATCTCCAGTTTGAACGTGAGGAATATAGGTCATTAGCAAGAGGCTTTAATGTCCCGTAAACTGGCTTCCTGGAGGGGAGAGCTCACCACAGCATAATCAAGCTGTTAGCCAGAAGCTCAGCCTATTTCCAGCCAGGGGCACACAGAGCTTCTGGAGGAGGGGCAGTGCCAGGAGGCGGGAGGAGCACTGGACTGGGGGTCAGGGGCTCTAGTCCAGGCTCTGCCACTGAACTGGGCAAGTCACTCCCTCTCCTTGGGGCTCATTTTCTTCATTTTCAAGATGAGAGGTGGTTATGGGTGTGCTTTGGGACTTCCCAGCTCAGACAAAAACCACACGAGGAAATGAACAGATCATGGAGCCACTTGCTTGAGTTCTGTGGCAGCCTTGCTACTCACTGTCTTTGTGTCCGTAGGTCATTTATTTAAATTTTCTGTGCCTCAGTTTTCTCATCTGTAAAATGGGAATACTCAGCATTCACACCCCATGGAGGTTTGTGATGATTCAAGGTAAAGCCCTTCAGGTAGTGCCTGGATAAAGTAAGCACCCTCCACGTATAAACCCTCACAGTGATCATCACCCATTCCATAGCAGGCGGCACCCTCTGTTTGGGGACTTGGGGGAGCAGACCTTCTGGGGTTGAGACCTCAGACCTGCAAGGCGCCGGCAATACATGAGGCTTCCTGTGGCAGTGGGAAGATGCCGTTATACTCAACTCTGTCTACTGGGGACTCTACAGGGGAGGATGCCCCTCAACAAGGAAATCCCTGGGAGGTCAACACGTAAGACTTGGAGTTCTCCTGCCAGGATGAGGGGAGGGCAAGAGAAAGGAGAGAGAGAGGAGGTGGAAAGATAGGACCAGGCTGACTTGGGTTCAAGTCCTGGCTATGCAGTGTCCTTGCTGTGGGAGCCTTGAATGAGTCTCTGGATTCATCTGAACTTCATGTTGCTCTTCTGTAGATCTGTGCAGCGTGTGAAAGAAACAGCAGGCTGAGAACATCTGGCCTGGTGCCAGCTACACCAGGGATGCTCAACAGGTATCAGTCGAATGTGAATCAGAGGCATGGAGGAAGCAGCCTGTGATTGCACCAGGGTGCTCGGAGCGGAGGTGGTGGTGTGTGCATGTGCCTGTGCAGGTGTGGCACAGTGGAGGTGGGGGAGGGAGAGGAAAGGTCTGCCTCTTACCTAGTGACCCGTCCAGGTCTCTTTATCCTAAACACCCCTGCCGTGGTTCCTGGCCACATCCCTCCCACTGGACACTGGCTGCGGCCTATTAACTGGCCTCTCTGCCTCTGGTCTCACACGCTGCATATTTTCCTTCACTGTGTGATCAGAGTCATCATTCCAAAACGGAGATCTAGTGTCACTCCTTGACTCCTTGCTGTCCTCAGGATAAGTAACAAAGCCCTGGGCCAGGATGTCTTCTGATTGTCCCCTGCAAGGCCACCATCCTCCCTTCCCCTCCTAGAACCCTGACCCCCAACGGGCCCACCATGTTCATGTTCCTAGCTGGGTTCAGCCAGTGAAGACCCGGGAGATGGGAGGGAGGGAGGCGAGCGGTCAGAGCACCGACCTCCTGCTTCCCTCCTGCAGGTTCCCAGGGGAGGTTTGTTTCCCTCTGCCAAAGGCCACAGCTCCTGTCACTGTCTTCCCTGTACCCTGCCTGCTTTGGCCCCCTCAGGCTTCAGGGTGGCACCGGCTACTAGCCCATGAGCACTGCAGCATCCATTCTCACTTTTCCTGCTCCCTGACCACACTTCGTGTAAAGTTTCTTACACTTTTATTAAGTCACTCAAGCGAATGTGCTGTCTCTTTCCTGCTGTGACCCTGCCTGATACATACTGCTTACAAGGCCCTATATGCTCTGTCCCAGCTGGTCTCACCCCTGCACCTGATGTGCCCACTTCTCCCTATTAGTCACACTGACCAGCCTCTTTCTCACCCCAGAGCTTTCCCACAGTTGGAGTTTCCGCCAGGATCACTTTGTTACTCTGTACCTGCTTCCTCCAAGAAGCCCTCCTTGATACCCCCAGGCTCGGTCGGAGCCCGTCCTCTAGCTCCACAGGTCCGTTTGTACTCCCCACATCACCGCAGCATGAATCATGCAGTTGCCTGCTTACCTGTCTTTCTTTCCTACCAGATTGTTGACCCCATATCTCGCTGGTGGAGAGGGAGGTAGAGGTTAAGGGCACAGACTCTGGAGCTGTCCCTCCTGGGCTCATTTCCAGCTTTCCACTTCTCAGCTGTGTCTGTGGAGCCTTAAGCAAGTCACTTAACCTCTGAACAGTTACCCCATCTGTAAAATGGGGATATAGAAAATATCTACCTTTAGGGTTGTTGTGAGGATTTACATTAGTTAATATATGTAAAACTGAGTATTTTTGTAATTCCGTATATTTACTAAGTTTGTATATGTATAACTGTTAATATTAACTCATATATGTCATACTTAGTTTTACATATGTTAACTTAGTTAATATAAGGAACTTTATGGAGTTATTAACTAATTTGGTTAATAACTGGTACCCAGAAAACATTAGGTTTTTTTTTTTTTATTTTTTTTTTTAGTTTTTTGGCCACGCGGTGCAGCACGTGGGAACTTAGGTCCCCGACCAGGGATCGAACCCACACCCCCTGCAGTGGAAATGTGGAGTGTTAACCACTGGACCACCAGGGAAGTCCCAACATTAGGTATTATGGTCAGTTGGTGACACAAAGTGTATGCTCACTGACGATAAATGGATTCTATGTGACAGGTGTGTCATTGCACAATACTGTACTTTCTCGTTTAGTTTTTACAGAAGGCTTGGGAGGAAGAGAGTCTAGAAATTCTTTTTTTTTAACATTTTTATTGGAGTATAATTGCTTTACATTGTTGTGTTAGTTTCTGCTGTACAACAAAGTGAATCAGCTATATGTATACATACATCCCCATATCCCCTCCCTCTTGAGTCTCCCTCCCACCCTCCCTATCCCACCACTCTAGGTGGTCACAAAGCACCGAGCTGATCTCCCTGTGCTATGTGGCTGCTTCCCACTAGCTAGCTATTTTACATTTGGTAGTGTATATATGTCCATGACACTCTCTCACTTTGTCCCAGCTTACCCTTCCCCCTCCCTGTGTCCTTAAGTCCATTCTCTATGTCTGTGTCTTTATTCCTGTTCTGCCCCAGGTTCTTCAGAACCTTTTTTTTTTTTTTTTTTTTTTAGATTCCCTATATATGTGTTAGCATATGGGAGAGTCTAGAAATTCTATGCCTACTTTACAATGAGGACTCTGAACTTGGACGGACTTGCCCAGGGATCCACAACTGACACAGAGCCGAGGGGCAGTGGAGCCCGGATGTGGAGACCCCTGGCTGGGCACCGTCACCCTCGGCTGCCACAGGGAGTGAGGTCTGTGTGCTTCAGCTCTGGCTGGATCTGTTCTGGGAGGGGGGAGCTGCAGATCGAGTGGAATCCAGGGGCTTTAGAGGCCTCAACTTCGGTCACTTTCCCTGAAAGTCTCTGAGTCACCTTTGGGATTTTCCAGGCTATAACCTCCTGAAGGGTTGAAAAAAAAGCCCAACATGTCGCAAGTTCTGAAACCAACTTGCAAGTACAAGTTCTGTTGGCCCAGACATCCATCTGAGGAATACAGGATGGAAAGGGAGAGCCCCAGGCAGTGAGACCAGAGGGGAAATGAGCCTTTAATGTGCCAATGAAGAGTGACAATAAAAGTTCACCTAAGGTTCATAAGAACATTTTTCCAGTTCTTATCCAGTGGCAAACGGTTCTCTAAGAACGCTCAGTGTGCTGCCTTTTGGTTGGCTGCATCTGTGGTTTTGTCCTTGACACTGGACATTCTCATTCAGCTCCTGAACCCTGGACCCCAGCTCAGACACACCAGAGGAGCCCCAGACGTGGCTGTGGATTGAAGGGCTAAATACGAGAATGGGTCTAGTTTTCTTGGTCCCTACATAACTCTGTTTTACAGATAAGGAAACTGAGATTCAGAGGGGTTAAATGCTTTGACCGAGGTGGCACCATTAATAAAGGGAAAGATTGGAGTGTTGAGGCATTTCCCCCAGGAGGTGTAATGGAGAACAGCCACCAGACCAGGGTTCATAGTCCCAATCTGCCAGCTACCTGCTGTGTGATTTTGTATAACTGACTAAGCCTCTCTGAGCCTCAGGGGGCTGTGTTGGTGAAATGGACACAGTAGTAGTAAATATTTTATTGAGTTGTTGTAAGGATTAACACAATGCTTGCAAAGGGAACTGCATATTGGCACGAAGACCTCCGTAAGTGTTGATTACTGCATTTGTTCTTATCGTCCTTTTTAATTGCTATTATTTCTTACTATTATGTAAAAAAAAATTACTGCAGTGTTAGTTACTTTTATCATTGAATATATGCCTGGTATACAGCTGAACTGCAACAAATTAGTTTCTTTCCTTTCTGGGGGTTAGTCTATGGTAGCCTCTACTCTCGCTGTGGCCCCAGGACTGAAAGTTTTCAGGGGGTTCATGAAGCCCGACTCTGGCACATGTTGGGGGGCATGGACAAGGGTGAAGAGATTGAGGGTGATGACCTCGGAGTACCTTTGCTGTAGGCAGGTAGGTATAGCCCCCTCCTTCTAAGCAAGCGCAGAATCACTTCACATAAGCCCCAGCTCACCTGCGCTTTTCCTGCCCTGCTTGCGTGATGTGACCGTGAGAGCCCTCGCAGGGGCTTTCCAAGGTTTTCTTGAAGCTTCTTGCTTCTCCCAAACACTCCCACACCCCCATCCCACTCCCAGCCTCTCCCTAGTGACTGACATAAACTCTTTTGGTGTCTTCTGTTTTCCCTCTACAAAGACAGCTCAAGGACAAGCTACTTAAACAATATTTATTTATAATCCAACCAGGAGCCAGGTCATCTCTCCAACACAGAGAAACTATTCTGAGGGGCCTCCATTGTCTCACATTTATAAACCTGGGAGGCCTTTTCATGATGCAGAAGGGGAAACTGAGGTTGAGAGAGGCAAGTGGTTTGCCCCCAGTCACACACCAGTTAGTGGCAGGGTCAGGAAGAGACCCAGACTTTGGGGCTCATTGTCACCGAGGGGTGTAGGGGAGTGGGGAGTGAGCCTGGGCTGTGGCCCGGTTCTGCTACTTACTGCCTTATGCCCTTGGCAAACACTCTGATACCTGGAACCTCTGTTTTCTTACCTCTGAAATGGGCATAATTATATCTTCCTCACAGGAACTATAGAAGGAACAGAGAAGATCCTGGAAAGGAAGTCACCTAGCACAGTGCTTGGCATAAAATAAGTCCCCTTTCCCTCCTGCCTCCCCCTTCCTTCTGGAAATGAACAAAGGCTTTGGAATCACACAGTCTTGGGCTCAAGTTACGTGTGGACTTGGGGAAAGTATTAACTTTGGGGTCTTGATTTTTCTTATTTATAAGATGGCAACAGGAGTGACCATACTGAGGGGTCTTTGAGGAATTCAAGGGGATGATAGATGTAACATAGGAGCCCCTTTTAGACAAAGCTGCTCTTCTCTTTCCACCTTCCTCCAGGACTCCTTCCACAGCGTCCCAGATTTGGGTCCCCTGGCCCCAAGCTACAGGGGCAGGAGAGAGTGGGTAAGTTCCTGCGTCCCCCTCCTCTGGGCAAGAGCAGGGCAGCATCGGGCTTGCGGTTCAGCCAGCAGAGCTGATGTTTCTGGGGACAGCAATGCTCCCTCCCTCCCAGCCCTCGGGCCACTTCAGGACATGGATCCCTTGTGGCAGGGGGCATCAAACCCAAAGAGGGTCACTGCAGCAGCTTGCAAAGGGGGTGTTGGAGACTGGGACATGTAAATAACCCCAAGGAAACAGCCCCTTGGCACCCCTTCCAGGTCAGGAGTAAACATAACGTTATTAAGAGAGACACTTAGGCTTCAAACCACTTCATATTTAATCAGCAATCACGTTCCCTTCCAAAAGCCATTCCAGGAAAAACATCAGTTGAGCTTTTGACAAGAAACAAAGCTTTCTGAAAACTTGCGCGTGCAGCCCAGGCCTCGAGGGACAAACTAGTGGCCCTGTTTTGAGCCAATGGTGGCGCCAACCTAGGACACTGGGGCCCACGCAGTGCACATCTGTCTAGTGTTCCTGCTGTCCTGAGGAGCAGAGGTGGAAGGTTCAGGAACAGAGGGGCAGACGTGGGCTGTGAAGACGTTAGGCCTCTGTTTGACTCCCACATCTTCCTTCCATGCCTGTGTGTGCTTCGTCGAGATGTGTGACCCCTGAGAGCCTTGTGTTCTTAAATGTAAACCAGGAATAATTATGCCTACCTGGAAGGTTGTGCTGAGGTTTCCATCAACGACACCGATGGATTAGGTTGAACCATATGAAACTGCCACTTCTGAAGGTCATAAAGGGTTGAATACTGACAATTTCAGACGCTTCATGTTACCGTGCAAAGTACGTGGCACATTTGAATAGCACCCAAATTGGGTTAAACATTTACACAGTGAGTCTCAAAACTTAGTAAACGTAGGAGGTGGGGAGGGGGCATGAAGAGTGCGTGCAGAATGTCTGATTCTGAAGATCTGTGCGGGGCCTAGGACTCTGCATTTGAACAAACTTGCAATCCCTCACTCCAGGTGATTTGGATGCCGTGATGCTTAGCGCTCATCTGAACTAAGCTTTGAAAAAAAAAAAACCAGGAGAGGAGGGAAAGGACAGGCTAAAAAATGGCAATTCCCTCTCCCAAGCCCTTGTCGTCTTCTTCTTCTTTTTGTCCAGGTAGGTAACGGGATTACCTTGGGGGGGGTGTGTGTGTGTGTAAAAGAGAGTGGGAGAGGGGTTGAGACCCTTCTGATTATATTAAAACCCTAACCCTAACACTGGGGGCCTGTCTCCCCTTTTGAATTACCAATATCCTACATCTTTGCACCATTCTGACGTGGGTGGTTAGTCAACATGAGTTTTACCCTCAGTAGCTGCCTCTAATATTCTAAAATTCTGGACACAGTTTCAGCTATTTTCAAAATGTCCTTAAAAGTTGGAGCAACAGGAGTTAGCCAGTAGAGACAAATGGACATCAGACTCAGAAGTGTGCTGTGAGCTCCCCGATCCAGCCTCCTCCCACGGCAGGCGAGGGAGACGGCACCTCTCAAGGTCATGCGATGTGAGTCTGGGCAGTGGTGGAACTTGAACTTGAGTCCTTGAGGGCTAAACATTTGCTCTCCTGGGAATTCATAACCAACTTTTCTTTTTTTGGGGGGGTGGTATGCGGGCCTCTCACTATTGTGGCCTCTCCTGTTGCGGAGCGCAGGCTCTGGATGAGCAGGCCCAGAGGCCATGGCTCACGGGCCCAGCCGCTCCGCGGCATGTGGGATCTTCCCGGACTGGGGCATGAACCCGTGTCCCCTGCATCGGCAGGCGGACTCTCAACCACTGCGCCACCAGGGAAGCCCCATAACTAACCTTTTACTTTCGTCTCCTTATTGCTGTTGTGACTTCAACCCAGGCCAGCAGATTCTGAGTTGCATCAACGTGAACCTACATGACTTGTCCTAAGTGCTCCTTCCTGGTTCAACTGATACCGCACACACACTGCTGCCAGGGAAAGCAGTCCTATTAATTCATCTGCTTATCCAGTACCTAGAAATCAGCCATACTGAGGATGCAGTGATGAGCACATTAGACACACGTCCTGACCACGTGAACTCCTCAGCCTCCGTGTTCCCACTGTGTATAATTATAAGAACTATAAGGAAAATGCAGTGGCACTTTGAGAACCTATAATAAGGAGGCCAGCTCTAGTCGAGGCTGGTGGGACTTGCCTGCTCCTTACTTTCTGATGGGAACATGGTGATGAGTCCAGGCTCCAAAAAATATGTGCAAATTTCTGTGAAATCAATACTAGGTCCAGACACCATGCTGGTCTCTATGGCTATAGCTACTGATCTAGAAGAAAGGATGGTGAAGCCAGGGAGAGTACCGACGCTCAAGCCGAGGTGATGTTGGCAACAGCAAACACCTCACTGTGTTTGGGCGGAGTCCTCCTACTTCCTTGGGGAAGCATTCCTCGGTCCCCATTCCACCCACAAGGAACGGAGCTCAGAGACTCTGCCTGTGTTGCTTGATCTTGGGCTCTGTCCCCACAACTGCAAAATGGAGACAGTAAGAATCTCTACCTCACAGGTGTCGTGAGAATTAACAGGAATAACATACGGAGATGCCCAGCACCAAGCCTCGTCTTGGTGCCTGAGGAATATTGACTTGTTTCTTCCAGGAAATTTGGTCCACACCACTTAGGCACTACATGGCATGGGCCGGGCTTCCGCTAGGTGTGTGTGACTCCTAGAGGCTGGAGCCGCGCCCCCATCCCCCCGTACCATGAGCTTTCCTTGGGATCAGTGGTGGAAAATTCTAGAAGACCTTAACTTTATAAACGTCATTCAAGACCCTGAATTTGAACTTCATTTGGGAGATATTAGGAATCCACTCAAGTTCTCTGAGCTGGGAGTCGTATGACAAAGCTGCTTTTAGGTGATGAAAGAACAGGGTAAATATGGTGCTTGAGGATGGGATGAGGACTGGAGGTCAAGAGTCTATTTTATTTTGGCTCCTCTGTGAATTCAGTTCTAGAGGAATGCTCCACTCCTGAATGGGGCAGGGAGAGGCTGGGAAGGACAGATGGGAGAGTGGTCATCTCCCCCACCAAAGCATTTGGCGGTTGCCTGTGTAATATGAGCCTGGCTCTGATTTAACCTATGTGGCCCACGTGCTGCCTCCACAGCATCTACCTCCGTGTCTGCTTGCTGTAGAGTTGGCTGGCGATTACACTGTTCCACCCTTTGAAGATGCCAAATTTAAATCACTACCATTCCAAATTAAAGTAGGAATCATGCTGCCAGTCACCCACCAGGAATAATGTCATAGTTGCTCTTCATGCTAAGAACTTTCCAGATAGTATCTCTCATTTTCCCAGCTACCCTGAAAAATGGGTGTTATTATTTGTACTTTATAGAAAAAGAAGCTGAAGCTCTGAGGTTCCCTTAAACAACATGCCAAGGAAACACAGTTTACTACATGCAAGACATAGATAATGAACCTAGCCTGCTCTGAGTGTGAAAACTATTCCTTTCTTTTTAATCAATTTTTATAGATGATCCATTTTTCCAGATGAGGAAACTGATGCTCAAAAGAGCTATGTGAGTTGCCCAAGATCGTGCAGCTACTACAACAGTTAAGGAACAGCTAATTACATAATGTTCACTATGGCCCAGGCAGTGGACTAAGGGTCTACTATACACTATCTCATTTAATCTACGTAACAGCTTGCTTTATGTCACAAACAAATGCCAGAACTGGTATATGTGATCGCGTATACCTGCCTTCAGAGCTCTCAACTGCCCAGTTCTGCTGTAAGGAGACTGATGGGGGTTGATACAAATCCCAAGACTTCAATGGAGGAAAGGTAATATTGGCTAAGAAGACACCTAATGAGAATTTATAGGGTGTAGCTGCTACAAGCCACCTCTTCCTCTGAATGCAAGTCCTGTCTATTCCTAAGTGATGGATGGAAGTCTGAGCACCAAGGATCAGGAATGTCTGGCCTCACATAATGGGCATTTGAGTGAAGGGCACCAGTCACTTGCTACAACCAACGAAGATGTAAAACCCCAGAGACACCTGGGGTGGCTGATATTAGATGGATGAATGCAGGCTGCGTCTCTGGGATCTTTCTTTCCCAAGGAAACTGATGGAACATATGTCAGGCCTAGCTCACAGCATTCCAGCCCAAAGCGGCAGCTGTCCAAAGCCTGCGAGTGTCCCACACCCAGAGGTGAGGGGTCTGGGGCAGGGTCCTGATGGCCTCTGACCTAGTCCTGGAGACGAGGTACTGTCTGCTCTGTAAATACCACAGACATGCCTGGGGGATGAAAGACATGTCCACAGGCAACATCGTAAGCCCCTCCAAACTCCAGACGTACACTGGTCATCCTGGTTGGCTCCCTCTTTAAACAGCATTGGAAGATAAAGGTACGGCTGTGAAGGGTGTGGAGGCTGGAAGCCAGCAGGTGTTTTGGGGCCGTGCTGAGCGGCTTGCGGGATCCTAGTTCCCTGACCAGGGATTGAACCCGGGCCCCCAGCTGTGGGAGCGCGGAGTCCTAACCCCTGGACCGCAAGGGAATTCCCCCAGCAGCTTGATCAGGAGCACAGTTTATTTTCTTCACGCAACCCCAGGAGAGCCACTGCATTGTGGAGTTGGAATGATAATCATAAAATGAATGGACTTTAGTGGAAATGTTTGGAGTTATATCGAGTGCGTGCATATCAACAATCTCTTTTCTCTCTTCTAACAGCCCAGTGAGGAGTGTGTTGTTACTCCCATTTTTACGACCGAGGTGACTGAGGCCTGGAAAAGGTAAGTCCTTATGTCTCAGCTCCTAAGTAATGGAGGAAGGTCTTGGGTCCAGGGCTCCTAACTCTGGCTCACATTTTTCGTACCATGTAACTTAGAGACCGCCTGGTTTAACCTTGCTGCTTCCACTAACCACTGGACAGGTGGATATCCCACCTCTGCCTGAACATCCAGCATGGCCTGTTCCATGCTGGACAGCTGAAATTTAGTGTTAACAAAATAGTGACCGTTTTTGAGCCCCTGCTGTGCACCAAACTATATACTAAATGCACATTACTCTAATCCTCAGATCAACCTCACATAGTTTAAATTTGTGGGATCTGAGTTTCAGAGAACACAGGTGACTTGCCCAAGTTCATACAACCAGTAAGTAACAGAGCAAGGATTCAAAGTGAAGTCCATCTTGTGTCAAACTCATGGCATCACACTTTCTTCTTATATTGAATGGAAATCATCTTGAATTCCCATATAGATGTTTTAGTTCTGCCTTCTGTGGCTGCACAGGACAAGCTTGCTTGCTTTTTCACCAATTGGCCATCTTGACTGCTGCTGGATGACATCTTTGCTTTCTAGGTCTTAGCTCCTCTAGGTGTAGAATTTCTGGGTCCTCTGACTCTTCCTGATGGGACCTGACTGTCAGATGGTTTATGTGTCTGTTGTTCACCTTGTGATATCAATCACAGAGTAGTAGAAAGAGCATCGGGCTTGAGGTCTAAAGAAGTGGGCTCTGCTTCAGTCTGGATTTACTAGCTGTGCTTCATCTCTGGCCTCATCTATTACATGCAAATACTACCTAATTCTCAGGGTTCCTTTAAGAACATGGAATATGAACTAAGGATGTGATATATCAGTAAAAGGTAGATAAAGTACTTGGATGTCCAAGGCAGCATTATTTATAACAGCCTAACCTATAAAAGAAAAGCCATTCATAATAAAACAGACAATAGTGTACCTACTTAAACACTCACCACAGGAGAATGGATAAGTAACAGTGATACATCAATTTGGTGGAATGTTATGCAGACATTAAATTTTTCTTGAAAAAAATGCCTATGATAAAATGCTAATTAAAACAAGCAAGATATGTCAATTATACATCAATAAAGCTGAAAAAAGCAAACAAGATATAAAACTTTATCTCTAGTATGATCTCAATTCCACAAGAAGTAAGATTGGAGTAAAATACATCCCAACATTAAGAACAATTATCTCAACGATTATCTTAAGATGATGGGCTTATGGGTTGTGTGTGTGTGTGTGTGCGTGCTTCTTTACCTTTTTCTGTTTTCCACATTTTCTGCAGTGAGCATGGGTCACTTTGAAAATCAATACAAAATACGGGCCTCAGAATGGAGCACAAAAAGCTACCCCCAAATAGGGCCTCACCGGCCTAAAGATCAATTAGTACCTTTTCAAAACCCATTTGTTTTGTTTTGTTTTGTTTTCCTGCTGTGCCAAAGTGCCACTTCAGCGTCTCTCCTCTGCTCACTCATCTCTTTTGGCATCACTATCTTGATACGACTGGACTCAAAGAGGAAGCAAATACAATAGACTAAACCCAGTCTGTAGGAACTGCCCGTTCTCACGTTGCAAATAGAATATGCTGAGACAGTCTTTACAAAACAACCCAAACCAACAACTTCTTTAGTGTCTCATTGAACAACCACATGGTGGGAAAGCTACTTGAAAGATGATATTCTGGCCTTGGCAGCTGCCCCTGGAGGGTCAGCTGTCCTGGACATGCCAGAGCCAGACAGGGCAGAGGAGGGTGCCAGATGAATGAATCTGGCCTGAGATACCATCGGGTGACCTGGGCACCATTGAGTCCTATCAGGACAGCTCCCTAAGTTATGTCTTCAGGGCCTGATAATATTATAACTGATGGCCTCTAGGAAAAATGCTGTCTCTCGCTTGCTGGGGAGGGCAGTAGGGGAGAGGTAAGGCAGAGAATGTTTTCTGGAGGTGCTTCAACTACATGTTCAGAGCAGCAGCAAGACGCTATGTCCTGCGTGAGCATTGGTGTGGCTCGTTCTGAAAATGGCAGAAGCTTCGCCTCTTTCCTGCCCTACTGTTGGAGTGGCTAGAGCTGGAGACTTCATTTTTCTCTATTTATACAATAGATATATGTGAGAAGGAAAGGGAAGTAGACATTAGGGGGTGCATCCTCTATGTTAGTACCAAGGTCTTGCCAAGGTCGTCCAGGCAGCAAGGCAGGATTAGAACCTAGGGTGCCTCATGGCCCGCTTTGTCCATTAAAGCACATGAGAGAGAACTGATGGTCTTTTACCCCACAATGCTTCCCCGTGATACTGATGCTCATGATTCCTGCCATTTAGTCAGTGTCTGCTATGTGCCAGGCATCATGCAGACATTTAGAAACATTATTCTATCTGTCATGGGCTAAATTGTATTCCCTCCAAATATATATATATATATATATATATATATATATATATATATATATCTTTTTTTTTTTTTTTTGCGGTATGTGGGCCTCTCACTGTTGTGGCCTCTCCTGTTGCAGAGCACAGGCTCCCGACACGCAGGCTCAGCAGACATGGCTCACGGGCCCAGCCGCTCCACGGCATGTGGGATCTTCTCAAACTGGGGCACGAACCCACGTCCCCTGCATCGGCAGGCGGACTCTCAACCACTGTGCCACCAGGGAAGCCCCCCAAATTTATATTTTGATGTTCTACCCCCCGGTACCTCAGAATGTAACTGTAATTGGAGATAGGGCCTTTAAAGAGATAATTAAGTTAAAGTGAGGTCATTAGGGAGGGTCCTAATCCCATATGACTTGTGTCCTTATAAGAAGAGGAAATTAGCACAGAGGGAAGACTATGTGAAGACACAGGGAGAAGATGCCCATCTACAAGCCAAGGAGAGAGGCCTCAGAAGAAACCAATTCTGTTGACACCTTAATCTCAGACATCTAACTTCTAGAACTTCCAGAAAATGTTTCTGTTGTGAAAGCCAGTCAGCCTCTGGTACTGTGTAATGGCAACCTGAGATAGCTAATAATAAAGACACCATCCTAACTATAGCCCTGCCAGTAGGGAGCCTTGGTTCCAAGTGACAAATGAGGAAATTCAAGCTCGGAGTAGAAAAATAACTTGTCTAAGGTCACAGTTAATTAGACTTGATTAGAGCCCAGTCTCACTGAAACCTAGGGCTTGACCATTGCTCTTAGAAGAAATGGGGCCATTTTTGCGACAGTGCTTTGCTAACTGTACATGGCTGTTGAATGAACACAGCATCAGGAGGCGTCACTATTACTTTTGCTATGGTGAGGGACAGTCCCTTCATAGGAAATTTCAGATCGAGCCTGGTCCTCCGGGGTGCCACTTCCTGGGGATGCTTTGCTCTTCAATCCCAGGGCCCCACCTTTGGGCTGGAGAAGGGTCTCCCCAATCTGTCTCACAGCTGCAGGGCATTGTGAGGTAGCAGACTTGGAGCTGGGGCCGTGGGGCTCCATCTCTCTCCATCTGCTAGAGTCCTGGGGGTGACCTTGTGAAAAGTACACAGCCTCTCTGACCTCCACATGTTCTGATTGCTCTGCCGACTTCTGCTACCAGGTTCTTTGTGGGCAGTTTAGGGTGGAGGCGTTGATATTTTCCCACAGGCAACCCAATCCATTGCTAATCATAACAAATTTTTAGTCTTTCTACCTCCTGCCTCTTGCTTCCTAGTGCTGGCTCATCCCTTAGATCTTGGCTCAGCTGTTCTTTCCTCAGGGAAGCTTTCCCAGCCTGGATTAGTTTCTCCTGTTATTAGCTAGGTTATCTCCATAGTGGACACATAGTTCCCTGATGTATCCCTCCCAGAGCCAAGACCTTTGCCGAGCATACAGACAGACATTGATGCACAAGTTAATATGCTCTTTTATTGCCCTGCCCTGTGCTTTCCCTTATTAGCACTTATCATAGTTTTAAATTATGTACTTGATTAATGTCTGTCTCCCTGGCCCTGGCCACAGACTGAAACTCCATGAGGGCAGGGGTTTCGTTTCGCTGACCACTCCAGTCTCAGTACCCAGCCATGCCCTGAATGGAGGAGGCACTTGAAGAATATTAGTTGCATAAAATTCAGTGAAGGAGATCCAGAGGTCAGAGAGGTTTTGATTCATTCAAAAGACATGGTCCCAAAGTGAATTGCCAGGCCTTAGGAGAGCTCACTCTACACCATTCATTGCTTTATTCATTCAACCAATGTTTACCCATCCGTCTCCTCTAGGGCTAGGCAATGCATTTACAAAATCGGTAAGAAATTGTCTCGGCCTCCATGTGGTCACAGCCTGCGGTGGGGGAGGTCGTATTGACAGTGGTCATAATAATTCAACGTAAGCAGTGCTGGAACTAGAGGTGGGAATTGGGTTGGTGCAAGCCCACAGCAGGGTGGGATGGACCCAGGCCTCAAAGGGTCATGGAGGGCAGAGAGGAGGCAGCTTGTGAGCTAAAACGCTGAAGCCTGAGTCAGTGCACTTAAGGGAAAAGGAGGAGATGAGCATGTTAGAGGAAAAACTTGAGGGAAGGCTTAGAACTGACAAGAACATGGCTGGCTTGGGGGGGGGGGCAGTTAGGCTGCATTCCTGGAGCTGTGCAGGGTGGGAGGGGCAGGGAGCTGGGGGGTGAGGCTGGAAGGTGGGGTGGGCCCCTAAGGATCTACACGCACGCCCCCAGACCTTTGTAACCGGAGGAGGAGAGCTGGCTGTCATTCTTATCAAGCTGGGGCTCAGCTTTTGTCCCCAGTCCAGGCCCAGCTCTCTTTGATCCCAGCAAGGCCATTGTTTCCCCAGCGCTGGCCTCTCTGCTTCGCAGGGGAAAATGTGATCTTTGTTCTCCTGAGACTTTGTATCCAAGTCCTGCCCTGGTGCGGACAAGCCGGGAGGGGCTCCACGCGAGGATCTGGTCCCCGCGGCTGAGGGACAAGGGCCACCCCTGTCTCCTGGCCTCCGTCTCGTGTGGGTTGCACTCGGCTTCCAGAACCCTCTCACTGGCACAAGTCATGCTGTGTTGGGGGTGGAGAGGGAACACTGGGCAGTTTCAGCTTCTTTATTTTTAAAAATTGTCTTTGTTGGCATTTCCAGCGTGATCTTAATATAAATCAAATGCAGTGAGGCATTTGGTGAAAACCTGGGTTTGAATCTTAGCTCAACTATTTACTGGCTGTGTCAGCCTGGGTAAGACACTTCATCTCTTGGGGTCTCAGTGGTCTTCTCTGCACAATCAGGAAAATGAAAATATTTATTCTACAGTATTGTCGTGAGGTTTTATTCATTCATCGAATGAATAAGCACCTACATGGAATCTGTTAAGCACCTACTCTTCCTCAGGCACTGTGGTCCATGCTAATGAGACAGACTTGATCAAACCCCTCCTGAAGCTTACCAGAGAAGAAAGACATTCACCTGACATACGTGTGAGTTCGACAAGAAGAAATGCAGATTGCTAAGCGAGCGTGTACCGGGACTTCACTGAGTCTTGGGGCTCAAGAGAGGAGCCCCCAGAAAAGTGATGCTAATGCAGAGATTTGATGCGCATAAAAGGAGCCTGGGATGTGGGATGTGGTCGAAAACTTTAGTTCCTGCCCCCTCTGCCTGGGATCAGATCCCTCACCAACACCTGCTGGGTTTGAGTGGGTTTAAGAAACTCCCCCTCCCCTCTAGGGAACGTACTCAGCTGAAAAGAAGTGGACTCTGGGAACTGCTTCCAGGGGCCTGGAAATTGATGAAGACATATACAAGGTTACAAACACAGGGCCAGCTGTGACATTTTCTGTGTGCCTTAGTGAGAAGTGCTGGGGCTCTTCTGCTCGAAGCTGAACTCTTGGCCCAGCTCGCCCGCTGGAGGAGAAGGGGGAGGAGCTGGCAGACTGCAGTGCTTTGTGAGGGGAAAACAAATGGGTCTGTAACTTGATCGAGGTGGCGAGGGGAGGCTGCCAGAGCTGTGGGGATGAAGAATAGCTTCTCAGAGGAGTGTCAGGGGGAGGAGGTAAACTCCTCCCCTCAAGTGAGGGGATGTGCAGAGCAGGGCTGACTCTTCAAGGGGCCTCAAACCCCAGTGGGTGGGGCAGGGGTGGCGGTGCCACTTTGGGCATCCTTGAGCTGCAGTGCTCACCTGTATGGAGCACTTTCTATAGGGCAGGGACATTTACAGAAAAAATGAGGTAGTCCTTGCAGCAACCCCATCTGATGGGGAGTATTTTTACCCCAGACAGCTGAGGCTCAGAGAAGTGAAGTAACTTGCCTGAAGCCACACAGCCAGTAAGTGGTGAGGGTGAGGTTTATATCCATTTCTGTAGGTCTTTAAATTCATATTTCTTCCACTATATCATGCTGCCAGACAATTTTTTCAGACAAGGTTTCCTTCTGGATTTTCTACATCTAATAATGATAGTAACAATCCCTTTTATGTAACGTTTTACAAAGAGTACTCTTGCAAATACCATTTCACAGGGTTTTTATAGTGCCTGCCCTTTAAGATGAAGTGTTAGTATTCTCTTATTTGAGATGAGGAAATAGAAGCTCAGACAGGCAGGTGGCTCCCCTGAATGCCACTCAGAAATGCAGTCCGGGAGCCGAGCCAGGAGATGCCAGATCCCATGCACTTTCCACCATTGTCTTGAGACCCAGGTGAGCTCCTCAGGTATCTGCTGATATCCAAACCATCTCCTAATCCTTCAAATGAAAAGCCCAAGCACAAACAGTTTGTTTTTCTAGCAAGCTCAGAGCCTTCACTGTGTTTCTAACTCTTGATAAAGCCCGCAGCGAAAATCCGCTTTCCTGGGGCCCCTCCTCCTGAGAAAGGGATGATTGGCCATGTGTATTTTTCACTGGGGTTCCCAGAAAGAATGTTGCGTGTAATACGAAACATGTGTCACTGGAGTCTGCTGGAGTGCCCCACCCTAGGCCCTTCCCTGCACAGTGGGAGCCCCTCGTGCAGCAGCTGGTGCAGGGGGTGGGGTGGGGGACAGAAACCTACACACCTAGAGGGGTTCCCCCCAGAACTGGAACTGCCCCCTCCTGCAGGCAGAGTGGGAACTGAGCTCTGTCAGCTCTCCTGTCTCGCTTCCCCATCTGCGTCCTTGCCTCACCATGTTTCCATTCTTGGCAATGAGTGGTGAGGCCAGACTCACCACACTCAGGTGTGTCTGAGTTCAAGCTGGAAACATACACGATACGCGCTCAGTAACATCTGTGGGGTAAATTACAGAGTGAATAGGGGAAGAACCATTCTGGTTTCCATCTCCACGCCGTCCGTGTGCTGGGATGTTGCTGAAGGAAAGAATAAGTGCTCTGTGATGGGGACCTTCATGTGGGTGTGTTTCTAGAGAACTCTGAAGCTAAAGGAAGAATAACACTATTTCATCCTTTGCCTTCTCAGAAGCCAGGATTGTTGGAAGCACTGGTTTTTGAACTTGAGTGTGTGTTAGAATCACCTGGAGTCCTGTTAAAGCACAGATTGCTGGGCCCACCCACCATGGGTGAATTTGCATGTTTAACAAGTTCCCAGTTGATGTGATTGTGCTGGTTCAGAGAATTGGGAGCCCAGGTGGTCCTTGTTCAAGTGGGGTGAGGATGAAGCCGAATAGAAAAAAAAAACAACAGAAGAAAGAGAGTGACTATCTTGTGGTGTGGTTGTCTGGAGACATTTTGAGGGCACGGGATCAGTGTAGACTAGAGCCATCAGGACGGGCTTCCTGGACGGGTGGTTGTGATGCATGGGGAGGGTTTGGAAGGTAGAAGGAAGAAGGGAGAGATTTGGGTGAAGGCAGGCACAGCAGCAGCCCTGAGCAAACAGCACGCAGATGAGGACGCCAACCTGCAGAGATATAGAGGCGCAAACAACCTTCCTCATCAGGGTTGCCTGCAGTTTACACTCTACAAACCCCCTGCACACAGCCCGAGCACACAGCCCAAACGCACAGCCCAAACAGCCTGGCAGGGCAGAGGTCACCTTCTCATCTCCAGGGAGAAAACCAGCGCAGGGGGTCATGGGAATTGCAGGAGGGAGGGCCCAGGGCCACAAGGTTTGGTAGTTTATTCTCTTGCAAGGGGTTGACCTTTGCCCTGCTTTAACAGCTCTTTGCAGCTGCTTTACCATGGGTGAACAACGCAGTCTACTCCTTGGCAGCATACTGGTTTCTCTCACCTGATTTTTTCCTGTTCCAGTTTACACTTAAAAGTATCAACACAGAGACCACTCTTGCCCTCCTTAAGCCATTGGCCAGTGGCTGTCTCCTCTTCCTGGTTCCCTGAAACCTACGCGGTTCACCCCATAGCCCTGCGGAAGAGGAGAGGAGGAAAAAATCTGGACTGAGAACTCACCGCGTGTCAGGGCCACGCTGGGCATGTCTATACATGAGATCTCAGTGCATAGCGCTGAGGGCTAAGGGCATGTATAGACAAAGATGCTGACGCTCATGCTGAGGGCGAAGCTCAGGTTCAAGATGAAGCCCTTGGCCTGAGAGCATGTTAGTAGATGGTGGAGCTGAATTCCAACCTCCAATCTGTTAGAATTCAAATGAACTAAATAAATAGCACTAGCTCATTAAAAAAGCTCAGAAACCAGAGCCCTACCTGAGAGTCAGTGGACAGCAGGAAAATGTTTCCAGAACACCATGTGCTCTTTTGCAGGTTCATATCTAGGCACAGGCTGGCCTCCTTCCTGTACTTTCCAACCTCCTCTGCCCACAAGCTCCTGTTCAGCCCTTAAGCATCCTCATGATGCCTCTGAGGTCCCCTACCTGCAGTAGGTGCCCCTCTTCAAACCTCCCCTTTCTTTGCATTTATCCTTAACATGGCATTTAGCACAATCTATCATGATGGATGTTCTCCTGGGCTTTTATCCATTGACTATAAACTCCCACAGTTTATGACTCTCTGAATCCTCAATACCTAGCACAGCACTTGGCACACAGAAGATGTGTCAGGAGATTCTTGTTGAATAAATGAATGAACAGCTGAAAGAATGAATCTTGCCCTCAGATTCATTTCACCACAGTTGATCTGGAAGTCCCACCTCCATCTTAGACCAGAGGAGGTTCAGAGAGAGGAAGTGACATGCCGGAAGTCCCATAGGTAGCCAGATGGAAGCCTATAAAAACTAAACAAAGTGACAGCCACCCAAGGTCCCCTGTCCTCCAACGCTTTGCAATGATCAACTGCCCAGACCTTTTACCCAGAACTCGTGTTACTCTCTGATGATTAGCCCTGGAACTGTAGCCGAGACTGCTAGCTGCCTGTCCAATATTCATTCTCTTTATCTTGCTTACTAATTTAAGTGAATTGGGGGTTTCAATATGCCTAGTTAAAAAGGACATTTCCCAGTTTCTTTAGCTGCAAAGTTTGGCCCTGTGACCAAGTTCTGGCCAATGAGATATAAGAAGAAGTTTAGGGGTAGGATGTGGGGAAAGCTCCTTAAAAAGGGAAGGAGGTATGGGTATGACAGATAGAGGTCTTTTTTTTTTTAATTTTCCCTTTTCCTTTTAGAATGACATGATGATAATAATAGAATTGCAGAAGCAGTCTTGGACTATGAAATAACTTTGAAGGTGGACATATACTGAGGATGGAGGAGCAGAAAGACAGAAGGCACTTGGGTTCCTATAGACCACGGAGCCCCGAGTTGCTTGCTTCTAGACCTCTTACATGAGAAAAAAATAGACTTCTATTTTGTTTCAGTCACTCTTATCAGTTTCTGTTTATTTATGGGAAGATGCAGGAAGGAAAGTAAGGGGTCATCCATTCTGGGCCTGGTGGGCTAGGCTGTTTTCAGAAACAGAGTCCAGAAAGCTGCCAGAGGTGCCACCAGGCTGAATGGGTGGGCAGAGGGCAGTTCCCAGCTGTGAGGTCCTGGTTCTCTTGCAGCACCACCTCCCGCCCAGCTCCACCCAGTAGGGACAGCGTAGGACTTGGAATCTGGGAAGGGGGCTTGCAGCGACCTTGGGCTGATCTCAGCATTGCACTTGGGGGCTTGAATGGACTTTGGGGATCCAGAGTCTGTGTCAGAGCTCAGTGCTGCACTTGGGGGTTTGAATGGACTTCAGAGATCCAGAGTCTGTGTCAGACCTGAGGGACGTCTGCCTGGCAGCCATTTTCATGATGGTTTTGTTGTCAGAACACAGATTTTGTTGCTCAATATGGTAATTCCTTTCCCTTTTTCCTGACTTGTTTAGATAAGGGGCATGGGATCACCCTCCTGCCCCTGCCCCCCCCATTATGAAATACAAGCGACAGGTCTGGGAAAGTCTTCCATATCCTTCTCTTAAGAAGAAGCCCAAGACAAACACTGATCTTCTCTTGCTTTTGGGCATCATTAAATAAGGGTGTGAAGTTTGGAGCCACAGGAGTCATCTTGACACCATTAAAAAATCACAGGGACACTGGTTTGTGGCCCTGACACCTTAGAGGCACCGTAACACCAAACTTGGGATGCCCACATCTGGACTTCTTGCTATGTGAGATAACAGATAACGTTACTGATTATCCTTTTTTTCCTTGCAGCCATACGTATCCTAATTTAAATAGAATCCGACCTCTTTATTTGACAAATGGGGAGAATGAGGCTCAGAGAGGGAAAGCAACTACAAGAGTGGCCACCTAGAATCCTATCTTCCTCTCTAATGATGGAAAGATGTTTTTTCCTGCACAACACATGGAGTTACCTCAAGAATAAAGTGAGATTCCACACGTGTTGGGAATACATGGAGACCATCTCCATGGTTCTTTTCTTTCTTTCTAGAGGTGGAGGAACAGACATAGGACAAGTCCAGTTCTACTACAATGAGCATAATCCCTCGTGACAACAAAAAGAATATTTGCTCTTCAAATTCACAGAGCACTTTATCATTTATACAGCATGGCAACACTTGCCAAAGGTTTTCACATCCATAATTTCATCAGATTCTTACAACACTGGGGGGTGGGCCAGACAGGGATTATTATTCCCATTTTACAGATGAGGACTCCAAGAGTCAGAGAAGGCTACACGATCCACTTGAGTAAACTAGACCTTGAAACACATGTGAGTGGATGAAGTGCAGGCTTATAGCCAAGAGTTACAATGTCAGTGTTCTTTACTGTTTGCAGTGCCCTGCTTCCTCCTGTGGTCTAGGTTAAGACCCACAGGGACTTTGCAAGGTAGGCCAAGTGAGTGTCTATCCCCATTTACAGATGAGGAAGCAGAGACTTGGAGAGGTAGATGATGTGTTTAAGGTCACAGAGCCAGGTCATTCTGCTGATAAGCTGTCATCTTTCCATGACTTCATAGCCTTTTCTATTATCATTCCCAATACAGATATCTGACCTTGTGATGAGTAGGGCAGATATGGCCACCCTATGAAAGTAACATGTCACAGGGCAGAGAGAAGCCGAGTGACTTGACTGAGATGACGGTGCTCAAAGCAAAGATCCGAATCTGGGCTTCCTGACTCCCTGTCCATTGCTCCTCCTTCCTTCCTACTTCCACGGCCTTACTAATAAGGTGATAATGGCTTATGTCACCTCTCCAAGGAATCATATTCCTGGGAATAGGCTCGTCTTATCCACTGCTGTACCCTAGTGCCTGGAACAGTATCTGACTCAATAAATATTTGCTGAATGAACAAATGAATCTATGAATAATTCCAAGCAAATATTTATGGATGGCCTGGTGGACCTTGGAAATAGGTGAGAGGGCAAACTCAGCAGTAACAAAACACATTTTGGAGTCCACCTTTTAGTTTTCGTTGTCCCCACTGTTCTATGTCCTCATGAGCCCATGTGATATCCTAGGCATGGCTCAGACCTGAATTGCTCTGGGCAGCCCCAGTTCTAGACCTTGCGGGGCTTAGAATAGGCATGGCTGTCAAGGTAGCCTAGAAGTCTACTAATTCAGTTTATTAACTTATGCGTTCATTCATTCCATCCATTCATTCACTCATGCAACCAGCAGACCTGGTCTTGGATCTGGGGGATGCTAAGAGTTTCTGCCCATGAGTTGCTTACCATCGGTAGGGCCACATGTAATGAGCAGATATCAAAACAGTGAGGTAAATGGCAGCTACAGGTGGCTACGTGTAAGGCACCGTGTCCTTACACGGTGCTCTAGGAGTATAGAGGAGGGGCAGCTAATCCAGTCTGGGGTCCACGGAAGACATGACTACAGCTGCCATAATTGAGAGCTTCCCACATGCCAAGTTCTGTGACAAGCTCTTTTCATCCATCAACCAGTTTACTTCTCAGAACAACTCCCTGAAGAAGGTGTCCACACTCCCATTTCACAGCTGAGCAAACTGAGGTTCAGATATGGGAGGTGACTTTCCCGAAGTCACACAACTCACTTGTGCGAGTGCCGAGGTTCAACTCTAACATCTGGGCTCACCACTCTTCCGCATGCTTGCTATGTAGACTACCTCCTTCTCGTGAGGTTACACTTGAGTCAGGGTTTGAAGGGTATGTATGAGTCAGCCGCGCAAATTGGCTATGGCAAGGCTGGTGGTTGTAGGAGTCACAGAGTGTGAGGATATGGTTTGGAGGATGGGCAAAGTCATTTCAGACAAAAGGGAACAGCACAGCAAAGATATGGAGGTTGAAAACAGCAGGTTGTGTCTAAGTGGGGAAAACGAAATGGGAGGTGGGTTGTCCCCACCCATCTTTAGGGAGAGTTTATACAGGGGATCTTCCTGCATATTGGAGTCAGGGATAGATTATCCCATGACCCTGACAATTCCATAGGAATTGTAATCTTTGGGTGATTGGTTGAGTCATTAAACATCATCCAGGAAAGTCCTGCTGGAAAGGAAAAAAACCGTAACTGGGCTTTGTAAATTTTGTAGAGTTTTTGTCAAGGAGGACTAAGAAAATTTCTGGACCTTGTTCTCAGAGGGAGAAGCAAGAATATGAGTCTGCCTGGCACTGAGTGGGTAGCAAGACTTGCTTGGTGAGTAACTGCTGTCGGGGAGGGGTACCTGTTTCTTTCTCTCCCCTTTTCATTTTTCTTCTTTTCCCATGTACCCCCTGAAAATCCACTGTGTGTCTGGCTTGGTGCCATAGTAGCTACATGGATGAATCACACACCTAGGTGCTGCCCTCAGAGTATCTAGTCCAGGAGGGGAGATGGGACACACTAGTGAATGATCCCAGGCGGGGCATCTGTTACAGAATGTTTTTAGTTTGATAAACATTCCTAGGAACCCACGTGTGGCCAGGTGTGAGAAAGCGAAGATAAATAACCACAGAACCCCAGTTTCTGAGAGGCCACCGTTAAAAGGAGAGAAACTTAAAAGACTGAGTGTTAAGACGGAAGCAGGTGCAGGACGCCGTGAAGGACAGAGAAAGGGGGGAGAGTGAGGGGAGCCACAAATGTGAGCTGACATAGGAGCCGGGCCTTCGCCCCAGGCAGGGGCAGTCACATTCACGTTTCCTGCACGTGCTCTTTGAGGAAATGAATGTGTGCGTTATCTCAGGATCCTTCAAGATTCTGTGAAATCCCTCCCACAAGCTCTGTTTTTCTGTTGAAGCAACTGAGGTTCAGAGAAGTGAAGTAACCCACCCAAGATCACACAGCTGGCAAGTGGCAGAGCTGGGGCACACCTAGACTTTTTGGCTCATGATTTTTTTTCAAGACACACTGCTGCCTTTACCAATAACACAAGGGAGAGAGTGACAAGTGCCGTGTGCCCATGTGCCATCTACTTTTAGTTTCTTCATTGAACGAAGGCCCACAAAGTGTCCCATTGTGTCACATCTGTTCAAGGCTGAGGCTGATCTGTGGGCTTGGGCTTAATCCAGTAGGAAGATTTAGTGACACAGGTTGCCTGGCCTCACAGTAGGAGAGCTGGTTAATCCTCCCAAACTCCCTGTTCCAGCTCCATTCTTCCGTCACACTGATGGGATGGGGCTCAGAGCCCCATCTTGGAGCCTTTGAAATGTCAATGGCAGCAATCACTCTGAAGCACTCCCTGCAGACGTGTGGAAGTTCAGGTCATAAGTGGGGAGTGGGGCAGAGCTGCCTTGTCCCAGGCAGTGAGGCAGGCAAAAGCGAATGGGGGATCTTTGAGGCGTTGAAAGTAAAGGGAAGAAAAGGCTGAGTTAACACACTGGGCTAACTCTTTTGTATACATCTGAGAGGAAGAAGTCACTACTCAAAGCACCGAATGTTCTTGCAGCAAACTTTGAAGGCCAGTGTAGGTGATGTAGTCCCCACCTTGTCAGTTTTCCTGCTTGGGTAGCAATCGCTTTCGGATGACATAGGTAAAAGCATCCTGCCCTGCCCCACCTAGAGTCCTATTACTCCCGTTTTGCAGATGGGAGCAAAGTGACCCAGAGGAGTCAAGCAGGGTCACAGAGTTAGTCACTGGTGCAGCAGAGACTTAAATTTAGGTCTTGGACTCCAGGACAGCATGTGGGAAAAGGGGAACACTTCTAGGCAAGTTCAGCACCACTGAACGCCAAGGAGGAGGTTGGAGGTGTGGGTCCACGCCTGTCCATGGTCATGTTTGCTGAATGCATAAAATCCAGGTGAGACGGCTGGGGAGCAAAGAGGCTGGTGTTCCTGGCCCCAGGCCCTGAAAGCAGGCTCTCACAGACAGATGCCTGCAGCTCCGCTCTTCCCAGAGGAACTAGTGAGATCCTAGCTCGGGAGGGCAAAGGCCATTCCTCTGAGAGAATGACCTCTTTCTCTCCCGAAGCTGCTCCTTTCAGAACTGCGGCTACCCCAGCCCCAGACACTGAATGCAGCTGCACCAAGAAATCAGTGGTTCTCACGGCCAGAGAGATGCTTCTACGCGGTTTAGTTTGACATAATTATAAGTTTCCTCAATATGTTTTATGATGTGCATTGTTGTTTCGGCAAAAAATTGTTTGGACACAAAATGTTTTATCATTGAAAAGGAAAGGTAATTTTTTGCAAGTTCTTTATCATCCCTTCTGGCTGGTTCTCCCCTAGGTTCACATGCTTCCATGATAGGTCCAGTCTGGGGTTGCTTTTTCCCTTTCTCTCGTTTATGCTTTGGAGGGAGAGGGAAGCCTAAATTATATGGTATGATTCTAGAGGCTGTGAAGGCCAAGGGATGGCCGGGTCAATGGGGAAGGGGGGAAGGGTACCTCCTAGAAATGGAGATGACCTCAGGCTCCCTGAGCCAGGCTGTCTGTGGCCCAGGAACCTGGCACACAGACCACCCTGCAGCCCCCCCGGGAGCACTGGCTTGGGAATTTGCTCATTCAGGACTCAAAGCCTGGATCTGTCACTTGCTATCTGTATGACATCAGGCAAGTTGCTTAACCTTGCCCCTTCAATTCAGTTTGCTTCCCAAACTGAGGTTCAAATATTCCTGGAAGGAGCATGTCACTGTACTGGGGTGGGGAGCAAAGTCACCCAGCACAGAATTTCTTCATGAGGCACCGGTTTTTATCAAAATGGCAGTGTGTGTGTGTGTGTGTGTGTGTGTACTGCAGCAACAATAATATAATATTTATATAAAAACAAATACTGCTAAGCAGTGGAGGAGATATTCACATGCTCATGAATTTTAAGGCTGAACAGGGAACTTTGAAGATATTTAATATTAGTCTTGGCCAGCTTTTGTCTCTCTTAGTTCTTACCCATTCTCTTTTTTGGCCTGTTTAAAGATACCTCAGAGAAAAGCGTGACAGACGGCCATTTCTCCTGTAAAATAGACGTTATATTCCTTGCCTAAGAGCAATGGTGTCATGATTACCTAAGAAAACTGTTTAAAACCATTCAAGCCTTGGTGCTGAGT
The DNA here is from genome assembly GCF_949752795.1 of Hyperoodon ampullatus. Lineage (NCBI taxonomy): Eukaryota > Metazoa > Chordata > Mammalia > Artiodactyla > Ziphiidae > Hyperoodon > Hyperoodon ampullatus. The sequence goes on along the minus strand of NC_136915.1, from coordinate 48,657,455 downwards.
TTCTAAATACAACACCAAAGGCATGGCCCATGAAAGAAAAAGCTGGTAAGTTGGACTTTATTAAAATTAAAAACTTCTGTTCTGTGAAAGACACTATTAAGATAGTCAAAAGAGCCACAGAATGGGAGAAAATATTTTCTAAACACATGTCTGACAAGAGATTTATATTCAAAATATACAAGAACACTTAAAACTCAACAATAAGAAAATGGGCGAAAGATCTAAACAGACTTCTCACCAAAGAAGATCTACAGAAGCTACATAATCACATGAAAAGATGATGCGCCTCATTTGTCATTAAGAAAGTGCAAGTTAAAACAACAATAAGGTTTCAGTACACACCCACAAGAATGGCCCAAATTTGACACCACCAAATGCTGGTGAGGATGTGGAGCAACAGGAACTCTCATTTATTGCTGGGGGAAATGTAAAATGGCATGACCACTTAAGGAGACAGTTGGGCAGTTTTGTACAAAGCTAACTATAGTCTCACCATATGATTCAGCAATTGTACTGCTAGACATTTCTCCAACTGATTTGAAAACTCATGTCCAAACAAACCCCTACACACCTGTGTTTAAAGAAGCTTTATTCATAATTGCCAAAACCCAGAAAGCCCCACTCCCGCAAATACCCAAGATGTCCTTTGATAGATGGAGAAACTGTGGTACATATATGCAATGGAATATTATTCCACAATAAAAAATAAAGAGCATTTAAGCCATAGAAAGATACGGATGAATCGTAAATGCGTATTGCTAAGTGAAAGAAAGTAGTCTGAAAAGGCTGCATATACTCTATGATTCTAATTATATTCCATTTTAGAAAAGGTAAAACTATAGTGAAGGTAAAAAGACCAGTAGTTGCCAGAGGATTGGGGGGGAGGTTTGAATATGTGAAGCATAGGGGATTTTTTTTAGGGTGGTGAAACTATTCTGTATGACACTGTAACTGTGGATACATGACATTATGCATTTATCAAAACACATAGAGCTTTAGAACAGAGTGAACCTTAATGTATACAAATTAAATAAATCATGTAGGAGGTCAAATGATCCCAGGATGGAACACAGAATGTGACCAAATAATCTAACTGTATTACAAATGTATGAGGCAACTTTAAGTGAAAGGAGTGGAGGAAAAGGTTGCTAACCTTAGTAACTTTGGAAATGAGTGGTGTTTGTAAAACTAAAGGCAAAAGAAACTGTATATGAGCACTGTACTCTAGTTAAAGGTTGCTTCCCATGGAATATGAGTTAACGATTCTGATACTGTTATACAAATATACTGGAGTTGAACAATTAAGTAAATGGATGGTGGGAGCCAGCTTTCTTACTATTGGAGTGAGAGTACATACTTGAGCAAGAGGAGGAAGCTAGAATGATCCAGGAGGTAATGGATCAGAGTGGGAGACATCAGTAAGAACTATGTTTAACTTAATATAGATACAGATGGTTACATCCATATATATATATATATATATATATATACACACATGGATCATTGGTTACTACACATACATATATTTCCTTGCTCTGTCATCTGATGGGTATGTCAAAGCGATTCAGGAACCAACTGAAAGAACTCCCAAAGGCCAAAGCTGGAACAATCTGAGCAACAAAATTAATAAGCTAATATTCAATTATAACACAAAATATAAAATAAATATCCATGAATCCATGCTGATATAAACAAATGATCGAATAAATAAATCAACAAGGGAGAATATATAAGTTTCCCATACAGCAGAACTCCAAATAGTTTATGTAGATACTCTGCCATCAAGGAGGTGAAGCATATGTCCCCACCCAGGTGTAGACTTCACATAGTGGTTCCCTCCCAAAGAGTGCAGTATGAAAAGGGAGAAAAAAAGAGTAACTCTGCAGTGGAGAAATCTGACAAATACTACCTCGGCCAGGTGATCACGGTCAACATCGACAGTGTTAAGTCATCTTTGATATGCTAAGACCAAAATGGCACTTTACCTCTGTGGTCTTCCTTCCCAAACCTCAGTCTATCTAGTCCTATGAAAAACATCAGACAAAGCCTAACTGAGGGACAGTCTACAGAATACCTGACCAGTATTCCTCAAAACTGTCAAGGTCATCCAAAACAAGGAAAGTCTGAGAAACTGTCACAGCCAAGAGGAACTCGGGAGAAAAGATAACTAAATATAATGTGCTATCCTGGATGGGATCCTGGAACAGAAAAAAAGGACATTAGGTAAAAATTAAAGATATCTGAATAAATATGGACTTCAGCTATAATACTGGCATGTTAATTGTAACAAACAGACCACACTTATGTACCATGTTGATAATGGGGGAATCTTGAGTGTGAGATATTTGGGAGCTCCGTACCATCTTTGCAATTTTCGTATAGAGCTAAAACTAATCACAAATATAAAGTTTATTTTAAAAAAATGGGATAATGCCATAAAAAATCATTCGGTCAGTGGTTGCTATTAAATGGTAATAAATGATAATAAGACAGAAATTTTTATCTACTCAATGGCCTACAAGGAAAGCACTCAGAGGAATGCCCCCATAAGGGCTGTTCGTATAGAAACTGAAATGCCAAGGGCATGGATACTGGCTGATGCCAAGATTTCAGAGAAGGGGTACCATTATTCTTCATGAGACAAGGAAAGGTTTTTGGTTTTTTTCCTTGTGAAAGGGAGGAGGAAGCAGAAAAAAACAATCATGAACATTTATTTGGTACTGAACTATGTGCTATGTGCTTTATCTGTTCTAAGTGCTTTATCTCACTGAATCTTGATGAGGTGGGTACCACTATCCCCCTGGATAGAGGGGAAAAGAGGAAAAACTGATGCCCAGAGAATCTGCCCTGTCTAATAATGTATGGCTAATAGGGAATAGAGCGTATGAAGCAGGATTTGAACCCAGAAAGCTTGACTCCAGAGCCATCTCCATGAGGTTACTTGCCAGGAAATATGACCCTGTGACCACTCAAATCCACTGCAATGTTTCTAAATTCCTGGAATGTGCAGTGTGAGTGTATTTTCTGTAGAAACAAGAAAAGGACTGAATTCTCTATCTTGGATGACTTTGGACTGTCAAAGGCCAGTGAGAGTTCAGGTCAAGTTTACTTAGATCTCTGAGCATCAGGACAAAGGGGTGTGGTGGGGGCAGAGTACTTAGCTGACACTGGATAACACTCTGATTATTACTACTGGTCCCCTTCCTGCCCTACTCCCTACTCACCCCTCACTCCAATGCCCTAGAGGCTCCTTCAAGCTGGGCCACTTCCTCAGGGGAAACAGGATGTCTTCTACGGGCTTGGGCAAGGTCTCTGGGGTTCAGGGTGGGAAGAGGCTATCTAACTGTTTAACACAGAGCTAGGCACCAGAGAGGAAGCAATGTTTCCGGGAGCTGAGGAAACTGCCATTTCCTTCTCCAGCAGGAAGTGGCCTTGGTTATTCTCAGCACCCCGTGGCCGGGTGGAGCAATGGAAATCACAGCCTGGTTTGCCTCCTGCTGTTTAACAATCTCCCAGTCAAAATAAACTGGCTCCTCAAGTCTCCAGGGCATGGTTAAGGTAATAATTGAGAGAGAGAAGCCAGAGGTCTGGCTGCAGCACAAAGGCGTGGAGAGACTTTTACAATATCAGGCTGGTATTGGCTGCTTGTGCCTCATTAAAGTGGTTTAATTGAAGCATTGTGAAGACAAACAAGCCCAGAGATTCGGTTATGGTTTCGCAAGCAGCCAGTCTCCACCTCTTGAGAATCTGGACTAATGGAGATAGGGGAGATTGTCAATCCTTTAAGCATATATGTAGATAACTTTTCAACAGGAAAGCTGCATGATTCAGTAGAGAGGAAACTGGAACATGAATCAGAGAGAACTGGGTTCAGATTTGAACTTCACCAGACATGCTATTTTGAGACCGTCATAATATGGCTGACCTATGCTTTCCTCATGTGGCAAAACCCACCCTGTTTACCTCACAAAGTTACTCTGAAATCAACCTGGATTCCTCTTTCCTTTATTTCCTCATATCTACCAGTTCCAGAGCCTTGGAGATTCCATCCCCCATTCCTTCATTCCTTTCATAAAAGTTTACTGAGCACTTAATGTCTGGAAGTGGTCTCGCCTTTGGGGACTCAACAGGGAATGACATAGAGTTTACATTTGTTTGAGGAAGCAGATAACAGATCAGTAAACACAAATACACGAGATAATTTTGTATTATGATCAGGGCCACGAAAGAAATGAGCATATGCCTTGACAGAAAGTGGTCTGGGTTTGCAAGGCAGAAATAGAGACTAAATGTATGGACACCAAGTGGGGAAAGCGGGGGTGGGATGAACTGGGAGACTGGGATTGATGTATATACACTAATATGTATAAAATAGATAACTAACAAGAACCTGCTGTATAGCACAGGGAACTCCACTTCGCTGTACGGTAGAAACTAACATGATGTTGTAAAACAACCATACCTGAATTAAAAAAAAAAAAAAAAAAAAAAAAAAGAAAGAAAAAGAAAAAGAAAAATTACAGAGAAAAAAATAGAAAGTGGTGGTTTAGGGGGAGGGGTTACTCTACACGAGGGGGTCCACATTTGAGAGATGCCTCGTGAGGAGACTGAGCTGGCCCTTTAAGGGAGTGGGCCTCTGGGTGGGTGGGGCAGGGCAACTATTCATTCATTTATTGTGTATTTACTGGGGGATTCTTGATACCAGAGATGTAGTGGTGAGCTGACAGTCAAAGTCTGGTCTCATGGAGCTTATGTTTTAGAGAGGGGAACAGAGAAAAATAAAATCAGTTATTGGTAAACACTCTGAAGAGAATAAAGTCAAAGCTTGGTCACAGAGACAGTAACTGGGTGATCAGGCAGAGGAAAAAGCAGGGCAGAGGGCCTGAGGCCAGAGGGGGCCTGCTGGTTAGATAAGCAAAAGGAGTGGACTGTTCCTCTGACCCACACCTGGGCATTCCCCATGCCCCACTGGTCACATTCATCACTGCCCAGATCACAATGGCTCTGAGTCCCCTCAGAGAATTGAGAGAATTCCAGCCTGTTCCAGAGGTTCTCCTTCTGGGGGAGTGCTTGCACACTCTGCAGCTTGGGCATTTGCTCGCCCAGAGCTGCCACGCCCTCCCTGGAGGTGATCTCCTTGACAACACTGATGGAGGAGCTGGATGTCTAATAAAAGTGATGTCTAGCAAAATGCAGCCCACTGGCAGAGAGGTGGGTCCAGCATGTGACTCAGTGGGACCCCAGCAGGACTCCCTGCCTCTGGGAAACATATAATGTACTAGAGAGAGATCTGGGTTTACTTGTTCAAAAAAAAAAAAAAAATTAGGGTGCCTGCTGTGTGTTAGATTGATGGAGGGACTGGTAATACCAAGGGAAGTGAAAGTCTAGCCCCTGCCCTCGCCGTTCATTGATCTTAGAGGTTAGCAGGCCTTTAATACCAAGGTAGGGCATCTGGATGCCATTCAAAGTACGACGGGAGGTATCTGAATCACCCGGGAGACTTTCTGTGGCAAGTTCTAGAGAGCCTAACCCACGCTGGCATGGACAGTAAAGAGGCTTTTTTGGTTCACCATAACTGAAAGGTTGAAAGATGCAGAGGTTTCAGATGTGGTCCTGCCGGGGCTCCAGCTCTGGGTCCCTGTGATTCCCCTGGCTCCATTCTCCTCCCACAGGCCAGCACCTTTGTCACGCTGCTTTCCCTCCAGGTCACGAGATGGCTGCCAGCAGGCTCAGAGGCTGTGCTTTTTCATTCATGTTCTGGAAAGAGAGTGAGAGCAAGAATGACAGCAGAGTATTACTCCGCACTACCGCAAACAATATTCAATTCTGAGCCGAGGACCTCTCCTTGTAGCCTGCCTAATCTCCGCAGCCCCATCTCTGTGGCCAAGAGAATGCAATGCCCAGATAACCAACTCCTGTGTCAGGGGCAGTGGGACTCCCAGGATTGACCAAACCACAGGAAGATGGGTGGGCAGGATGGATGCTGGGAAATAGCAACAACACCTATCACCATGGAAAGATTTCAAGCATAGGGTTGGTATAACCTGATTTACATTTTGAAAGATCACTCTGCATTGCAGGAGGGGAAAAAAAAAGGAAGCAGGGAGATCCATTCTGGTGCTTCTGCAGAGTGATAATGGTGGCCGGGCCCAGGGTGGGAGGCAGGGGATACAGAGCAAAAAGAACAGGTTGGACTCCTGTCTCTGTCACTTAGCAGTTAAGTGGCAATGGCATGTGCCTTAACTTCCTGCCATCATTTTCCAAATTCATAATATGGTTGTATACACTTTTAGCTTTCAAGATTAGAGAGGTACATTAAACCAGTCTGCCACAATGAAGGTCCTCAATAAGTGGCAGTATTAGTATTAATGCCCAAAATCCTTAGGGTAACATACAAGGTCCTTCATGTTCTGGACTCAGATACATCCAGGTGGGGCGTCTCCTGGATTCCAAGACACAGGTGCTCTTCCCATCACATGGTGGAACCTTCCATAATGGGAAAACGTTATCCTATAACCAGTCATGAAACTTCAGTTTTGTTCCCAGGGGATTTTGTCTCTAATCCTATCAGTTAGTATCCACATCTTGACCAGTACAGAGGATGGTTTGTCATGTTTTTAGCCCATAAATACTGGCAAAAGAATGAGAGTTGGCTCAATACATTTTCATGAGTAAGAAACAAACCATCTTGCTCAAACTTCCAGGAATTTTTCTTCCGAACTGAGCTGCAGTGTGGTTTTTGCCGCTCCCCAAAGCCCGTGTCTTGAGCCCAGGAAAGCCCCCTGCTTATCACTGTCATTCCAGAATGTTTTCACCAGAATCAATGGGTTGAGTGTTTTCCCTGAGAACAATCATTTTGCAGAGTAAAACAGAGCCTCAGTCTGCAAGGGAGATATGAATTCCTGGCAGAAAGTGAGTCCACACATAATAGAGGGGCTGTAGCTCATGTATGTTGGGGGTGGATTAGAGGGGGCCAGTGGGAGGGGATCTATTGGGTTGGAAGGGGGCCACACTATCTGTCTTCAGCTCAGTGTCAACTGGGGTGGTGGGAACCCATGAGTTTGGGGATTAGACTGACCTGAGTTTTAATCTCATCTCTGCCATTCATTAGCTGTGAGATTATTCATTCATTTAAAACAGTCCAGGTACTGGGGATAAAACCTACACAACTCACCCTAAGAAATGACTGTCTAACAACGGATACAGATTATAATGGAATATGGATGGGAAAAACATGGAAGCAGGAGGTTATGAGAATGCAGAGAGAGGGCACCAAATCCAGTATTGCAAAAGAAGCATAGAAAAATAAAGCATTGGGAAGGAAGAGGTATTAGCTTGGAGATGGAGAAGGGCATGGAGAGGTGAGCAGGGGTCAAATAAGGAAGGCCCTGAGAGTTATCTTTGTTTCAACTCTATCTAAGGACAAGGGGGAGCTATTGGTGGGTTTGAAACAGGGGAAAGGTGTGGGCACACATGCATTTTGAAGCATTTTTGGCTGCTGGGTGAAGAATGGACTGAAGGGGAACAAGGCAGGAAGCAGGGACAAGAGTGCTAAGGGTGTCATGCAGCCGAGGTGAGAGATGATGGAGCCTGGATTAAGGTTGTAGGTTGGAGAGAAGGAGTAATACATGGAATTAAGGGACACTTGGGATGTGGTGACTTGATCTCAGAGAATGAATGGGATATTATGTGCCAGACACTCTAATTACTTCATTCTATTTCTTGTAACGTCCCTGGGAAGGAAGTATGGTTCCAAGAGGTTAAGCAACTTATCCACAATAGTGACTGCAGAGGTAAAATTCAAACCCGGGTCTGCCTCCCCGGAATCGCTCATTTTCCACCGCTAAATCAGGCTGCTTTCTAAGTCAAATATAATGATGTATTGCTTATCATGTTTAAATTAACGACCGTAGAAATTATACCAATTCTGAAGGATTTAAGCAGAGTGATATACACGCAGACTGAAGAAAGTTGATGACCCATATCTTTGGGAGTATCATGTGGGCTATCACCATCCACCTTCATCTGTCAAAAACCCCACCCACCATCTTCACTGGGAGTTTAACTAGGTCATTTGCCACCTTCACTCAGAAACCTGCCAGGGTGGACCTTCTTCCCCAGCAGAATTAATAGCACTCGTTACCTTCTCATCCTTGCCTGTTTGCAAGTCTGTTTTGCCCACTTGGCCTGGAAGCTCCTTGAGGGCACAGTGTTCTCATCACTGCGTTACTCCCAGTGCCCAGCTAAGGAGGGTAGACTCGTTCAAGATTGGATGAATGAATGATTGCAAGAAAATCATGGTCGCAATGATAGAATCTGTCTTGATAGAGTGTGTGAGTGACAGCTCAATTGGTGTCCATTACGCCAAATGATTTGCCCTTCTTATGCCACGTGTGGTTTCTTCTCCTGTCCTATGAAACCATACTTTCTGTTCGTGTCCCCTCTTCCCCCTGTGGAGTCAAGACTGCGCTGCAGTGTCCCCTTTGTATGTATTCAGTGCAATTCTTCCTTAGCTGTTGTTCACTTGGTCTTTTGGGCAAATTACATGTTTCTCCCAGCCTGGCTTTAATCATCACAACCCCGACTCCTTATCAAACTCTCTGCTCCATCTCAAACCAGTGCTTAAAGGATGCTCTTACCCTCAGAAGAAATGGTATAATTTTCATAAACATGGGTCATTCCCCCCTTGCATCCATGTCATATACCGAAAGCACCACTTAACAAGATGTAGCAGAAATGCCGTGTCTGAACAAAGTCTGTGGACAATAGTATTTTTTTTTCTTTTTGTAGTTCTGTGAAATTGCTCACTCAAAATATTCCTAATGTTTTATTTACTTCAGCTCTGGGTTTATTTTGGGAGGAACTTTCCTGAATCTGAGTCTTAGGATGTGATTCTTATCCTGGTCACATCCTGGGGAGTTGTTTTGTGACTGGTTTGAATGGGCTCTGGCTCTTTCAGGGAACCCCTGGCGCTGAGGAAGAGGCTGGAGGATGTCAACTCCTGAGGGCAGGACAGAGACAGAGACAGAGACAGGGATGACAAACTCCCTGCTCAGGTAGAAGCGCTCCCCAGAGGGAAGTCCATGTCCTGCACACTAAGGACACAGTGAGAGAGAACCCAGCTCAGACTTTATCAATTTTCTATTCCGGAGACTGGTGTGTCTCATAGTTTCCAACATCTGAGTGATTTGTGAATATTAGGAATTCAGACACTGGGTGATTAAAACCACCAGTGCTGGGAATTTTCTCATTTCAGGAAATTTTGGTGGTGAGGCATGCTGGAACCTCACCAGCAGGCCGACCGAAGGGAAGTCCAGACAGGGGGCGGGAATAGGACTGTGGGAACTGACCAGAAGGCAGCGCAAGGACTTGGCTTTCTCTCCAGGCAGATCTGTGTGGGCATCCTGCTTCCCTGAGCCTCAATTTCTTCTCTGGCAGAACGGGGATGATAATATCTATCTTACGGGAGTGTTGTGAGAATTAAATTAGATACTGTCACACTTGACACACAGTCAAGGCTCAGGACATGTGAGCTCCACTCAGTTTCTATAGGAGTGAGGTGTACAGAAGTGTGGTCCAGGCTAGGTGGGTCCGGTTTGAGGACAGGTGGTGGTCAGCGGTCCATCTAAGCCAGAACCTGGGGTTCAAGGGACTGGATCTGACTCTCAGAGGTGGGGAAAGTGCTGGCCAAGGTCAAGCAGATTGTCAGCATCACCAGGGTCAGGGCAGGGCTTTAATCCAAACTGATCCGCAAGGAAGCTCAAGTAGTTCCAGAGTATCAGCTAGAGCAGCAGTTCTCAAAGTGTGGTCCGAGTGCCCCGCAGGAACTTGAGACACCGTCAAGGGTCCATGAGATCCAAATTATTTTTAGATAGCTACTGAGATTTTATTTCCCCTTTTCATTGAGTTAGTGTTTGAACTGTTGGTGCAAAAGCAACGGTGGGTGATACTGCTGGTGCTTTAGTGCGAATCAAGGTGATGGTACCAAACTTTAGTCCTAACCATTGATTATTCACCACCACACATGCAGGTAAAAAAAGAAAAAAAAAATAGCCAGTTTCACTTAAGAATGTCCTTGATAAAGCAGTATAAATAATCAGTTTATTAAATTTCTACCCTTGAGTACTGTCTTTTGAATGTTTTGGGGGGGTGGGATGGGAGGTACGCATCAAGCGTTTCTGCTGCCCGCCAAAGCACAGTGGGACCCTTGAGGAAAAACTCTGGCACTTGTTTGGGTTGGGAGCTGGGCCAGCCATTTTTCTCACGAAACACCATTTTCCCTCGAAAGAATGACTGATAAACATACTGTGGTTATTAAGACTTGGGTAGTCAGTAGTTGAGTGGTTTTTTGTTTTTTTTTTTTTTTGTGGTACGCAGGCCTCTCACTGTTGTGGCCTCTCCCGTTGCGGAGCATAGGCTCCGGACGTGCAGGCTCAGTGGCCATGGCTCACGGGCCCAGCCGCTCCGTGGCATGTGGGATCCTCCCGGACCGGGGCATGAACCCTTGTCCCCTGCATCGGCAGGTGGACTCTCAACCACTGTGCCACCAGGGAAGCCCAGTTTGTTTTTTTTGTTTTTTTTTGTTTTAATGATGAAGTCAGGGCTGTCACTTCACAGAAAACAAATGATGGTATTTGTTGCCAATAATAAAATTTGAGAGTTCAGATGAAAAATGACAATTTTGAAAAATTTGTATGCTCTACTGCGAGCTGTCAGATCCCACACTGCAGCTACCCTTTAAAAAATCACCCCTGTCAAGTTGTGCTGTAGCATCGAAGAAGAATCTCCACGATGACCTGAATAGGCTACTAAGACGGTCTTCCCTTTTCCACGTCTGCGTGAGGCCAGATTTCTTCATATATATCAACTGTTAAGGTAGTCAACAAGGAAGCCATCAGGCTGAGATGATTCTAATGCCTTAGCAGCCTATGCAAGCAAAAAAAACCTAAGCTGTAAATGTCAAATTTAAGAAATAAAAACTCAAGGACAACCAATCACAAACAGCCAACTAGGCTTTCCCAAATGAGGCAAGGCAACCACTTAAGCTGTTGCCAATCAGATGATTTCCTTACTTTGCTTCTGCATCTCCCTTTAAAAGTCTTGTCCCTGTCTCCTGTCCATGGAGTGCTCCTAACCACTGCTATTTTGGTGCTGCCAGATTAGAATTGATTTTTGCTCAAATCAGCTCTTAAAATTTTTAATATGCCTCAGTTTATCTTTTAATACACCCAAATAACACATCACAATAGACAGTGTAAAAGATATGAGAATACACTTTATGCTAATAAATCAGACATTAAAGAGACTTGCAAATGTGAAACAATGTCATTCTTCTCACCAATATTTATGTTGATTTTTTTCATTTAAAAATATGTTATTTAGATTCACATGGAATGGGTTTATTATTATTTTAAAGAATTAATAAATAAATGTTTTGAAAAGTTCTCAACTTAAATTTCGAATACAGTAAATATCACTAGATCTGACCCACAGAAATGAAAGCTCTGTAGTGTCCTCAGTCATTTTTAAGAGTGTAAAGAAGCTACAGTTCAAATCTTGATTCTGACATTTACCCACTGTGCTATCCTGGGCAAGTTACTTAACTTCTCTGTGCCTCATTTTCTTGTCTCTTCCCAAATTGACATAATTTTAACCTACCCCATAAAGGGAGGTTGTAAGAATTAAATGAGGCATAACATATAAAATGAGTAGAACAGCTCCTGGAATAGAACAAGTGCTATGTAACTATTATAATAACAATAGTCACTATAACACAGCATTATAGTGTGATGGTCTGTGTTACTGCCAGTTTTCTCTGAGGCCCCCAGAGCGGCATATACCTCTGATTATCCCTATGTCCTAACACAAAGCTTAGTATCCACTAGGTAGTCATAAAGCTTGGAAAGTGAATGAATGTGAAGCTAGGAGAAGGCAGGGTAGATCGCCGCTGGATTCCGGATAGACAACCAAATTTATGAACCAGGAGGCTCAGGTCCCAAGTGGTAAGAGTGAGACATGAACGGGACCTGGATTGAAGTGGGAGCAGGTTAGGGACGAGAGAGGAGGGTCCTAAGTATTTGCAGTCCATGATGGTGGGATAGCCTTCCGCCAGCTGCTGTCAGGAGCTGCCAGTGGATGTAGCCGGCCATATAAAGAAAGACACAGGGTGGAGACCGGCCCCACCTGCTGATGGGGCTGAGTAACACAGCCTGCCTCTTTCCACCTGGACTGCAGGACAGACTTGCTAACAGTGGGGATCTCTGTGTCTGCCTCTGCGTGGGGAGATCAGAGCTCAAAGAATTAAGCCTGGAACACTAAATATGAGTCTCTCCTAATTTTTCATACCTACGTTTTACATGATTAGGTGCGTGTTTGACCATCTTGTCTTTGTGAATTGTTATTCTGAGGTATTTTTGGATATCCAGGAAGGAAGGGAAAAATGTCGTTCAGTGTGTACCCTATGCCAGGAGCTTTATTTGTGCTTCCTAATTAATTTCTCACCACTGCCTCGTGAGGAAGGTGTTGGTCTTGCCATTTTGGCTATGAGGAAACTGAGGGTCAGGGAGTGAGTGATGTCTCCATGGTCACACTGCTCATCAGTGGGCTAGCTGGAAGTTGAACCCAAGTCTGTATGGATACCATGTCCATACCCTTTAAAAAAACAAATTTTATTATATTTTCTATTGCATAAGTAATTCACGTTTATTGTCTGAAAGTGAGAAAATATGGATAAGTGAAAAATAAAAATCACCCGTAAATCCTACCATTCAAATATGAGTTATTATCACATTTATATGTCATTTTAGACTTCCCCCCCATGCATATATTTGTAACCTGCTTTCCAGTTTAACAATATATTGTGAATGTCTTTCTGTCTATAACTGTTTCTATATCATTTAAAAAGGCCTTATAGTATTTCACTATATGAATGTACCATTTATTTAACCAATCTTCTGTTGTTAAATATTTAGCTTACATCTAGTTTTTCACTAGTATTAAAAAAAAGTTGCAATAAGCATCTTTGTAGCTTAATATTTGTGTATATCTTTACTTCCTTAGGATAAATTCCTAGGAATGGAATTGATGAGTTAGAGTACATTTGGGTTTTAAAGATATTTCAATGTACTCTATTGCCAAATTATCCCCTGGGTAGCCTGTAAAAATTTGAATTCCCACCAGCAGTAGGTGAACTTTCCTGTTTCCCTGCTCCCTCTAGAATCGAGTGTAAAAAGATCTTTACCAAACACAAAGTACCATATTCTTTTAATTCTACCTTCTTTTTTTTTTTTTTTGTGGTAAGCGGGCCTCTCACTGCTGTGGCCTCTCCCGTCGCGGAGCACAGGCTCCGGACACACAGGCTCAGCAGCCGCAGCCCACGGGCCCAGCTGCTCTGCGGCACGCGGGATCCTCCCGGACCGGGGCACGAACCCGTGTCCCCTGCATCGGCAGGTGGACCCCCAACCACTACGCCACCAGGGAAGCCCTAATTCTACCTTCTTGCTTCTTGATCCAGTTCAAGGAATGCTCTGTACTATAATCTGTTAGTTACCCAAGAAGACAATGTGCGTTTCCTGTCTGAGCTGTGTGGAGTGGCAGTAGCCAGGGAGCCAAACGGGAGGGGAGGTACAGGTCTGAGCCTGGTTGAAGAGGAATTGGGTACTGGTAATTATTCTCACCCATAGGGTGTTGGCTGGTGGTTAGAGTCTGGGCCAACTGCATGGGGGAAGGATGAGTCCTGCCAAGGTGTGCTTGCTCCCTAGGGACTGTGGTGGACAGTCCAGACTGAGAGCAGGTGCCAAGAAGTCCACCCAGGTGAGTGAGGTCTGTGGGGAGAGGGGTGGGCAGGCATCCCAATGGAGGCAGACAGAAGGGAGTACAGACATGCACTCCTGTGGGTGGCACAGGAAGAAGTGACATTTCAAATATAGGCAAGAGCGCTCTTCTTGGCAGCTGTACATCCTACCCAATGAGCCCAAATGGCTTGGCTGCCACAGGGTCTCACAATTTGTCATCCATTCCTTTGATGAACTCTCCATAATCCTGTGGGCTTTTAGATGTAGACATCTACATTTTGAGGTCTCTGGCAGCCTATTTGTAACTCAGGGGTAGACTCTGCTCATGAGATTGAAGGAGGTCTCAGAAGCCAAGTTGTTTCTTATGTAACTTGCTAAACCAAGGTTACAGGGATGGAATGCTCCCATTGGCAATAACAAGCTCATGCTTTCCCTGAGAGCAGACCTACTGGGAAAACAAAACCCTATAGGCAAGGTTGTGTGATAAGCATGAAAGAGGAACGAGGAGAAATACATACATGAAATGTTTAATGACATCTTGATAAGACTTCTCAATCATTTATCACATAGTAGGGATGGTCCTTGCCAACTGGGCTGTGAAGACTACAAGTAGTTTGGCTCAGTCTTCTCCATAGGCATGGACCCTTCATTTGACTTTGTGACCTTCTCTTTTTTTCAACTAATATGGTTGGCTGGCTCTCCTGCAGTGTGACTCAGCTTCCTTTGGAAGTCATGGGGCTTTTCAGCCTCTCCTGCCTGGGAGCCCTTCCAGGTCCTTCAGGTGACTTTGCATATCTCTGTTCTCACCCACTGATGGGGCCACTCTGTGCTCCTCTCCTTCCCCAGCTGGAGGCCTTGGGGTTGACACAGGACTCTGGGCTCTAGGATGTTGTCTGACAAGAGCAGAGGCCTAGTACTGGAGGAACTTGGGGACTGGGCAGGAAATCTCAGCAGAGGGCAGGCCCAGGGACAGATGGGGCACCTACTGACCTGTGACCTGCCAGGAACACCTTCACCGAAATTGGGGCCACCCTCCCAGTGGGCTCAGCAGGCTGGCCTGCTTGTTCCCCCAAACTCTGACTGCCCACATCAGGCTTCCTCAATGCAGCCAATTCACCTACCTTCCTGAACCTATAGGTAAAGTGGGAGGGGACAGTTGGTCCACTGCAGGAATGAGAGGGCTTGACATGCAGGGACCTCACAAAACATGAGGATTGAAAGTAGTCATTAGCCAAGCAGTGTCTAAACTTGGCCTGCACTTAAGTAGGGGTGACGTAGGGAACTGGCACGTGCTGTGAATTATTCACTCATTCTCTACCTTGTCATAGAACACATGAAGGCAGCTTACTTACAAACATACACTCAAAATACCAAGATAAAGAACATTTCAAGTCAAATGGTGCAGCAAAGAAAAGATCCAGGTAGAAAAGAAGGAAGAAGCTGTGGGCAGGTGAGGTAAATGCACACTCCACAGATGTTGCCAAGTCCTTTATATATGTGATAGGGGAGCCACACTTGGATCAGGTTTTCTAGTAGTCAAGGAAAAAGAGGGAATCTCAAACCCATTTTTCAAAGCCAAGCCCCTGTGTCTCACCTCCTCCAAGAAATCTCTATTGACTATATATGGGTAGACGACACCTTCTTTTAGATGTCAACATAACTTCTCTCAAGGACTTGAGTTTGCCTAAAGCAAAGACCACATATGTGTCTTATTTTACTTTGGAAGCATGAGACTTGGGAGCTGTGATTTGCGAATTAGAACTGGGTTCCATCTGTGTTCTGGACATTAGCTGTGTGATGTTGGCAAGCTGTTGAACCTCTCTGAGCTTTAGGGGGTTGCTGAGAAGATTCAAGGGGGAGTAGTTTTGCTCTGGTTTTTATGGATGAAGAACCCAGCATTCAGAAAATCATCACTTCTCTGGTTCTCTAGTTGCCACACATGTGGCAGATTCACATCTGCCTGATTTCATAGACTCTTGGCAAAGGAGGCTCAGAACATTTCAACGACTTGTCAAAAATCTCACAGCCAGTTGCAAAGACCTGAACCTGGTCCTTCTGGTTTCATAGTCCTTGCTCTTTCCATTGTACGCATGCCTCTCCCCACCACCCTCGTTTCAGCTGCCTGCCAGAGAAGTTTCCTTTTACAAAGGGTCCCAAGTTAGCAGAAATGTCATCGGGTTGACAAAACAAGTGCCTGCTTGTCCTTGGGGGTGGTTCTGACCTTTGCTTCATGCCTCCATTTCTGGGTTATTTTGAGCCTTGGAAATGTGAGGAGGGTCTACGGTGGGAAGCTGTGCTACCAGTGCTTTAAACTGCTGAGATCCATTGAGAGAAGTCTTGACTTGAAGCCTGCTGAGTGCATAGAAGGATCCTGGCTTTGTTGGACAGCAGAGGGTCCCCTCTGGGGAGAAAACTTGAAAGTAGAAAACTTTTCCATGAGGCATTCTGGAATGAAGTCAAGTGGGAATAGGAGCTAGACTGGGCTCCAGCAGACCTCATTGTTGTGGAACGTGGAAGAGGAAGTGGGTGTCAGACTGCTGGGCTTTGGGGAGTAGACAGGGTGGGCTTGGTCCTGGGGTGGCGTCCATGGGGTTCAAGTTCCTGTGGAAGCGGACATTCCCTTGCCCTCGGAATCTCTCGGGGCTATCTGGGTGTGTGGGTTCAGACTAGAAAAACATCTCCTTGGCTGCAAGCTCCCAGTGGCTACTAGCTGTTTTCCACTTCTCCAACCAGGGCAGGCTTGATATTCAAGAACCTCAGCCTTGTAGACTGTGACTGTGGAGGGAGACCAGTCGCACAATCCCTCAGGATGCTTTGGCAAGGTCCAGGGCACTGAGGTTCTGCACCTGAAAACACAGTGAAGTCACTTAATTTTTCCCCTTATAGAAAGATGAGAAGTTACATAAACAGGATTAGATCCCAATTAGGAGCACTTTGTCCATGATATTAATCAATCAATAAGTGGATACAATCTACCATGTGTCAGGTGTGACTCTTGGTGATGGGGATACAGCAACGAAGAAGACATAGGCCCTGCCACAAGAGAGTCTTGTGATGCAAACAGATATCTAATCAGGTCTGGTCCTGCAGGGCCGTGTGTCCTGACCCAGGTCACGCTGTACTTCAGTGGTGGCATAGGAAACTGCTGATGGGTTCCCGGCAGGCAAGTGGCAATGTCTCTGGCTGCTTTCAAGGGTGAAATCGAGTGGCACAAGTCTGGAAGCAGGGAGATCCCCAGATTTCAGAAACATTCAGGAACTTCAGAAAGTATGCAGATACAGGCAACATAATCCCGGAAGCCTTAACTGACAATCGACTTTAACAAGAACCCGTATTGATTTTTCACTGGACATCTTATGAAATGTATTTACAGCTCTTTTGAGCCTCCTGAGACTTCCTTTTGGCATCACTGGGGTCTCCCCATTAGTCTACTAGTATGGGGTTCAGATTCTATTCCTGCGAGGTTTATAGTGCTTTCTCACCAAGTGGGATCAGAGTGGGGGAGGTTTCTCCCCTCGTGAAGGAGGGGAAACTTGCTGTTGCTTCCACATTTCCCTGAGATTTCTCCTCAGCTCTCCTTACTCTTTTCCTGTTCCTGAGTTTGGGTGGTGTCACCTGCCTATAACTCAAGGGGGTGAGGTCAATGACTGTGTGAGGCCCTCGGGGCACAGCCAAACCCATAGAGAACCCCAAATGGTTCAGGCTGGGAGAAGAGAACCAGAATGGTGTTAGCTGGGAGGTGATCTCAATATCTGTAGCTGGTAGGGGGGAGGGTCAAGTTCACTAGGCAAGGTGAAGATGTAAATGGAAAAGGGCCATGAAGTCGGAATGTCATAGCACCATAGGAGCAAGGCACAGTGAGGTGGGAGGAAGAGCTAAGGAGAAATAGTCCAGGACTCAAGGCATCAAGAACAAGATCGTGCTGGGCGCCCCCTTTTGGTGGTTCTAGATATTAAAGATTCCAACTCAACAGACCGTCGAAGCCAAATAGCAGTTTGAAAAGGAATCTAATAGTGTTGTAGACAAAGACAAAAGCAGCACAAGTAGTCAAAGAAGAAGAGGTGTCTAGCAAAGAAGCAGGAAAAAAAGCCACAAGCAGGGTTTACACCCACTTGTGGTAGTGAGCTCTAGCAGTACATGGCTCTTACATAATTTTAAACACCAAACCTCTGCTCGGATTATATAGACACAGTCATGGAAGGAACTGCAACCACAGGCCTAATACAGGAAAGGAGAGCTGGTGGGGATTTGGTGAAAATATGTAAATTCAAACCAGCCAGCTTGAAGCTTCTAAAAGCTGTGGTTTTTCTGGAGGGTGCAGAAGTTGCCAGTTAAGTATGTCAGTATGAGCATATTCGTGACTCTCTCCTCTGCCTACCTCCATGGGTTTCTGGAGGGCAAGAGATCATTCTGGGTAACTGTTTTAACCAGGATGGGGATGAGAGCTGGGGTGACCCTCCTTGCCTTTTGCTATCACCAAGGCTGATTGACATCACCCTGAGGCCTCTATACTTGGCACAGATTTACCTTGTTCTTAAAGGGTCCATGGTGACCCAGGGCCACCGTGGAGGTAGTGAAGGTGTTCTCTGTGCAAGGATGCCTGGCTGAGGGAGAGAAATGCAGCCCACGCTCAGCTTGCTAAGCCACGTGCTCTGACATAGAAGAAGGGATGCCTTTTTCTAATTTACATAAAAACACTATACATGTAACCGGTGGCCTGGTCCTGACCTAATGTATGGTATCTCAGCCAATCACATTTGCAATTTATAGCAACCTAGAGAATCAGAAGGACACTGATTATGGTCGCCAGTATCAGGTGAGGAGAAGGAAGGGCGGAGAGTGTCACTGGCTGATCTGGGCTTGTCTCTCAGTTTGTTAGTGTCATGAGTTGAATCTGTTAGGCTTGATCATAAACCCAATGCTCTTTCCACTGTACCTCTCACAGCACCTTTCCCTCTTCAGATCCCCATCGCTGGAATCCCCAGCAAACAAACCTGGGACTCAGAGGGCCTGCCAGGACAGGGATCCTAGCTCAGCAGCACGCAGACTGCTGGAAACGCTTCTTTCTTGGACCCACGGTGCCAGGCCCCTATCGGTGCCTGCCAGGAAAGCCTCGCTGAGCATCTGACTCCATCTGCTTCAAATTCTGTGTCAACCTTTCTTTAGCAATTTTAGGCTTCTCCCTTGTAGGGTGAAGATAGGCAAGGGGTGTAGCAGGGTGGGGATGGGGTGAGTTTGCAGAACATTAATGAATGTAATCTGTGCCTTTTCCCTGACCCAGTTTCGCCAGCTGCACTGGTCTGAAATTCCACATTCCATTGTTCTCCTTCTAGGAAAACAGAACTGGCTCTATTTAGCCCTAGGAATTGTCTATGTAGACTTGTTTAAGAGAATTTGCAAACCAGATGGGTTTACTGTTTACTGTGTCTCCTCTAGCTCAAGGGGAAAATATTATTTCTGAAGGCCACCAGCAACGTGTTTCGAAAGTTTCCCCAACCATAGTTCGCATTCTGGTCACTATGCTGACTTTCTCACTTCTTACCTACCTGTAAGGTAAGAAAAGCATGCACATTTCTCGCACCCCAGCCATAGTGGTTATTTACTGCCCAGTTCCTTTCTGTGCAAACTACCCTTCTCTGTCAATCTACAGGACATGTTTACAGTGACAGGGCCCTGGTAGCCACTTTGTACAATGCCCTCCACGTCATTGTCCTGGTCACAGATGACTAGACCAGGAATGTGTATCCCACTCAAACAAGTCTTTGGAATTTAGGTCTGGCACAGTGAGAGAGTCAGTCTTTCTTTGGGCTGCTGGCTCTTCATGGCATAATCTTGGAAGATGCTGCTAGCCTTGTGGTCTATCGCTGGACAGGAGGGCAGATCCAGAAGCTAGTATAAAATAAATAGGAGAAGAATAAAGCCAATTTCGAAGAGAAGCCAAGATGAAAGCTGGAGATAGAGGCCTGTCTCTGGTTCTAGACCTATTTGAGACCCAGTTATGTTCCTTCTCTTGGATGAAAGGACATGTCCCTATATCTGTGTGATAAAATGCTCCTTTTTGGCTCAGATTACCTCCAGTTGGTTTCTACTAACTACAATTAAGAGTCCTTTCTGATACTCCAGCCAAATGTTTCTCAAAGTGTAATCCCCAGACCGGCATCACTATCTTCACTGGGAGACTTGTTAGAAATACAGATTCTCAGGCCCCATCCCATTCTGACTGAAATCTGGAGGTGAAGCCCAGCAACCTAGGTTTTAACAATGCCTCCAGCCACTCTCAAGTTTGAGAACCACTGACTTAGTCATCTGTAGTAATGGGTGGGAAAAGCATGGACTTGGATTCAGACTGTCCTGGATTTGAACCCTAGATCCATGAGCTAGTGATGTGATTCTGGGCAGGTCAACTCACCTCTTGGAGACCCAGCTTTCTCAGTGGTAAAATGGAGGATAATGATGTTTACATTATACAGCAACTGAAAGAAAAACACACACCTCTGAGCTCTTGAAAACCATCAGTTCTTGTCTCTGTGGACTTTGTTCTGACATAAGAAGAGAAGTAGCAGTGACTCAGGTCATTCACTGTGGAGACACAATATGAGCTTTTAAAAAACAACCCATCGCCTTAACAAACAGGTTGCTGTTCAGCGGTCACACCCCACCTGTGCACCCAGATCTTAGCGCTGGGTCCAGGTTCTCCTAGGCTATCACTGGGCAGTTGGGAATTAAACCCAATAAACCTGAAACTCATATTGATTCCCCTGGTTTAATTGACCTGTTTCTCTGCTGTGTTGTGAAAATCATGCAGTCTGGGCCATCCTAGAATAAAACAAGGAAATCAACTAGTTTATATTTGTGGAAGGAAAACACAGGCTTCTGTTTATTAATTTATTAATTTACTTATTCATTCACTGACTCATTCATTCATTCATCCACCTAACACTCAATGAGCTACTTCTAGATACCATGCTAGATGCTTGTGATTTATAGATAAGGTCCTTGCGTCCCCTCCCTCCCCTGCCGATTGCTGACAGATAACAGTAGGAGCAAAGATAGACATGGAGGTGGGAAGTGGTCATGGCCCGAGGGAATTACAGTCAGCAGCTATATCATGCTGAAGCAAAAGATGGGTATTAGGAAGTATTGAGGCATGAAGGCCAATGACGGTGAAAATGAAAAAGCTGGGAGTCAGAATCTGCTTTGGTTTCAATAGCGCACTGTTCTGTAATTAACAGAACAGATGTTTTGCAAGAACCTCCCAGTTCCTTGGGTCACGTTTGAACTGATCCCGGATGGATGACCCTACAGTAGGTAGATGCATCTGCCAAATGCTGTTCATACTGTTCATACTCTACAAGGGGTGGGCTGGTGAGCTCTCATTAAAAAAGAATCCTAATGTCTGCTACTACTTGACAGCTGAATCAATCTAACCCCAAGTGAACTCCTTCTGGTATCCAGAACGTCTGGCTATTTTCTGGATGACTCTCCACCCAATTCTTGGCTTTCATAGCACTGGAACTTCCAGCTATATGCAAGATGGGGCAAAAACATCCAACCTCTCCCCAGGCAGCTCTTCAGGAAATATATCCAATTGGATGCTTCCTCAGATGTATCCTTTAGGGCTGTCTGGGACCAGTATTTCAGATGCAGAAGAGATGTGAATGGTCTGGGAGAGAAGACGGCTACTCAGTGTCTCAGTGTTAAATCCCACATCATATTTGACAAATGGTTTTTCTGTTTGTGTTGGTTACAAACTGGCCGAATGAGAGTCAAATTGTATCTTTCTTTCTTTCTTTTTTTTTTTTGCAGTATGCGGGCCTCTCACTGTTGTGGCCTCTCCCGTTGCGGAGCACAGGCTCCGGACACGCAGGCTCAGCGGCCATGGCTCATGGGCCCAGCCGCTCCGCGGCATGTGGCATCTTCCTGGACAGGGGCACGAACCTGTGTCCCCTGCATCAGCAGGCAGACTCTCAACCACTGCGCCACCAGGGAAACCCAAATTGTATCTTTCTTATTCCCAGACTTTATAGAAAAAATCATAAATAATGACTAGAAAGTCGCATGGGGTTGATGGCATCCTTGACTTCACTTGACCCTTGTCACTACCCTAGAGGAGGAGTTACTAGCATTTCATTTCCATGTAACAGATGAGGAGGTGGGGTTTATTTCATCCAAGTGTCTGAGCTTTTTCTTAATCCCACTTTCTTGACTGTAGATCTGATGCTCCTTCCACTCTACCAGGTTGTTTTCAAGGAAAACCACTGTTGCCAGCACACAGGATTATAATGAACTTCCTGGGAGAACCCAGAAATATGGAAACAAGATTATCCTCTGAGAGTTAAAGCTTGAGAGAGGCACAGAGGATTAGAGAGGAGACAGGATGGCTCCCAGGGCTGTGAGAGTCAGCTGATCTTAATCAGACCACACATCTCAAATATATCTGAAGAAGGAAGGAAAGCCGAGTCACAGAGGGAAGTTTTGGCACTCTGTCTAGGCTGTGTGCTAGGAATCACATGAGGCTATCTTAATCGGGTGCTATTGGGTAGTTTATTCATCTAGTTTCTCTTGTGCTGATACCCAGCCCATCCAGCAACCTTCGGAGTATGACGTGACATCCCAAGTAGCGTGGTCCACGGGGAGAGAAGGCACTGGTTGTGCTGAGGTGTGGATTCCACCTCCATGAGATGGTACCTCCTTGTTCTCTCTCTACAATAACACGTGAGCAACCTGGCTTCCAGGAGACTAGCTCCTGGTGTGCAGGAGAAAAGGATCGACTCTTGGGGGCCCATAAAACCAGGTTTCAGAGCCTGTGGAACTGCAGGATAAATTCAGAACTTGGGCAAATTCAGTCAGGATGTGAATAAAACGTTTCCATCGAAGGCCTCTTGGAAGACTGAACCACCTGCCACCTTCCCTGGCAGTGCCTGTTCTCCAGCCTGAGTCAGGGGCTCACGCTGTGCCTGTAACCTTGGCCTTGTTCTTACTAGAGGCCCCTGGGGCTGACACATCCAGGCCTTATGTCAATTCCTGCCCCAAATCATCGGCTGAACATCCAATCAATTCAAGAGCATCTCCTAGGAACTTGAAGGAAGGCAGGAGGAGTGAGACACAACTCTTCCAATTCAAGTGCCTCATCTTGCAGGAGAGAGAGCTCTGTGGATAAGTAACGTTAATAATTTCAGTGGTTTTCTGTGTTCCTCAAATTCATCAGCCAATATACAAATATATATATGATTTTATTTATTTTTCACAAATAATCCATGAACAGATGCAAACATGCAGTCTCCAGAAGTGAAGTGGTTTGCTACATGTCACAGGGCTGGTACATGACAGAACACAGATTTGACCCCTGAGACACAAGCTGTAGGAAAGGCTATCACTGGAGTTCCAAACAGAGGGGAGGAGAGAGCATAGGGTGGAAATTGTCCTCCTGCTAATTTCTCCACACTTCCCTGGTTCTGTCCAGAGAGCTCATCAAAATCAGGGCCCATCTTGAAGAGCACCATCTTCATCAGTACACAGATTTGGACAAATGGATCCCAATCAGGAGGTCGAATCTAATATGCATTGATAAAGAGGGTCTAAGAACCATTTTTGGTATCAAAAATTATAATGGAAATTGTATCTTTATCTTAGATAATGCTGTGCCTACTGGCTATATTGTTTTGGCTGGAATTTTATCACCTCAGTCTAATTACACTGGGTATCTCATTACTCTTCTCAAGCTCTGATGAGTACCACTGAACTTCAATAAACATGTCTTGACTTCTTACCTACAGTGGATAGGATGCTGAACTGTGTCCTGGGGAGTCAGAGACAAAAAAGACATTCTTCCTACTTCAAGAAACTTTCAGTCTAGGGAGGGAAGTGTATCTTAAAATATTTTCTTTCAAATTATTATAATAATATATTCTTACTGTATTGTATATTCTACAATTTGAACAGTAGAGAAGTATATATTTTTTAGATGCTGGAGAGCCATTGAAGGATTTTATGCAAGGGCCGAATACAGTGAGACTGGCATTTGGAAAGATGCTCCTGGCTATCATGTGGAGGCTGGCCTAGAGCTGGGCCAGGCTGGAGGCAGAAGGCCCGGAAGACACCCAAAGAGGCCATGGAGCGATTGTACCTGGAGATGAGGGGCCTGACCCAGGGCAGAGGCTGCTGAGGTGGGTTTGAGAGATCACTGGTTGGAAATGTGTTGGGGGACTGAAGAATAGGGAAAATAAAGCCACATTGACTTAAGAAATAGACCTTGCTAGACAATGCTTTTCACAAGCTGCTCTCCTGGAAAGGGCCATGAAGGCACAGCTAACCAAACAAGCATCCCTCCCGGGCAAGGGCTCCCCACCAGGGGAATAGTCTGCCATATTTCCGATTCTGGAAACTGTCTGGAATAACACTTATGCAATGGGAACACATGAGGCCCACGTCCCAGAGCCTGGCTGCTGGAGACCTTGGCAAGGCTGGGGTCCTCTGTGGAGTGGAAAGTCCTGCTGTCTGCCACGAGTGGACTTCCCCTGGGTGGCTGACTCGGGAAGCCAGAGCTGGCTGTGTGGAGGCTGCAGGGAATGCTGTTTGGGCCTGGAACCTCTGACAAGGAGGAGCTGGGGGCAGGCAGAGAGGGGTGGGTCACCCTGCACGGCCACTTCTATGGTGGAACAAGCAGAGGACAGCGGCCAGGTAGGAAGTGCTTCTGTCTCTCCCTTGCAGTGGGTAGAGTGAGGCCTTAGGAGCCCAAATAGCCGACTCTGTCGCTTCAGCACCGTGGGACCCTGGGCAAGTCACTTAACCTCTTTGATCATCGGCGTCCTTGTGTGGGGATAAGCATAGCAGTCATCACCTAGGATTGTTGCAAGAATAAGGAAAAATGGGTGATAACTGCTAATACTATGCCCAGCACCTTGCTGAAAGTAAATAAATGATACTTACTGGTCAAAGGGTCATGACTCTACACAGAGCTCCTAGGAGGTTTGGGGGGAGGACGTGGAGAGAGGCAGAAGGTCATCTGTCAAATCAGAGGACAAGTAAAGAGTAAACTTATAATAATAAAGGCATTCTCTCTCTATGCATCTGGAATAAGCAGGCTCTTGAATATTTGTTTGTAACCCAAACGTATGTGAATCAAATCATTCTCAAATCCTCAAGGAGGTTTCTTGCATACAGGTATCCTAGTGGGAGTCTTTGTAAAACTGCTACTGCTGGGCTTCCCTGGTGGCGCAGTGGTTAAGAATCCGCCTGCCAATGCAGGGGACACAGGTTCGTGCCCCGGTCCGGGAAGATCCCACCTGCCGCGGAGCAACTAAGCCCGTGCGTCACAACTACTGAGCCTGCGCTCTAGAGCCCGCGAGCCACAACTACTGAGCCCACGTGCCACAACTACTGAAGCCCACATGCCTAGAGCCCATGCTCCGCAACCAGAGAAGCTGCTGCAATGAGAAGCCCACGCACCACAACAAAGAGTAGCCCCCGCTCACTGCAACTAGAGAAAGCCCGTGCACAGCAACGAAGACCCAATGCAGCCATAAATAAATTAATTAAAAAACAAAAACAAAAACAAAAAAAAACTGCTACTGCTGCTGATTACAGTACAGGGCGACTGCCTCGCCAGGAGGAGTTAGAGGAAAGAAAATTTCTCTGTGTAACTTCAGCACCTCTTTGGTGCAGGACCTCTTGGTCCTCTCTCTTTTTTATTAAACCAAATTGTTGAGTCTCATATTTATTTAGTGTTCTTGTAGCAACCCAGAATTGTAGTTAAGGTTCGATTCAAGTCTCTGTTTTATTTATTTATTTATAAAATTTTTTAATTGAAGTATAATGGATCTACGATGTTGTATCAGTTTCAGGTGTCCAGCAAAGTATTTCAGCTATAGATATAGATATATCTATTCATTTTCAGATTCTTTTCCATTGTAGGTTATTATAAGATACTTGAGTAGAGTTCCCTGTGCTATGCAGTAGAACCTTGTTGTTTATCTATTTTATATATAGTAATGTGTATATGTTAATCCCCCTTTGGTAACCACATAGTTTGTTTTCTGCATCTATAAGTCTATTTCTGTTTTGTAAAGAAGTTCATTTGTATCATTTTTTAAGATTCCATGTAAAAGTGATATCACATATTTGTCTTTCTCTGTCTGGCTTATCAAGTCTGTTTGATAGGTGAGGAAACAGAAGCTCAAAGGGATCACATGGTTTCCCTAAATTCACTCATCTGGGAAGGGGTGGATTTAGAATCCAAACCCATGTCTTCTGAGTCTCAGGCCAGTGTTTATGCTTCTCAGCTATTAGTTCTTTCCAGGGATGTGAGGAGCCCTGCCTCTCCTGCACACGTGTAAAAGACACGGCACAGAGGACCCCGAGGTCGGGGTGGGGGCGGGCGGGCAGGCAGGGGGATTTCACCAGGGAGCATGGATGTCTTGTGACTGAGGGCAAGTAGGTAGGAGAAATACTCACCCGGGCTGGGTGTGTGGGAGGGAATTCTGGGTCACCAGCAGCACCACCACCATTAGAATATTGATAACATGTTCTTCAGGGAACAGCCTAAAAGACCTCCCACCAAACCATTACCAAGTTCTTGGTTTTAGACAAAGAGTTCTAGTGAGGATTAGCCAGAAGATTTCTCACAAACCTCCTCCACTAGCCTCTCCCAGCCTGGACCCCTCTGTATTAGTGAACTTCACTGTTGGGTAGGAACATCCAGAAAACTCAGCTCCTGCCTCTGTTCCGTTCAGAAGCAGGATTCACTTTTACCCATCAAAGTAATACCCCATGTTAATGGTCATCCGAGATGAGTGGTTTTCAGATTTGTGACAAGTGACTGGGAAATTCACTCGTATTTTGACCACAGAGGACTGAAAAGTAGTTTCCGCATCGCCCCTCAGAAGAAGGATGATCTAGTTTTGTTTCTAGCGCTCTTGTCTCAGGGAAGTGGGGCTACTTGATTGAGGGTGGACAGGCAGGGCTCTTGGAGAAGGTGGCATCTGAGCTGAGACCTGAGTGAGGAGAAGGAGCTGGCATGTAAATCGATGGGGAAGCACATTCCAGAAGGAGGGGAGAGTGGGTGTCCAGGAGCTGCCAGGGCCTTGAGGTGGGAGTGATTTTGGAGAGTTCAAGGAACAGAAAGAAGGTTAGTGTAGCTGGAACCAAGCATGCACCTAGCTCGTGAGGCATGGAGATTATCCAAAGAGGCAGGAGAGGCCGATGTTGTAAGGCTTCAATGTTCTCATGCGCTAAGTGCAGTAACCTCTCTCCCACTAAGATACTAGTCAGGCGAAAGAACTTTGCAAACTGAGACACACTCTTCCAAGTTTACGTCATATTCTCTTGATCCTATTTCTCCAAGGACTAGTGTGATACCCAAATACAAGACAGCTGTGGGTTGCAGTATTTTCCTGTCACCCGATAGGCAAGAGAGCAAATAGCAAGACCAGAAACTTCTGGTTTGGCAGGAGTGCCCTTCCTGTGGCCATCTTATAATTAGTCTGTGGTGTTTGAGTGATGAGCAGAGACGGGAATGCCATCCCTGCCATCTCCAGCACTATTATCTTAAAATTCAAAGAGTCAGAGGAAGGGGCTGAGAGCAGCCAACCCGAGACCCAAGACCCTTTTCCACGCGCCCTCCTCCCTCTGCTGTCTTCAGATGGTTCGTCATTATTCTTTCAGCATTTTGTGACACAGCGTGTCCTCTGGCCAATGTGAAGCTCACTTGGCTCTGTTCAATGTTTCAAAAACCCATAGCGCTCTTTTTCTGACAATAGGTTCCAGGGAAGGTAGAGGGGAAGACCTAAACCTTATTTCCCTTGTAAGGCCGACTATGGACTGAACTGTCTCAGATGAAAAGTACCAGTGGAGTCAGGCAGTTATCTTTGAGCTTTGGTTCATAGGCTAGTGCACATGGCACACTCAATAATTAAAGGCACATTTCAGAAACATGCTGTTTCCCCTGCAGTGTCACTAAGCCCAGTCATGTCCCAGGAGCTGCTTGAAGGGGAAACTCACTGTTTGCTTCCTCCTCGGGGAAAGCTTCTGAGACATGGTGTTAGGGCCCGTTCTGTGCTCTTTTTCGTACATTTGGTCCATGCTGCTTTCAAGTCCATTGCTTCTGCTTTAATTACTGGACTCACCTTGCTGTTTGACCCTGATAATCGGCTTTATTTATTCCACCACCATTGGGGCTCCCTCTCAGCTCTGAATTCTAATCCCCTAGGGTTTGATTTGTGCCTGGGAACCCAACAACCTTGGTATTCTCCTCCAGTGGACAGTCCCATGGGGCCCCCGGGGACTCCACAAGCTAGAAATAACATACGGAATTACCCAAAGGCTGCCTGGTCTGCCCCATGACCCATTCCATTCATGCTCCAGGGTGTAGTATCTTCCTCTAGCTCCAAGGGAATGTATTCACCCAATAGCTACACCTACTTTCTAGCACTTATAGGGTATCCAGGACTGTGCTGGGTTAACATTATAAGGAAAGGAGGGGGGTTTGTTATAACAGAGAAGAAACAGACTTCAGGAGCTGCTGAATGAATGGCAGCCAGGTACAAACGCAGGCATGCCCACAGACACGCTGGCATATTTTGAAAAGAAAAAAAGTAAAGCTTTAGCCTCAAGTCTTGAGAAATTACCTAATGTTTCTCCCACTTCTTTTTCCCTGTTCCAGCTTCTCCCTTCTCCCTATCTGCTAGCACATGACCAGGTGTGCTTCTCAAATGAGGCAAATTAATGATGGTATTGTTAATTTATTTGTAAACAAGCTTCCTAAAATAGGGATCCGGTGTGCTGCCTTGTAAGTGCCACTACAAAAGAACACTGCGTGCATCCGTGGGTGTGTGTGCTTGTGTGTGTGTGTGTGTGACAAAACTAAGTGAGGTCTGTGTGCGATGCTATGCAGGGTCTTTCATATGTATTCTCCTATTTGCACTTATTTTTTAAATTGTGGTAAAAATATTTGGTTGGCCAAAAAGTTCTTTTGGGTTTACGGAAAAACCCGAATGAACTTTTTGGCCTGCCCAATAGAAAACATAAAATTTACCATCTTAACCATTTCTAAGTGCACAGTTCAGTTGTGTTAAATATATTCACCTTGTTGTGTAACCCAAATCCAGAACTTTCTCACCTTGCAAAACTGAAACTTGATAAACCATTAAATATCTCCCCATTTCCCCCTCCTTCCAACTTCTGGAAACCACCTTTCTACTTTCTGTCTCTATGAGTTTGACTACTGTGGGTACCTCATATAAGTGGAATCATACAGTATTTGTCTTTTTTTGTGTGTGTGTGGTATGCAGGCCTCTCACTGTTGTGGCCTCTCCCGTTGCGGAGCACAGTCTCCAGATGTGCAGGCTCAGCGGCCATGGCTCACGGGCCCAGCTGCTCCACGGCATGTGAGATCTTCCCGGACCGGGGCACGAACCCGTGTCCCCTGCATCGGCAGGCGGACTCTCAACCACTGCACCACCAGGGAAGCCCAGTATTTGTTCTTCTGACTGGCTTATGTATTCTCTTATTTAACCCTTAAAACCAGCCTGTGGGAAATGTTTTATTATTATTTCTACCAGATGGATGAGGAAGTAAAGTCTCCAGGACATTAAGAAATTTGTTCAATGTCCAGATAGCATGTGATCCAGGCAGGATTCAAACTCATGTCTCTGTGGTCACATTGGATGCCCCAGGCACATACACATAAGAATGTACTGGAAAATAGTGCAGAGAAATAGATAAGTATGCTTTTATGTACACATTTAAATCTCTCCCTATATATATTCATGTATTTATAAATATATAACTATATGTGGCATTATCTTAAAGAGGAAAGAACTGTTTGGCTCCACATCTGTCTTATATGGCTGTTGTGAGACTTAGAAATAGGAATATAACATTGTCCTTGGAGACTGCCACGTTTTGAAATTTATTTGGGGAAAACTGTGTAGTTAATGGAAAGGGCTCAGGCTGGGGAATAAGGAGAATGGGCTTCAACATTTACCAGCTGGGGAGCTCAGGTTGGTCAGTCCGCTTTCAGATGAGAATCCCTACTCCCCAGGATGGTCTGGAGGGTCCACAGAGGTGGTGTGTGTGAGGGTCCATCTCTGGCTCTACACCTCCACAGCTCACCCATCTAGGGAAGCTCCTTCCTGCCTGTCTCTGTGCCCTGAGTTCTAATAGAGGCTTGTTTTTCCCCTTCTCCTCCCTCCCTCCCTCTCTCCCTCCCTCCCTCCCTTCCTCATTCTCCCTCCTTCCTTCCTCCCTCCCTCCTTTCCTTTTCTCCTCCATCTCTCCTTCTCTTCCAGAATGTCCCACCTCTAAAGGCTCGTGCCCATGGAGGAATTCACTAAGAAACTAAATTCCATGTTCAGGCTGACTGCAGAACTCCCACTGCTGTCAGGGAGATTTCTGGGCCTTTAATGAGGGGAGAATTTGATCCTAAGACTCCTTGTTAAGATAAAGACCTGGCTGGTTTATTAACTCTATCCAGCTGGGGTACAGACTCAGAAATAATTAAACCCTCCCTGCCTAAGACTGGTCAGAGTCTCAGAGAAAACCTGGCCTGGATCTTGTGAGAAAGGGGGGATCCTTCACCCCTTTCAGGAATCATTTCATGAGAGCCTAAAGCTGGTGAGAATCCTCTTCCTCTCCCTTCCACATATCTGGACTTTATCTTAAAGTGCATCTTAGAGTAGCAGAGTTTATTCATTCGACAAATGTTTATTGAATACCTACTATGTGCCAGATACTATGCTGAGTTTGGGGTAAGAATGCGGGTACTTAGAGGGCATTCAACTCATTAATACCATTTTATATAGAAAGAAATTGAGGCCCAGAAAGAAGTAACTTATCTAGGATAACAGATTCAGTCAGGACCTTGTCCCACTCTCACTGACATAAAATACTTTCTCATGCCAAGCAGCTCTGACTCCTCTCTCCTCCTTTGGCCCTCCTTGATCTCTGCTAGGACTTTGATCCTCTTTGTAGCTGGCACCTCAGAGATTCAGCTGCTAGATGGTAAGCACCCTGTAGGTGGAACTACCCCGACTGCCTCTTGGCTGCCCTATAGCCTGTATGTCAGTACTCAGTTGACTGCAGGTAAACCATCTATTAAAATACACTGTAGATGGAAGTCAATGAAGAAGGCATTTCTTTATCGTGAGAGGAAGTATTTAAATTGTCTTAGAAGAAGGACTAGTATTCAGGAGAGAGACGAAGCATTAGATGGGGTATATGTGTGTGTATATGTGTGTGTGTGCACGTGCTCACCTGTGTGGGGAATGGGTGCGTGTGGTTGTATAGGCCATTCTGGACCCAATAACCTAAGTGGGTCCTGTATGAAACATGGTATGTTTGCAGAATGGTAATTTTGAAGGCCTGCCCTGGAAGGTGTATTCGTGAGGCAGGCACGTGGGGAGGAAAGCAGAAGGAGACAGTCCCTGGGGTTGCTGTGTGTGTGTGTGTGTGTGTGTGTGTGTGTGTGTGTGTATGGAGTTCAGATCTCCATTCTATAACTTACTAACTCTGTGAGTTTGGGCAAGTCCCTTATCTCAGCTGGTTTCCTCTTCTGTGAAATGATCATAACACTGACTGCAGCAAGGTGATTGTAAGTATTAAGTGTAATCAGACATGTCAACAGCACGTGGCCCAGGGCCAGTTTGTTTTAGGTGCGCAGGATCAATTAGTACTGCTTTCAACAGAGGAAAGGGCTGTTTTGTGGTTGGTGATGCAAGGTCTAGAAGGAAGCTTAGGGCTGATCATGAAGCCTAGAATAACAGACTGAAGAGTTTGAATAGTGTCCTTGAGCCGGGAGACATTGGAGGTTTGTGAGAAATGATGTAGACAAACCATCTTTTTGTTTGCTTTTGTCTGTTTGTTTGTTTTTAAAAAAATGTGCTCAAGACAGGAACAGAGGAGTCTGGAGACAGATCGAGTAGGGAGTTGTTTGAAGGATCTAAGTGAGAAGAGAAATTCCCTAGAATAATGTGGTAAGAGAAGAATGGAGAGTCAAGGCAGGGACAAATTATCAAAGAACAACAACAAAAATAGCCTGCATTGAGTACTTGCTATGGACCGGGTATTGTTCTAAGCACGTTAAAGACTTAGCTTATTTAATGTGTCAAATGTATTCACTTGTCCAATAGTCACAACATGCTTGAGATGAAACTCTTCTTAACACTATTTAGAGGTAAGGAAACTGAGAAGTTAATGTGCAAAGAAGGCACTTCCACCCCAATTCATTTAAAATGGATTAAAAAAATTTCTTAAAGAAGCATGCCCACATTCTAGAAAATTCAAAAGATTTTCATTTTCTACCCCTCTTCTGCATCCAATGTGAGTATGCTGGTATGTTTCCTTTGAGAATGTTTTAGCCTATTTTCTCCACGACTTACTTGGAACTGTAATAGTGGTGTGCCTTTATAGATATCACGAGCATATTGCCCCTGTCTTCATGATGGTCATCTTTAGTGGCAGTTTCATATTTTATTGAGTGGATATACCAGAGCTATTTTTTTCTGCTAATATGAGCATTTTGGGACATGAATCTTTGAAAGTAACTCTTATTATGTTTTAAAGATACATTTCCTGATGTTGAATTACTGGATGAAATGGAGCAACCAATTTTATGGCTCTTGCTTCATGTTGCCCATTTGCTTTTCTCACAGGGTTGAGCATATTCACAACGTCCTCAACAATGTAGGAGGCTATCAATTTCACAGCACCCTTGCCAGCATTGGCATTATTATTATTACTGGTAAAGTTATTAGGAGAAATAGGGTTAATCACTTTAATTTGCATCTCTTTACCTAGTATTTGGGTTGACCATATCCTCTCCCATGGGACTGATATTTGCATTTTCTCATTAATTATTATTATTTTTGTGAAGGCCAATCTTTCAAAGCAAAAACTTGTGTGTTAGAATGAGTGAAGCATACACTAGGGTGAGGAGAAGGGTAAAGTTGAGGACCCAGGAGCTTTTGAGCCTAGTTAACTGGGAGAAAGTCCATGTCCTGACCTCCACCAACACAGGAGAGGCCGGACTCACTGGTGGACTGCTTGGAACTGGTGTCCGTGCTGTCTGGGAAGAGGTGAGGCTTGCTGTCTATCTTCTGGCTAATAGCTTCTTTTTCTCTCTTATTACCCAAATGGAATATGTCCACTGCAGAAAAAAATAAAGGACAAATGAGATAAAAATCACACATATATTCCCACTCTTCAGAGATAAGTCCTTTGACGTTTTATTATATATGCTAACAGAATCTCCCTCTCTTTATATACAAAACATTATATGATGTGTATACTATACACACTCTCTCATCTCTGTATAATAGTATCTATCTTGAGCTTTTCTCTTCCCAACAATGTGCTTCTATCTCTTCCTACCATCTCCTCTTCTTTTGCTCTCATCATTTCAATGCCTTTGATTTTACAGTTGTTTGTTCTTCCTGGTTCAGAATTGCTTAAGAGGCCTGAGACCTGGGGTCACATCTTCAAGGTCCTTGGGGAACCTCGTATCTGTGAGTCTGAACCTAATGACACAGTTGGCTGTGGTTATTTCTGTCTTTTTTTGTGCATGTGTGACCTGATTCTATTTGTTGCCATGTTCCTTCAACTGACAGAGGACAAGGTTTGGAAGTTGAAACATGGGATAAATCTTACATGTGTGCTCATGTACATAATCACTTTGGTGCAGCTCTGGTAGATTTTCACCAAAGAAGTGTTGAAAAGGTTCATGTCTGGTTGACCTAATTTACCTCTATGATGAAAGAATTAAAGTTTTAAGGGCGGATTTCTTCATAGGCCCAATTTATGGAAGAGGACACCACTCTGTGCTTACAGTTCTTTCTTGTCTTCTTAGCCTTTTGAAATCTGGCCTATAGGGATAGCTGGGTTCTAAGGAGGCTCAGAGGCCAGCAGGTCCTAAATTCCTAGTCAAAGGCAGAACTTTGGATAGAGGAGTCATCACCCTTGTGTAACATACTTAATATATGACAAGCTCTTTTATACACAGGTAATCTAAATTTTTTAACCTCTCCAGATCTCAGCTACTGCAGCTGTGAAACTAGAAATAATAAAAATATCTACTTTGTAGGTTTGCTTAAATGATATAAAAAAGGTAAAAGCTTAGTACACAAATGAGAAGAAGTGAAAGGTCGCTCTTACTGTATAAAGGGGCTGGAATGGTGTTTTTACTCTGTCACTTACCATGACCTGCAGTCATGTTGGAAGCTCCACTGGGAGAAGGGTCACCTACAGAAAATATGCAGGATGATTTACACACACCATTCCATTCAATCCCTCCATCATCCTAGTAGGTAAACTATTACCTCCAGTGTATTCATTTATTCATTCAACAAATATTCATAAACAACTTCTATGGGCCAAGCACTATTCTAGATGCTGGGGACACAGTGGTGAACAGAGTAAAGTCCTTGCTCTCAGGAAACAAACAATTGAATGAATATTTTAGGTGGTAGTAATATGACGAGGGAGAATAAAGCAGAATATGGAGGATGATGGCTCAGGAAAGGATCAAGTTGCTGTCATACAGGAGGATAAGGGAAGGCCTCTCTGAGAGCGCGACATTGAGTAGAAAAAAGGGAGAGAGCAAGTCACGTGGATAACCAGGGAAAGCATGTTCCAGGCAGAGGGAACAGCATCTGCAGGAGCCCTCACGTCCCCTGAGGCGGGAACGTGCTTTCTGGAGGACAGCAAGGGGTGCGGTGTGGGATGGATTAGGGTGGCTTGAATGACAGGGAGTGTGGTGGGAGGATGTGAGAGAGTATGGGCTGTGGAAGAGAAGGAAATATATATATATTTTTTAATTGAAGTATAGTTGATTTATAATGTGTTAATTACTGTTGTACAGCAAAGTAATTCAGTTATACATATGTATATATATATACATTCTTTTTTAATATTCTTTTACATTATGGTTTATCATAGGATATTGAATATAGTTCCCTGTGCTATACAGTAGGACCTTGTTGTTTATCCATTCTCTATATAAAAGCTTACATCTGCTAACCCCAAACTCCTAGTCCATCCCTCCCCCAACCCCCTCCCCCTTGGCAACCAACAGGCTTTTCTCTATGTCCGTGATTATTTCTGTTTCATGGATAGGTTCATTTGTGTCATATTTTAGATTCCACATATAAGTGATATCATATGGGATTTGTCTCTCTCTTTCTGACTTACTTCACTTAGTATGATAATCTCTAGTTCCATCCATGGTGATGCAAATGGCATTATTTCGTTCTTTTCTATGGCTGAGTAATATTCCTTTGAATATATGTACCACATCTTCTTTATCCATTCATCTGTTGGTGGACATTTAGTTTGTTTCCATGTCTTGGCTATTGTGGATAGTGCTGCTATGAACGTAGGGGTTCATGTATCTTTTTGAATTATAGTTTTGTCTGAATATATACCCAGGAGTCAGATTGTTGGATCATGTGATAGTTTTATTTTTAGTTTTCTGAGGAACCTCCATACTGCTTTCCACAGTGGCTGCACCAACTTACATTCCCACCGAGAGTGTAGGAGGGTTCCCTTTTCGAGGAGGAAGTATTTTATAGAGACTTGTAGGACATTGTAAGAATGTTAGCTTCTACTGAGTGAAATGGGAGGTTGTTGATTTAAGTAAAGAGGTGACACATGGTCTGATTTTATAAAATATCACTATGGCTGCTGAGGGAGAAAGCCTATAAGGGGCAAGAGTGGAAGCTGGGAAATCTTCCAGGGAGGTGACTACTGTAATAATCCAAGCAAGGGATAATTACCACTTGGATCTCAGTGGTAATGGGGTGGGTTGTGAGAAGGAGTGGGATTGCAGAACGCAGACCAGGCAGGCTTTGCTGATGGACCAGAAGTGGGGTGTGAAAGTCCAATATGACTCTAACGTCTTATACCCAAAAACCTGCTAGAATGGAGTTGCCACTTACTAAACATAGGGAAGACAGGGTGCAGCAGGAATCAAGAAGTTGGTTTGGGGCATATTAAGTTTGAGATGCCCGTGACATGGTCCAGCTGAGATGTTAGGTATGTAGATCATTCTCTGGGCCTGGGTTTTTTTTTTTTTTTTTTTGTGGTACGCAGGCCTCTCACTGTCGTGGCCTCTCCCTCTGCGGATCACAGGCTCTGCGGCCATGGCTCACGGGCCCAGCCGCTCCGCGGCACGTGGGATCCTCCCAGAC
Source organism: Hyperoodon ampullatus (assembly GCF_949752795.1). NCBI lineage: Eukaryota > Metazoa > Chordata > Mammalia > Artiodactyla > Ziphiidae > Hyperoodon > Hyperoodon ampullatus. The sequence goes on along the minus strand of NC_136915.1, from coordinate 48,621,484 downwards.
TGGGGCACGAACCCATGTCCCCTGCATCGGCAGGCGGACTCCCAACCACTGCGCCACCAGGGAAGCCCTGGGCCTGGGGTTTTGATGAGAGGTTTGGGGTAGAAAAACATTTAAGAGACTTTGGCATATACACAGTATTTAAAGGCAGGGGTAAGATCATCACGGAAATGAGTATAGCTGAACAAGAGAATCTACCAGAGGACTGAGTCGTCCAGCATCTCAAAGTGGCGCAGGTGAGTGGAACCCATTGCACACGAGGAAATCAAAGCTTGGGGAGTCAAGTCAAGCAATTTGCTTCATGGTGAGAGGCAGAGATGGAAATCCAAGCTCATGCGTCTGACTCTGAAGTCTGTGTTATTAACCCCTTAGCAATATTCCAAAGGCTGGAGCAAAAAAGTCTTTTCCTGGAGACATGAATCATGGGTGGCTTCCCCTCTAACTGCGCTGGGATGGCAAGCTGGGCCCTCAAGTTTGAGCAAATAAGACACTTCACTTTTGCTGGTAGAACCAGATGACACATCCATCAGCTACACCTGGTGTAGTACTCAAGGATCTCAAGGGAGCAAGAAAGGTCTGGTAATTAAGAAAGATTCATTTCCTGAGCTGCAGTGGGTCACAGTGACTGTCAGAGTTAAGAGATTGATGGCTTCATAAAGACCACCTGAAAAGGCAATTGACCAGCAAGGGAAAAAAAATCATTGCCACCCACCCACTACTGCAGCGTCTGCATTCAGAGACCCACCGTGAAAGCAGAGCTGCTTGGAACTGTCTGCACTAGATACCACTTGGCCTCATTTTATTGTTGTGAACAATCCCCAACAACCATAGGATGCATTCCCGCATTCACTGATCAACAGTACTATCTGCCCGGTTCCTTGACTGGATATGTGGATGAATAAGACTCAGTTCCCTTGCTCTCAGGAGTTCAGAGTATCATGGAGGCCATGACTGCATTCAAGATTCTCAACAAGCCTGGTATTCCATTCTATAACACTGCATGTATTATATTTAAAAAATTCACTTCTCTAGTGGTGTGTGAATTAGAGCCCAGCATGTAGTAAATGCTCAATAAGTTATTCACAGAAGGGTGTGTGGAGTCTTAGAGAAAGGGCCCAGGATTGAGAATGAGGACCAACCTTGCAGTTACAGCTTTGCTCAAACAATAGCTTCATGACTTCTGATAAGTCACTCTTCTTTGCATCTTAGCTTGCCCATCTGTCAAAAAGGGGGTTGGATGAAATTATCCTTGGAGATCTTTTATTGATTGATTGATTGATTTTTAAATTGAAGTATAGTTGATATGCAATATTATATAAATTACAAGTGTACAATATAGTGATTCACAATTTTTAAAGGTTATACTCCATTTATAGTTATTATAGAATATGGCTATATTCCTTGTGTTGTACAATATATCCTTGTAGCTTATTTTATACCTAATAGTTTGTACCTCTTACTCCCCTACCCCTATATTGCCCCTTCCCCTTCCCTCTCCCCACTGGTAACCACTAATTTGTTCTCTATACCTGTGAGTCTGTTTCCTTTTTTGTTATATTCACTAATTTGTTGTATTTTTTAGATTCCACATATAAGTGATCTCATACAGTATTTGTCTTTCTCTGTCTGACTTATTTCACTTAGCATAATACCCTCCAAGTCCATCCATGTTGTTGCAAATGGTAAAATTTCCTTCTTTTTTACGGCTGAATAATATTCCACTGTATATATGTACCACATCTTCTTTATCCATTCATGTGTTGATGGACACTTAAGTTGGCAATTGTATCTTGGCAATTGTAAATAACACTGTTATTAACATTGGGGTGCATGTATCTTTTCAAAGGAGTGTTTTTGTTTCTTTCGGATAAATACCCAGGAGTGGGATTGCTGGGTCATATGATGGTTCTGTTTTTAGTTTTTCTGAGAAACTTCCATACTGTTTTCTCCAGTGGCTGCACCAATTTACATTCCCACAAACAGTGTACAAAGGTTCCCTTGGAGACCTTTTAGATCGAAGACTAGGATTTATTGAAACGTCTGAAAATCCCCAGTAAAAACTCCCTTCCTAAAATGCTGTTAGATGCCACAATCTGTCTTTCACAGGACAGGCATTCTAGAGGGTTTAAGAAAAGGAAGCAGCTGCATGCCTCCTGTGTGCAATTGGCCTTTGTCTTTGCTGAGCCATCCCCTTTCCCAGTATTCCTCAGATCCCAATTTCTCAGGAGTTCAGCCCAATGGGAGACTTGGCTGGGCAGGTTGTCATAGGGTAGCCCAACAGTGGAAGGTGGAAAATATGTGAGTTATCTCTGCCTTTTTTTAGTGCCTGCCAGCATCAGTGCATGTGTTGACCAGGGATATGGCTACCATAGAGTTTCCTCATGTCTTGAGCCAAATGGCTCCGCAACCCAGAATTCAGGCAGATGGAAGCCATGTTGAAAAGCAGAAAGTCACTCTTTTCTTTTTTAAAATTGAAGTATAATTGATTTACAATGTCATGTTATTTTCACATATACAGCAAAGTGATTCAGTTATGCATACATATATCTATTTTTTTCAGATTCTTTTCCCTTATAGTTTATTACAAAATATTGGGTATACTTCCCTGTGCTATACAATAGATCCTTGTTGGTTGTCTATTGGGTTGGCCTAAAAGTGGCTTCAGTTTTTAGGTAAAAATAAAAGACACATTTTTCATTTTCACCAAGACCTTTATTGAACAATGTATTCACCCTTTTGTTCCACTACCTTCTGCCATTTTTTTCAGGCAACTTCATAATTCTATCTTCCCAAAACTTTTATCTTTTTGAGCAAAGAACTGTTCCAGGTGCCTTTTACAGTCTTCCAGGGAACTGAAATTTCTTCCATTAAGAGAATTTTGTAAAGACCGAAATAAATGGAAATACGAAGGTGCAGTGTCTGGTGAATACTGTGGGTGAATCAGAACTTCCCAGCCAAGCTGTAACAGTTTTTGCCCGGTCATCAAAGAAATATGAGGTCTTGCGTTATCCTGATGGGAGATTATGCGTTTTCTGTTGACTAATTCTCCTTTTCTTCGAGTGCTGCTTTCAGTTGGTCTAATTGGGAGCAGTACTTGTTGGAATTAATCGTTTGCTTTTCCAGAAGGAGCTCGTAATAGAGGACTCCCTTCCAATCCCACCATATACACAACATCACCTTTTTTTTTTTTTTTTTTTTGCAGTACGTGGGCCTCTCACTGTTGTGGCCTCTCCCGTTGTGGAGCACAGGCTCTGGACACGCAGGCTCAGCAGCCATGTCTCACGGACCCAGCCGCTCCGCAGCATGTGGGATCTTCCCGGACCGCGGCACAAACCCGTGTCGCCTGCATCGGCAGGCGGACTCTCAACCACTGCACCACCAGAGAAGCCCAACATCACCTTCTTTGGATGAAGACCAGCCTTTGGTGGTTGGTGGTAGTTCATTTTGCTTGCCCCACGATCTCTTCCATTCCACATTGTTGTAGAGTATCCACTTTTCATCGCCCGTCACAATTTGTTTTAAAAATGGAAAGTTTTCATTACATTTAAGTAGAGAATCCCATGCGGAAATACGGTCATGAAGGTTTTTTTCGCTTAACTTATGTGGAACCCAAACATCAAAGCGATTCACATAACCAAGCTGGTGCAAATGATTTTCAACGCTTGATTTGGCTATTTTGAGTATGTCGGCTATCTCCCACGTGGTATAACATTGATTGTGCTCAGTTAATGTCTCGATTTTATCGCTATCAACTTCAAGTGGTCTACCCGACCATGGAGCATTGTCCAGTGAGAAATCTCCAGTATGCAACTTCGCAAACCACTTTTGACACGTTCGTTCAGTCACAGCACCTTCTCCATACACTGCACAAATCTTTTTTTGCATTTCAGTTACATTTTTATGTTTCTTGAAATAATAAAACATAATATGCTGAAAATGCTACTTTTTTCTTCCATCTTCAGTATTAAAATGGCTACACAAAAATTCACCAATTTTGATAACCTTTTTTTAAATGCACGCTGATATGACAGCTATCACATACAATCTAACTAAATGGTCTTGAGTGAAGTTAAAGACAACTAAGTGCTACTAGAGCCGTCTTACAGAAAAAACTGAACGGACCTATTGGCCAACCAGTATTTTATATAGAGTAGTGTGTATATGTTAATGCCAAACTCCTATTTTATCCCTCCCCACCTCCCCTTTGGTAACCATAAGTTTGTTTTCTAAGTCTGTGGGTCTATTTCTATGTTGTATCATTTTTAAATTTTTTTTAGATTCCACATATAAGCCATATCATATGATATTTGTCTTTGTCTGGCTTACTTCACTTAGTATGGTAATCTCTAGGTCCATCCATGTTGATGCAAATGGCATTATTTTGTTCTTTTTTATGGCTGAGTAATATTCTACTGTATCTATCTATCTATCTATCTATCTATCTCACATCTCCTTTATCCATTCCTCTGTCAATGGACATTTAGGTTGCTTCCATGTCCTGGCTATTGTAAATAGTGCTGCTATGAACATTGGGGTGCATGTATCTTTTCAAATTATGGTTTTCTCTGGATATGTGCCCAGGAGTAAGATTGCAGGATCATATGGTAGCTCTATTTTTGGTTTTTTAAGGGATCTCCATACTGTTTTCCATAGTGGCTGCACCAATTTACATTCACACCAACAGTGTAGGAGGGTTTGGAAAGGTACTCTTTTCAATAAATAGGTCCTGAAAGAGAACTTGCTGTATATTCAACTTAAGTCGAGGAAGCTGCTCTTCGGGGGCTCCCAGTGTGGTGTTTTCCTAAGGGACCTTCTCTTGAGGCTGCTACCTCCATCCTTACTGCCATCACATTAGTTCTGGCCTGGCTTCTTTTCTCAACAGAAAAATTTCTGAGCCTCCAGGGAGGATCTGTCTCCAATCTCCTTCCAATCCATTTTTTAATTAAGGAAGCGAAGTCATCTATTTGAAAAAAAATAAAAGGGAAAAGAAAATACTCCAGCCAAACTAGGTCACGCCATCCTCCTGCTCAGGAGCCTCCAAAAGGTTCCCCTGCACTTAGCATCAAGACAAATACCCACTGTGGCCTGCAGGACCCAGGCAGTGTGGCCTGTCTAGCCTTCCAATCTCTTCTTGTCAAATTATGTCACTGTCCTTTCACTCATTAATTCCATCCACCTTGGGTTTCTTGAATTTGCCACGTTACCTCCCTCCTTGGGGGTTTTGCCTAGTCTTCCCTCCCAGCTTGGGGTTCCTCCCCTCTCTCCCCTTCTTTTCTTCCTTCTCGGATTAAGTTCACCTCCTTGGGGAGACTTTCCCTATTCATTTTACCTGAAGTTTAAGCCCTCACTCTTTTTCTGGCTCAGCTAATTGTCCGTTACCGTGTGCAGATATTTTTTCCATTTGTTTGTTTGTGTTTTCCCCACCACTCCTACTAAACTGTGAACTGTAAACTCCAGGGGAGCAGAAACCATTCCATGTTGTTTATGGTTGTCTGCATCTCCAGGGCCTGCCTCAGTGCCGAGCTGGTGCTCCATCAGTGTTTGCCAAGTGACCCATCCGGTTCTGCTCATCTTCCTCCCAAGATCCTCCACTCCAACCCACGTCTCCTACCGTATCAGAGTACCATCCCCTGAGGGCGGTATTATTCTATCTTCTGTTCCTGTGCCTGCCCTGTGTCTTCTGACTGAAATACCCTTCTCCCCTATTTTCCTCCTGAAAAATGAGATCAGCCTTCCAGACTCAGCTCAAATATCATCTCCTCTTTGATGCCTGTCCCCATCCCTCCTGGCAAAATGGAAAGCATCTGCTCCACGGTTTGTGCACATCTGAATCACAGCTTTTGTCACTCTGTAGTGTCCTCACACATTTGTGTATCTATTTTCCCCACTAGACGGACCTCTTGGGAGCAAGGAAGAGATCTAATTCATCTTACATTTCCACTTCTTAAAAATATTTGTCACATAGAAAGGGTACAATAGATGCCTGTGGACGGGATTTACATTACATTATTTACATTAATAAATAAAAGAACTTCCTTGGTGAAATTTCCCTGTGTGGAGTCTTCTTCTCTGAGAAGTCCCTATGTACCTACCTCCCGTTTGGATATTCCCTCTCAGAAGTTTTCTCGGGGGTTCCTGGTGCCCGGAGAACATCTCTCTGTTTTTTGTCTTCTAGGATTAGGCAGCTAGCTGGTTTGGTTTAGAGCAGAGTGTTTGCTCTTGCCTGTTTTAAAAGGAACCTGGGGGTTAATACAGGTCTCGTGGTAGGTAGAATAATAAGAGGCCATTCCTCCCAAATATTTTGTTTACTACCTGACCTAGTCCAATAGGACTGGTTGTTAAGGATTCATTCACTCACTCTCTATCTGTTGTTCTGCTATGTGCCAGGCACCGTTTTGGTGCTATGTTCACAGCTATGCAAGAGGTCCTTTTCCTAAAGTATTTTTTTTTTGGAGGGTGTAGCACAGGCAGACAGACAGACAGACAGTATAGTATGATCAGTGCTCTGATGTAGTGTGTGTTTGCAGAGTCATGTGGGAGCAGGGGAAAAAAGGGCTTCCATCCACCTAGGGTGGGGATGGGAGGTGTTAAGGAAGTCTTCCGTGTACAGAGGCTGTTTACGTGGACTTTTGATAGATAAGTAGAATTGTTTAATGGGACAGGGACATGAGAAAGGGAGGAAAAGAAAACTAGGGAAGGGAGAGGGAACGGCACTCACCAAGGCAAGCAAGAGGTAGTAGGTGTGCTTTGAAATCATGAGGAGTTCACTGAAGTCCAGAACTTTGCTGCCCAGTTTGGTGTGTGGACCGGCAGTGCTGGCATCACCTCGGAACTTGCTAGAATAGCAGAATTTTGAGCTCCACTCTGAACCAACTAAACCAGAATCTACATTTTACCAAGATCCCCAGGTGGTTCCTGCCCACACTGAAGTTTAAGAAAAGTAGGTAAAGAGGTATTTTTTCAAGCCATCGCATGCATCAAAATCATCTGGAAGGTTTATTGAAAAACCGGATCACTGGGTCTCACCTTAGAGTTTCTGAATTAGTAGCTCTGGGTGGGGCCTGAGAATTTTCATTTCTCAAAAGATCCTGGATGATGCTGGTGCAGCTGGTTCAAGGATCACACTCTGAGAACCACTAGGGTGGAGTATAGTGGGAAGGGTAATTTCTGGGAAGTGAGCTTGGACAGGTAGTAGGATTCAAAGCCCGAAGGGCCTTGATAGGGAGGAGTGGACTTTATCCTGGAGTGTTGCAGAACTCTGCAGAGTTTTTATGCAGGAGAGTGACGTGATCAGACTTTTCTGTGGGGAAGATCACTCTGGCAGCACGTGGCAGATGAGCTGGAGAGTGACAGGATGACACACTGTCACTATATTCCAGGTGAGACTGATGAATTCTGAACCAAGGCAGTGGAGATGCCTTCAAGATAAATTTGGGGGTCAGAGTTTTGGGGAGTCAGTGAGTGATTGAATGTAGGGGTGAGAATTACAAACCTCCCTCCATACCTGGAACTTGGAGGCACATCAGAGCCTGTGGCTCTTTCCCTGCCTGTGGCTGTTGCCTTTTCATGCCCAGAAAGCCGCCATTTTATCTGCCTTCTCTTCACAAGCCTGCCTCTGGCCTCATCTGACAGGTTTCAGCCTGCAGTGTTTGCAGAAAGAGGTGCAGTGCAGTAAACCATTCAGAAATAGGATTTATTAATGGGAGGCATGTAATTACTGCCAGACACAGCAATCTGAAGAGATTATGGCCTAAGTGTTTGGTGTCATTCGTTAAAACAAAGTGGGCTCTTGGCATGGACGCTGTCACCCTGTGACCAGACCTGTCTGTTTCTGTGATAGCCCCTCCCCCACCCCTGCGACTGCAGGTTGAGCCCGGCTAGAGAGGCAAAGACGGATAAATCACCAGGGTGGGGGCCTGGCTCTGTGGATGATGGCCCTCGCCTGGACCCCTTGGAGGGGCCAGTCCTGGTTCCAGAGCAGGGCTCCTGGAGGGGATTGTGGCCTGTCTGCTTTTTGTCTCCAGGCCTTCTGATTCCACAGTAATGTGTCAGCAGACCCTCTGTGAAGGTCAATCCTGTGCACTTATGTCTTCTTCAAAGCCTTCTTCCCACCCATCTCACATCTCAGCAGACCCTCGCAGAACCCTGGGATGCAGGCAGCAGGGGTTAGCATCGCCTTGTGACAAATGGAGGCCCAGAGGTTTGGTGAGTCTCCCAAAGTCCTCAGGCTGAGAGAACAAGCTTGTGCCGAGACCCCACAAACCATCCCGCCTCTCCACCAGGTAGGCCGGGCTGTCCCAGCTCCAGGATGAGAACACTGTTTTGTTTTGAGGACAGCAAGCTTGGCTGTTAGAGGCACTGGCTCCTGCTAGACTTGGGTGCAAGCCCAGGACTTCTCTTGCCTAGTCCTGTGTTCTTGGGAGAGAAGCTCTAAGCCTCAGTTTCCTCAAATAGAAAACAAGAGAAGGAACGAGGTCAGCTCCTTTCCAGGGCCCTCTGAGGAGTAAATGGCCTTGCAGGGGTTGGCACTGGCCGGCCCTCTTTGCCCTGGCTTGTCACCATCTCTGGGCCTCACAAAAAAAACCCCTGTAACTACTTGAGACAGGGATGCTGAGCTCAGATGAGATAATAGAGGGAATGTGCTTTGGAAAATTCAAGCACACCCTTCAAATGTGAGGTAATTATAGGAACAACAGATCTGCCATAACCCTGCCAAAAAAACCAGCAACTTTTTTTTTAAACATCTTTATTGGAGTATAATTGGTTTACAATAGTGTGTTACTTTCTGCTGCATAACAAAGTGAATCAGCTACACATATACATATGTCCCCATATCTCCTCCTTATCCCACCCCTCTAGGTGGTCACAAAGCACCGAGCTGATCTCCCTGTGCTATGTGGCTGTTTCCCACTAGCTATTTTACATTTGAAAACCAGTAACTTTTGAGACAGAAAGTAGACCTGGATTCTAGAGTCCTCATCATCATGATTGGTTTTGGACAGAGGGACTTTTCTGCCCTTTCGAACATCTATCTCAAAACTTTATTTTTATTTTGAGGCCTGGAGAGGATGTGCGTAAAGTACAATCTGGGGGTCATAGCAGGGAATGCATAGATGGCAGGTACTTGTGCTAATTAGGAGATGGCAGTGACTGGAGCTCTTCCAGGGACCAACACCTTTTATATCTTTGTATTCCCTAGGGCGTAGCACAGGGTCTGGCATAGGTAGGTACTCAGCGATTATTTATTAAATGGAACCAAGTTGGATTCTGTCCTGTTCCATGGGTTCTTTGAAGGCAGGGCCTGTGTTTTACTCATTTCTCTCTTTCCAGAGCCAAGCCTAGCGTCTGGCACAGAGTAGGTGCTTAGTCAGTTCAGGCTGGATCGAAATGAAGCCCCGTGAAAAATAAGGCAGACGTATCTAGTGTCTGCCCTGAACCACGGGGGAACCCGGGGCTCCAGGTAGGAAAGGAGTCTGGGATTTGCAGCCTGAGTAGGTACCGGTCAGATGACAGGCTCACTTCAAAGGCATGCGGTGGGGAGGAGAGAGGTGATGTGGTTTCTCCAGTGCCTCTGTGGCTGCGTGGGAGCCTCAGCTGGCGGCAGAGGCGGGGAGGGGAGGTTGGCAGCACAGTGGAGGCCTCAGCCGGGACTTCGGGGATGGAACGAATGAGCCAGAGGAGAGGAAGCAACTCAGATGTAGACGAAGAAACACACTTAAAATCTCCCTCCCCTCTCTGCCTCCGAGGGAACAGACGTGGCAGCAGTGTGTGTGTGTGTGTGTGTGTGTGTGTGTGTGTTGGAAGGAAAACAGGCTTTACAGCCAAATAAACCTGCACGCCGATCCCCTCAACGCAAAGCCGGGGTTGTGGGATCTTGAGCATGCTTTATTTTTTTTCTGAGTCTCCATTTTCTCATCTTAAAAAATGGGATCAGTGATTCTTACCGTCCGGGGTGGCTGTGGCTATCCAGAGTGTTTTGTTAGCAATAAAACAGCCATTTATGAAGCACCTGCTCTCTGCTAGGCACTGAGCCTAGTAGCTGGATGGATTTAATCTGTAATCCCCTTAACCATCCTGCAAGGTGGTGATTATCATCTCCAGTCTCCACTTCAGAGCAGAGGAAACTGAAGTTAGGAGGCAAGGAGCAATTTGCTCAAGGGAGAGTGCTGGAAATTCAACTAGGTTCTCTTTGTAAAGATTACATTATGGAAACGTACAGGATGATTATATTTTGTGAATCTTAGTCAAGCCTAAAACTCTCCCACGGCGGCAGGCTTCCTTTATTGTCAGCGCTTTTCCTCCCTCCATTTCCCTTTGGTAAAAAAGCAAAACCTTTGGCTAACCTGGCTGTCTGTGGAAGAAGGGTGAGCTCTGCTCAGTGATTTCAACGTGATTGGATTCTTTTTGTCTAGGTGCTTTTTGGTTTCCATGGGATGGAGATCAGGAAATTATTTCTAGGTGTTTATATGAGGGAAGAGGAAAAGCTGCTGAGACTTAAACTTCTGGACGATCCAACAACATCTGAAATATCAGAAACTACCCTTCCAAAAGAAAACTATCAACCCTTTTGACATTCTGAGAAGTCTTTCTCTGAAGCTTCAGCTGAATATGAGGTAAATGTGGAAGGTCAGGAAAGCCAATTCACTTGTATTACAATTTACGACGTGCCTATGTCTGGATGTTCACCCTGTACGGCAGGTGTCGTTAGATCATTTGCCACCTAGGGATGCTCAGAAAGGTAAACATTTGTCTGAGATCACACAGGCATGAGGCATTAAAGCCAAGATGCAGAACTTAACCTAAAGCACAGGCTCTTTTTTCTGCTACTCCCTGCTTCTGAGTCTGCAAGTCTACTGATGGAAACTGCTGCTTCCTCTGAACTCCTTTTTTTTTTTTTTTTTTTTTTTTTTTGCGGTACGCGGGCCTCTCACTGTTGTGGCCTCTCCCGTTGCGGAGCACAGGCTCCGGACGCGCAGGCTCAGCAGCCATGGCTAACGGGCCCAGCTGCTCCGCGGCACGTGGGATCTTCCCGGGGCACGAACCGCGTCCCCTGCATCAGCAGGCGGACTCTCAACCACCGCACCACCAAGGAAGCCCTGAACTCCTTTTTTTAGGAGCCTGTCCCTTTGCTCTGGATTGCCCCAGGCAGATCCGGAGAAAACTGCATACCTGCAGTTTCAGAAGAAAAAGTACTTTAGCTTTGAGACTGCAGGAGACCACCAAAAGTCAGCACCAGCCAACACAGACGATCCCAACTTTTGGAAGATGCTCTTTGTCAAATGGACACCAGTTGGATGTTTCTATTTTTGGCTGTGAACTCAGGCATCAGGAACTGGCTGTATCTTTGGTTTTTTTTTTTTGGCAGGGTGGGTTGGGCTTCAGAGCGGAGGGAGAAAGAAGCAGGGAAGGGGAGGTCCCTGTAGTTCATCCAATTCAAAGCGAGTATCACAGATTTAAATCACATACTTGCTGATCCCATTATTGAGTGGTTTTACTTAGATCCAAGCCACTGTAGATGGAAGATGTCCTACCTGTCCCTCCTTATTTAATTTTTAATGAAAAAGAAATCTGGAAAGAAATCAAAACAAGCTACCAAACACTTGGTTTGCACACCATCCTCAGGGTTCTTTCTAGGGCAGTGGGAAGCTCACAGATTTTGGAGTTCATGAGATGTGGGTTCTACTTGCAGCCATGTCACTCATCTGCATGGCTTTGGGTAAGCCATCTAGCACCTCTGACCTCAGTTTCTTCATCTGTAAAATGAATATAATAATGCCTGCTTTAGAAGGTTGTCAGGGGGTAAAGTGCTTGGTACTTAGCAGACACTCATTAAATGTTAGTTCCTTTTTCCTCCCTGTATCACAAGGGCAAATTCTTCATCTATATTCTCTTAGGTAGAGAGGTGGGCATGAGTAATGACCTGTAAGTTTTAGGACAACTCAGATCCACCCAGATTGTTGGCAGGGACCATCAGCCATGGTTTAAGACTTAAGCCAATGCCCATTATGTCATTATGGAGCCTGCAGAAGTGATTACTAATGTTACTTTTCCATTTCACTGTGGAGCAGAGAGGAGAGTCTTTCACACTGCTGGTGTTTTTTTGGAGCACGATGATACAAATCACAGATGGCTTCCTCGGCAGATGTAGCTCTGTAGAACCAGAGTGTGGGTTTACAAGGGGTTTAATGAAAACCTGGCACCCTTCCAGGCTTGAATCAGTCCTCCGGGGTTGTCAGCTCATGTACCTACAGGCCAATCTACAAATGTCCACTCTGTTGATGGTGTGAGGAATGCTAGGGTGAAAAGTTTTTACCTGGGAAACAAAGCCAAACCTATCTGGCTGAGTTCACAGGCTTGGGGCCTGGGAGGTGGAACAGTGACGTGGAAGGGAAGTTGGTAGGAGGAGGGAGGCCTACATCTGGAAGATGTCCAGATGACTGCTGCCTGGCTGGGGCTGATCTGGGCCCAGGACAGAGCAATGGCTTTCCCAGCTGCTTGGGGCTCACACTCTTTTCTTCTTCGCCAGGGGTTAGGCTAAATGGAGCGAGAAGTAGTCACAAATGAGGGATATGGAATAAAAAAGTTTCAATTTAGTAGACAATATAAATTGAAACTGGATTGGACTATCATTGCTTCTGCTCGAAATGCGATCTTCGAATGGCCAGCTTGCTATTTTTCATCTATTTTAGTTTGGCTTCCATGTCATCTCCTTGGAGAAGCCTTCTTGCCTCCCTGAAAGAGAACCTCCAAGCTCTATGCCATATTCTATCTTAGCTGTATATTTGTTTCATAACATATCAGAATTTATTTGCCTGTTTGCTTTCTGTCTTGGACTCCTAGTAAAACATATCACTCCTTGAAAGAAAGACCTCTTGACCAACGTAGCTCAGTGACCAGTGGAATACCTGGCACATAGTGGACATTCAATAAATATTGTTGGAAGAACGAATACATTTCAGGACAAGAATAAGATATATCAGTGTTTGCAGCTTAATGCCACCATTAATAAGCTGTAAAACTGTCCAAATTGCATAATCTTAGTCTGGGATACTTCATCTGCAAAAGGGAAAAGAAATACAATAGAGGGTAGCTGTTTATGTAGTGTCTAATACATAAGAAATATTCAATAAATCAAAGCTATTATTATTCAGTCATTGAAGAATTAATTTAACCACCAAGAAATATTTACCAGTATTTCTATTCAGCTAACATCTACTGAGATCTAGCACATGCCATGCCCCACACTAAGCACTTTTACATGCATTATCTTATGTGATTCGTGACAACGACCGTGGGAGAGATCCTTTCCATTTAGAACAAAAGAAACAGAGACTCAGGGAGATTAAGCGGCTTGACCAAGCTTACACAGCTACTGAGTGGCAGAGGCAGTATTAACTCCACTTCTATTTTTAAAGCCATAATTTCCCCCCATAATTCCAGGCTGCTTCCTATTAACACTCGCTCTGGATAAATAAACATAAGGAAGCCACATTCTCTGTCCTCTGGGGGCTCTGGTTTAGGTGATAAGACATATGTAAGAGTAAAATGAGCCCTAATAAAAACCAATGTTTTTTCATGCTGCTTTGAAGTTTACAAAGCTTGTCCCAATATTTACAACACATTCGAGTTTTAGGGTATATAAATAATTCAAACAAGTCAATGAGAAAAAGACAAACAACTCAATGGAAAAATTGACCGATTGTGAACAGGCCTTTCAAATGGCCAATAATCACATGAAAAGATGTTTGGCATTATTGGTCATGGGGAAATTCAAATGAGCACAATGATATACTATTTCCCATCCATTGGATTGGCAGCAAGAACAGAGAATACCAAGGACTGATGAGGATAAGGATGCATGGGAACTATTGTAACATGTTAGCTGTGCTAGAAATTGGTAAAATCAGTTTGGGAAGCAACTGGAAATACTTAATAGAGGTGACTATGAACATGCCCTTGGAACCAGGACTGCCTCTAGGAAGCAAAAAATACTCTAGAGAAACCCTTGCCTATGTGCATAAGGAGAGACACAAAAATGTTCAGTTTCAGCATTTTATATAATAGTGAAATATTGGCAACAATCTAAAAGTACATTAACAGGGGACTGGATAAACTGGTCATTTGTGGATGAAATATGAAACAGCAGCTGAAGGAATAAATTAGAGCTCCACTTAGTGACAGGGATAAATCACAGATACATATTGTTAAATAAAAAACAGCAAGTTGGGCTTCCCTGGTGGCGCAGTGGTTGAGAGTCCGCCTGCCGATGCAGGGGACACGGGTTTGTGCCCCGGTCCAGGAAGATCCCACATGCCGCGGAGCGTCTGGGCCCGTGAGCCATGGCCGCTGAGCCTGCGCGTCCGGAGCCTGTGCTCCGCAGCGGGAGAAGCCACAGAGGTGAGGGGCCTGCATACCGCAAAAAAAAAAAAATTAAAAAAAGAAAAAACAGCAAGTTGCAGAAAGGCAGACATGATGATATCCTTTATGCACATTTAAAAACATGTAAAGCAATGCTGTATGTTTAAAATGAACTCTCTTTATGTACCATAAAGAGCTGGTCGGGAAAAATACACGCCACTCACAATAGTAATTACTTCTGGGGAGGAAGATAGGGACTGAGGTCAGGGATGCTTGTAAAGAGGACTTCTACTGAACCTTCAACTAAATATTTTAATTAAAAAAAAAAACATCTGAAGCAAATATGGCAAAATGTTAACATTGTTAGATCAGGTGGTGGGTTCAGCTGTTTGTTCTGCCAGTTTTTGAAGTGTTCTTTGTGTACGGGATATTTTATAAAGCAAGCAAAAGACTCACTAATCCACACCTTCTTCCCTAACCTCATCCAATGTGCCCCACATTAAGCTCTGGAGGCAGTGATGGAAGAGAAGATACCCATTCTGCAGAGTTCAGTCCTTCCTCTCCTAGCACCTGCCTTTTTTATTTTATTTTATTTTTTCTGTGGATGGGGATAAAGTAAACTGCTGGGCAGGTGGAGAAGAGACTAACTGATTTTCTTTAGGAAGGGCCTGCAGCCCTGGTGGTGGCAGGGATGGGGGTCAGAAAAAACAGGGAGAGGACAAGGAGAGCAAGGGGTTCTGAGGTTTTGAGAAAAGCCTGGAGAAACTGAGGTTTAGAGATGGGAAGTAATTTATCCAAGGTCATTTAGAGGCAGAGCTGGAATCTGCCCCTGGTTACCTATCCCCACATTCAGACCACAGGCAAGTGTGTGCTGGGGGCAGGAGCTGGGACACTGGCGTCCACAGGTCTACGTCAAATCCCAGCTCTGCTATTTAGCAGCAGTGAGGCCTTGAGCACGCCAACTGACTCTCTGAGCTTAAGTCACTATTACCTTTCTTAGACTGACCTTAGGAGGAACTCATAATGTGTATAAAAGGGCTAGTGGGATAGTACTGTGTCTCACTCTTAGTATTCACTCCATAAACAGTTACTATCACCATCTGCATCATCATTCCAATTTGTTTCAACCATTCTTTAATAACTTCAATAACTATTGCTCTCCCCCCACACCTTCCCCCCTCCCCCCAACCAATATCAGGGCAGTTTCCTTGAGGGCAAATATCTAGTTTATCTGTGTCCAAGGATTGGTCTGTCAGCAATGGAGTCTGTCAAATATTCTCTTCCTCCTAGTAGCAACTATTCCTAAAAACAACTCCCTCCCTGCCCCCATGCAACTTTTTATTTTGTTATTATCATGGTCTAACAGGTTTTTCTCTTTAACTGTTGTTGAGTGTGCTATAACATTACCAGCATCATTTGTTTTGATTTCTCAATTGATTTGTCCAGTGGAAATTCCTTTAAACCAGTGTCTGTCCTTTTGATATGTCTCCAATGATCTTTGAGTACTTCCTCATTCTCTGGCATAAGATGTTCCAGACTTACCTTGTACTTTCCTTGCTCCAGGGCCAGAATCAGCTATTTCTCCAAGGAGTACTGGTTCTTTTTAGTGGAGAATGGTATTTAGAAACCAAGATTTGGACATTATATGTGCTCTGTATTACTGGGGTATTATTGCTTTTGGGCCCTTTCAGTACAGAGGTAAAATAAATAAATGGATATGTGTGTATAACTGTTTCTATCTCTACCGCTGTTGAAGTTTGTGATGGTTAATTTAAATGTCAGCTTGGCTGGACACACATTATTATAGGTGTTTCTATGAAGATGTTTTTGAATGAGATTAACATTTAAATAAGTGGACTTTGAATAAAGCAGATTGCACTTGGTAATGTGGGTGGGCCTCAATGAATTAGTGGAAGGCCTGACTAGGAAAAAGAATGATTTCCTTCGAGCAAGAGGGAATTCTGCATCAAATAGCCCTTTGATTTGAAACCCATATTCGCTCTCCTTTGCGTCTCCAGCATGCTGGCCCACCCTGCAGATTTTGGATTTGCCAGCTTCCATAACTGTGTGAGCCAATTCCTTAAATCAATAACACTCCCCCCGCCAACTACACACACTATTGGTTCTGTTTCTCTGGAGAACCCTAATACAAAGTCTGATATTCCTAGTTCAAACCCAATACCATTGGGTTCTTGCTCAGCTAACTCATTCATATTTGTATCTCCCATCTTTTACAGTGAGGATCCTGGTTTCCACAAAAAATATTTACTCATCTGTTCTAACCCCAAAACACATAACAAGTCAACTCCCATGGACTCTTCAAAAATATCAATGCCACGAAAGAAAGAAAGAAAAAGGGTATAAGGAATATTGTATATTAGATAAACTAAAGAGACATGACATCCAAGTGCAGTGTGTGGAACATGTTTGGATTCCAGATTGGAAAAAAGAAAGAACAGCTTTCAAGGACCTTATTGGGAAACTTTGAATATGGAATGTATGTTCAATAATATTTTATAAATATTAAATTTGGGAGGCATTATAATGATATCATATGAGAGAATACAATTGTAAGAGGATAGGAGATACATGTTGAATTATTTAGAAATGTAGTGTTTTGATGTTGGCAAGATATGTTTAAATGGTTCACAAACTATATATGTATTTATATATGTATGTAAATATCTATATTTATCTATCTATCTAAATATATATATGTATATATATATATATATAGAGAGAGAGAGAGATTGACTGATAGGGAGAGAGAGAGAGAGAGAGAGAGAGAGAGTGTGCGTGTGTGTGTGTGTGTGTGTGTGTGAGAGAGAGAGAGAGAGACAGAGAAGGAAAGAGGATATGTGGCAAAATATTAACAGTTGGTAAACTTGCACAGAAAATAAATGAATTAATTGGACTATTAACTTGTCTGTTGAACTTTCTCTGAAACATTTCAAAATTAAAAGTTGGGTGAAATGGTAGCTGGTATTACATATCAAGTATTGGTATTATATATCTATATCTACTAGCAATAGTATTACATATCAACTACAACATGCTAGTAGCAAGTATTATAAATCAGGTACTACTTTGTGCTGGGCTTGTGTTAAGTGCTTTACATACATCATTAATTTATTTAATCCTCATCACAATCCTCTAAGATAGCTAACATTTTTTTTTTACAGTTGAGGTATCTGAGGCTCAGAGAGGCACAGAAACTTGCTTAAAGTCACCCAGCTAGCAGGGAAGGGAACTGAGGCTCCAAGAGAGGAGTGACCTCTGCAGACCATCAGCTAAATAGTGGTCCTGTCGGGGTTAGGACTGAGGTGTCTGGTTCTTACTCTGGGGCTTGGTCTATTGTATCAAAAAAGTTATTCCTCCTTGTTTTCTTGCCCACTGGGACTCCATTTAGAGAAAGGTTTCTGCCAGCTCTATTAGACTCATTCCGAAGAAAAAAGATTCCATTTTTCCGTTCCACTTTGAAAAGATAAGACATCCAGCTTCCTGTCCTGTGGCTCTTACCCAGACTTTTGTACTTGTTCTCAGCAATGCATGTTCTCCCTTGTTATTGGGTCACAACTTTATCAGATTTCAGAGATGGGAAAACCCAAGCAGGCAGCAGTGGTTTCGGACTAAGCGCAAGCAATCTCATTCATTAACAGAGGGACAGTGATTCTTTGTCTGCTTCTGACTATTCACACGCTATTCACTTTAAATACAAGCACAGAGTTAGTCTGGTACAGTGTTCTGCAAACTGAGGGTCATGACCTTTAGTGGGCCTTGAAATCAACTTAGATGTTGGCTGTCAGCATGTAGAAAGTGATTTTTAAGATAAACAACAAGGACCTACTGTATAGTCCAGGGAACTATATTCAATATCTTGTAATAACCTAAAATGGAAAAGAATCTGAAAAAGAATATATATATATATAACTGAATCACTTTGCTCTACATCTGAAACACTGTAAATCAACTGTATTTCAATAAAAAAGTAGTGATTTTTAGAATCAAATTGGATAGAATAGAAAATATTGGTCTATGCTCACTATGAAAGTAGGTATTACTTTGTGAATGTACACACACACACATATGTTTGTTCTGGGTGATGGTGTAAATTTTATTTCTTATTATGAGTCACAGTTAAAACAATTCAAAAGCTACTGGTTTGGGACAGGGGGTCAGCAAATGCCTGTTTGGGGAATAAAGTTTATTGGAACACAGCCTAGCCACTAGCACATGCATTGTCTTTGGCTGCTGTCACACTACAGTGGCTAAGTTGAGAAGTTGTGACACACTGAATGGCCTGCAAAGCCTAAAATATTTACTATTTGGTCCTTCATAGAAAAATCTGCTGGCCCCAATGGTCTAAGATATTGAAGCAAAAACTTCTAATTCAAATAAAGCTTCCACTGTATATAATCTCCAGAATTTCTCTCTCTAGTATTTCTCCCCCACTGACTATCTAAGTTGTAGTATTCACATATAGATTCATGTAAATGCATATATAACTATGAAAAAGTAGGCACAGCAAAAGCAATTATCGCCTAAACTCTGTGTTTCTAACATAATACCAGGAGTATTCAGAGGCAAGTTCCTGCTAGCACATGGCAAACAGGATGACCTTTCCATCCTAGGAAAACATGTCCATGTTTAACCTCATTGCACTCAACCAGACGTTTCCTTGAACAAATTTTCAAGTGAAATATTTCAATCCTGCATTCAGCTTGGGGGCCACATGTCTTATCCAAGTTAAATATTTCCAGAAAATAAATGTCTAGACACCGTCTCATATAAATTAAGCACCCGGTTTTTAAAAGATTTCTAGCAGACCTCCTTTTCGGTGTGTGGGTGAGTATAATTTGACTCCTGTGAAAAATTCTGGGCCACATCTGATGTGCCTAAGCCTGTGCACCTGCATGTGGTTAATGAGCATTGTTGAGTCATAGTGGGCAGTGCTGGGGGTGGGGAGGGGAGGCGGGGTGGGAAGCTAGGACTCTGAAGGATATTCCATAGAAGAGCAAAGAGATCTCTTTTCTTGGAGGTCTTGGTTTCCAAGAATCTTGGATGAAGAAGTCCTTGTATGTTGAAATCTACCTTAGGGAGGCTTGCCATATTTGTTAATCCTGTCATTGGAGAATAAAAAACATGTGACTGTACGTGATGATAAAATTCTACTGTATCTCTTTGACTTTCCATTTCATTTATGTTTTAGGTTTTTCAAGTCATGGCTTTGTTTAATTCAAGTGAGCTATTTCTAATGCTTTTGATATTTATAGCATTTCCTTGGATATACACTTCTGTGTCACAGTGATATAAATTAGTTTTTTTCCACTATTTAGAAATGAAAGCTTTAAGAAAGATCAGATACTTAAAAGAAAGCTCAAAGTGGTTTTTTAAACTACTCATTATACTTTATAACATATATTTGTATTTTACATTTTACATAAATATTATAATATTTATATAGTAGAAATTTTATATTATATAAATGTTATAAAATGTTTTATAAAATATAAATATAAATATATTCAATATATTTACATAAATATAAATATTTTATATATAAATAAATTATATATTATTATATATTCTTATTATATATTTTTAGCTACACTTAAAAAGAAAAAAATTCTATATGAGGGAATTTATAATGGAATATATGGAACCACCTGAAATTCTATGGGGAGGTAATTCAAGAAGTAGTTATTATATTTTGCTTTTCTAGATTTTTGCACAATTGTGCACAGGCCTCTTTTGTGCATCATATTCAATATTTTTTTTTTTAAAGGAGAAAATTTGGGAGTGGGTTCAGGAAGTGGAGAGATGAAAAGAAGGAAGTTTACATTTCATTGAGATATACGTAAATATTCTTTATTCTCCTTACCCCAAATCCCACAAACAAGAAACAAAAAGATTTCTGGGTATGGCACCACTTTCCACTTCTTCATTCGATGACTGTTTGATGGATGTGTACTGTGTGCCAGGCACTGGGCTAGGTTTAAGAGAACAGAAAGAGCGAAGTCTAGGCTCTAATGACACTTACCATGCAGAAGCAGTGAGGCAGGGAGAAGACACAGAAAATAAACAAGTCAACAAAATAATTTCAGATATTAGGAAATAGCAGATAATGTGTGGAAAGAGTGGGCACTTTAGCTTGGGTAATTTGGGAAGTTTTCTCCCAAAATGTGTTGATTGAACTGAGCCCCGAATGGAGAGAAAGTCATCCTTGTAAAGATCTGAGGGAAAAGTGTTGAAAGCAGAGAAAAGAGCTGGTACAAAAGTCCTGAAGAGGGGCCTGGCAAAGATTTCATTTTGAGGTCACATCTTATATGAATAATCTTTGGATTACTATATTTAAAAGTAGGCTTGAGGGTTACCTGTCTCTGATGAATCTCATAGGAAAATGGTTCGGTGGTCAAATGACTTTGGAAATTGGGTGGTGCTATTGATGACACATTTTTGCTGAACTGGCATTTTTTTTTTTTTTTAGCCAACTCCATAGTGAGATGATTGGGTTCAACTGCTGGGAGTTCTCTGGATTTTAAATATGAGATTCTGTGGCGGATTGAATTTCCAACGATGGCCACAGCAATATCTCCCATCCCACGTGCTCTTCTTACAATATAAGCTTGATATTCATGATTTTAATTGTGGGAGTCTAGATTCTTCCCCTTGAATCAGGATGGGCTTGTGACTATACTAGTAGTGACTCTATTTGACCTCAGAGACCAGGTCATAAAAGGTACATAGCTTCCGTTTGGTTCTGTTAGGGTGGTAACTCTTGGACCCAGCTGCCATGCTGTGAGGAAGCACAGGCAGCCACGTGGAGAGGCTTCCTGCAGGTGTTCTAATTGACAGCCTCAGAGGAAGTTCTCACCAACAGTCAGCATCAACCCCAGACATGTGAGTAAAGGAGTCTTCAGATGATTCCCACTCCCACCTGTCAAGTCACTCCAGCCTAGAATCTTCCAGCTGGGTCCCTAGACATTGTAGTGCAGAGAGCAGATGTACCTACCATGCTCTTTCCCAATTCCTGACTCACAGAATCTGGGATCACAATAAAATGATTGCCGCTTTACACTCTCAAGTTTGGGGTGGTTTATTTCACAGCAGTAGACAAGTGGACAGATCCTTAGTGCCTTTATTGTCCACTGTGGACACTGGTGGTCTCTCCAGAAGAGATGATGTTACTCAGGTTCTAGTGCCATTGTACTAAAAAGTCAACATTGTGGAATCCAGAGCTCAAATCCTTTACCCCCAAGTTGGACCAGCAGGCTAGACTATTCAGACAGGCCAAGCTGGGCCCCAAAGAGGTCATTCTCCACTCCTGTACACCCTTGCTGGTAGAAAGCCAGACACCATCTGAGTCCCTGCACCCTCTACCCACTGACTTTCATTCTGCCCTCCAGAATGACGCCACTCTTCCACATGACCTTTTCACAGAGCCAAAGACAGGCATCATCTTCTTATGGTCCAACCAAATTAAATCATTTGCCATTCCATTAGGGTGGTCTACAAAATTCCACCTCAAAGGATTTGTCCAAATATTCCTTTCCTGCCTTAAAGTCTGCATGCAAATACAACCTCGTCAGCTGGGAAGAATTCTATTATTTACCTCCTTCACAGTTTATAGCATATGGTTTAATAAGACAGCCCCTGGAAGTATTCTGCCTGATTCAAGTCCTTGCTCTTAGTAGATCGTAGTAGATCATGAGCATGTTACTTAAAATGTCTAAGAGTAGGTTTCCTAATCTGTAAAATGTGGATGATGATAATAGTACAGGTTTCATGGAGATAGTGTGAGAATTAAATGAGTTAATTTATGAGACCATTTTTAAAAGGGCTTGGCTCATAGTAAATATTATAGTAAATATATACATATAAAATATATACTCATACATATAGGTAGTATGTAAGCTATATATAGGATAGGTATACATATGTATCCATATAGGTATACAAATGTATATATAATATATGCATATATAGTAGATACATATATTTATTTAAAATATATAATGTATATACATATATATTCCTTAAAGTCCTTGCTATCCTCAACATTGTATTAATTATATCATGGCCATGTGGTTATACATATTCCTCATCTACGAACACTGCAAACTCATTGATATGAGTGAACGACTCTTAGACATGGTTGTTTCATCTTGGCATAATGCTCTGTCTTCTCCAGGGAAGGGTATATACCTTATTCACTTCTGTGACCTCAGAATCCAGCACAACCTTGACCATTGTAAGAGCTCTATCAATGTTGCTTGAGTTAATGAATGGCAAAGTGATCCATGCGGGATGTGTCAGTGGGAGGTGCAGCCTAACAGTATGATGTTGAAAAAAATCAGTGTCTTCTTCCAAGAGCTCTCTGACCATCCATTGCCCCAAGTGGTGGAAGGTCTGAGATAAGTCCCAGTGATCTGACATGTCAGCCTCAGAGGGAGCTGAGGTCAGAGAAATCTGAGTCAGTCCTGAGCCACGAAGGGAGGGCTAAAGCAATGAGAGCTTTCACTGTGCTGTGACATCATCTCCCACCCACTTATGAGGGTGAAAGGGGTTTACCAGTGGTTCAGGGAATTTAAAAAGAAAAAGCACCTCAACCTTCTCCCTACATTTAAGAATATAAACGGCCCCAGGAAATGACTTGGGTGCTGAGGTAATTTCCTAGATGGGCTTGCAAAATTCATTTGTCGTCAATTTCAAGGCCAGTGCAAAGAAACTGGAAACATGGATGTGGATGGTTCTGGAAAGTGTGTGTGTGTGTGGGGGGGGGCAGACACCATATTTATCACCCAAGATCTGAGTAGGAACTTTTGAAATATGACACCCTAAGCCTAAAACCAGAGCAGGCTGCAATGATCAGGGGTTTTAATGTGGAATATGGAGGGAGGAGGGGAAACCAAGTGGAGGACACACCAGCCCAGTGCTATGAGGGAGTGTGGAGTCACGTGCATTTACATATTTTTTAGTTGACAGTGCTAAGGACACAGATATCAATATGGTCTCTGTCCTCACGAAATTGATGATCTAACATGAAGGACCAGCATATAAGGAGACGTGTACTAAGTGTGGTGAGAGAGGGGAGCACAGGAGATGTGGAAGCAGAGAGGAGGAGCCCAGATACACCTGCCAACATGAGTAGGTACTACCAGTGGTGGAGGGAACCCTTGACTTATGATTCCCACATGCCTGCCAGGGTGAGCTTTCTAAACTGCTAATGTGACCATATTATTTCCTTCTTATAACACCTTTTTATAGTGATAATTTCCACAGACTGAATCTTTTTGTCCCTTCCAGATTCACATCTTGAAGTCCTAATCCCCAGTGTGATGGTATTTGGAGACAGGACCTTTGGGAAGTAATTAAGTTTAGATGAGGTCTTGAGGGTGGATCCCCCATGATGGGATTGGTGCCTTTATAAGAAGAGACTAGAGAGCTGTCTCACTGTCTCTGTCTCTCTCTGGCATGTGAGCATACGACAAGGAGGTGGCCATTTGTAAGCCAGGGAGACAGCTCTCTCCAGAGCCTGACCGTGCTGGAACCCTTGATCTGAGACCTCCAGACTCTCAGATTGTGACATGTAAATTTCTGTTGTTTATTTCACCCAGTCTATGGTATTTATTGTAACAGCCTGGACTAAGACAATAATTAAAAATAATAATAGCTAACATTTGCTAAGGACTTACTGTGTGTGAAGCTCTGTTCTGAGTGTTTTTTTTTTTCTCTCTAAACTTGTGTTGACGTTACATCCACAGCTCTCTATTGTTTATAAGAGAAATCTCAGTTTCCTTGGCAAACTATTCAAGGCTCTCCACAATCTGCCTCTGACCTTGGTTTTCTAGTTTCATTTTCTACTACTCCCCCATCTGAACCTTGAACCACAGGCATGCTCAAATGCTTGCAGTGTCTTCCAAAGAAGGCTCATGCTTTGGCATCTGCTCTGGTGGTGCCTTTCTGCACCTTGTCCATGAGGTCTGTCCTAGTCATACTTCAAGTCTCAGTTGACTGGTTGCTTCCTCTGGGAAGATTTCCCTCCCTCTCACAGCCCTGCCTTGTGGGCCTTTGCAGATGCTGCTGTAGTGGCCTGGCATGCTCTTCTTCTTGTTATTAACTTATCTTTCAAAACCTATCTCTCTGATAATTATGTGACACAACAGAGGTGTTAGGTAATGCTACGTTGGTAATCATATTGCACTGTGTAAATGTATCAAATGAACACATTGTACACCTTAAACTTACACACTGTTATATGACAATTACATCTTAATTTAAAAAAAATCGATCTCCAGAATCACCCCAGGTCTGAAGACTTCTAGGACTCACCTGAGAGAACTGGCTGTACCCTCCTGATGCTCCGACTCAGCATACTTCTGTTGTTCCACCTGTGACACTGGACTGTGAGCTCCTTGAACACAGGAACTGTGGTTCTGTCTCCAAATCTTCAACCTTTGGTAAATGTTTGGTAAATGAATGAATGGATGCATTCATCACATCCCATTGTAGTTAATCTGCCTATACTGTATGTCATGAGCCCCTTGAAGGCAGGGATTTCTTCCTCTCATCTATTCTATATTCTCTTAGTTCATTTTACTTTCTCTAGAAAACTCATCTGTCTCCATTTGGGTTATTTTTTAATCTTAAGCAAAGTAAAGTGACACAATTACGAGTCTAGGGTGGAGTCGAAAGAACACCTTATAAGAAGCCCTAAGCTCTGGGTTCTGGACCTAGAATCTTTATGATGACCTTGATCAGTCACTTACTCAGTTTGAATCTGTTTTCTGGGAATGATTTGTCAGCTAGAGTAATAATATCCAACACATAAAGTAGTTCTGAAGACCAAACAAGACAGTATACATAAAATGCCTGGCTCAACTAACGTTAATTTCCTCTCACTTGGTTAGTGTCATAACATGGCTTAGATTCGGTTAGTTCCTTAAAAGCAAAATTCTGTAGATCTTTGAGCATTATAGACAGTCTAATTATGTCCCTCGTCTGCTAGATGTCATATGGTGCCCTTGAAACCTGAAACTGGACTTTGCCAGGAAGATATTAGCCTACTCCCAACTTATACCATTTTGAGATTTGATGGCTTTGGAAAGAAGATAACAGCTGACTTTTATGCAGATAGAGGATGGCTGTGCTTTGGAAGAACGTGCCAAAACCTCAACTAATGCCACTTGGAAAGAATTCAGCAAGCTCTGAAATTGGGCATTCAAAGGCTATTATTTCCATGCCAACATAAGAGTTTATTCAGGAAGTTGCAAAAAAATTTCAAATCTCATAGCAGTGAACTCCAAGGGAACTGGAAAATTCTCTAACTCTGCTGCTTGTACATGTTCAACACTCAGGAAGATGGGAAGAAGGGTACATTTGTCAGGATAGTCTTGTTTATGCTGTAGTTACAAATAACTTCAACATTTCAGTGACTTAAAACAGCAAAAAAGCAGGTTTTTAAAATTAATGCCATTGATACATGTTGATTATGTGGAAGCAAGTTTCTGTTGTTCTCATTCCAGAATCAAGGCTGATGGACCCTCTACCAGATGTACTGTTGTCAGTCCTTGTGGCAGGGCTGTAGGTCATGGTGAATCATGCACTGAATCTTACAACTTCTGCCTGGTGGTGACATATGTTACATCTGCACGCATTTCATTGGCCATGTAAGTCATAAGACCTTACCAACGTCATGAAATGAGGAGGTGAGCCCTTAAAGAGGAGCAGCAGAAATACCAGAGAATCACAAGGGAACAGAGCGAGTAGATTCAAGAGGTAATTGAGGAGTAGAATTAACAGGATTCAGATAAAGGATAAAAGGGAAAGAAAGAAGTTTAGGGTGATACTTTCATTTCTGGCTTAGATAACTGTGTAAAGATGGTGCAATTTACTGAAAAAGATATGCTAGTTTGGGACATGTTGCATTTGCTCTGGCTGAAGACAACCAGGAGATGGTAAATAGGGAGTTGAGTATGTGGATCTGGAGCTTAGGAGAAACATATCAGCTGGAGGTCAATGTCTGGTGGTCATCAGCTCAGAAGTGGTGATGAAACTAAGGGAGAATGGATAGAGTAAAAAATAGCTTCGGAAAGTGTGACAATATAATGTCGGTGAGGATGTTGAACAACCGGAATATTTATGCAATGATGATGGAAGTGTAAGCTGATACAGCCATTCTAAAAAAACATTTTTACCTAGGAAAAATGTGCAAGCCTTCTCATCCAGCAATACCAGTCCTGATTCTATAGCCTAGACAACTTCAGAGATGATATAGAAAAATAGTTCATAGCTTTGTTGTACTAGCCAAAAAAATAGGAAACAGCCCAAATATCCATCTGCAGGAGAAAGGTTGAATAAATCCTGGAGTATTCATACAATGGAATGATGAAGCAATAAAAAATAATGAAACAGAACCTCAGAAACATGGATGAACCTCAAGAACATAATGTTAAGTGGAAAAAAGAAAGTTACAGAAGAGAACATCCAGTATGGTTCTTTTTATATAAAGTACAGATGCTTGCAAAACTAAACGATTGTGGAGAAACTTTAAAAGTAAGTGAGGAAATGATAAACACAAAAATCAGGAAATGGTTGTCTCTGGGGGGAAAGGGTAGGGGATAGAACCCCAAAAGTGCACACAGGGGGTTTCAAAGATGATAGTAATATTCTGTTTCTTCAGAAAGGTGGAAGGAACAGGGGTGTAGGTTGTCCTTATTTTCTTTTCAACTTACCTCTATTTCACAAATATTTTTTGTTTCTACTCAATACTTTTTAATACTTTGTTTTTTAAAGTAGTAATCTAAAATGTAAAAACGAAAAACAACATAAAGGAGGCTTGAGTCATGGGGCACAATACATCTCAAAGGATAGTTAGAGAAAAAGGAACCTTTAAGAGAGACTCACCTAATGGCCAGAGAGAGCCAGGTGAAAATAACGTCATAGAAATGAGAAGAAAGATAATAATCAAGGATTTTATTTATGAAGTGCCTTTAAGTGCCAGATACTTGGTTAAGCACCTTATGAATTTATTTTATTTACTCTTTCAATAATACTGTGAGGTTGATATTACCATGTTCTTTTAACAGATGAAGAAAATGAGACTCAAGGAAATCAAGTAATTAGTCCAAGTTCTTATATCTATATAAGTGGCAGAACTTGGATTAGAACAAGGTCTCTTTGACTAAAAGTCTGTCCTCTTAACCACAATGTTTTGTTTTCTCTCCTCCAAGGGAATGCAGATTTGACAGGGAGGAAGGAGTCAGCAATATCAGATGCTGCAGAAAAATCTAAGAAAATGGAGCAGAAGTGCTTCCACTGAATTTGAGAATAAGGAGATTATTGGTATCTATCCACAGTATCAGCTATGGCAGTGGAATGGTGCTAGTGAAATTCAAATTGCATTAGACCAAGGCATGAATGGGAAGTGAGAAAGTAAAAACACAGAGTATAGAATATTCCTTAAAGGAGAAAAACAGCCTTAAGCAAAATTTGCCTTAGTTTGGTGATGACTGGCACTTTGGGTAAGTAGGAGAATTATAAGTGGGTTGCAGAATCAAGGTCCTGATTTGAATCAGGAAAGAGAGGATGGGAATATGTGAGCAGAGGGTCAGCAAGGAAAAGACCAGGGTAGGAGATTTCTACTTTCAACCAGGATGAAGTAACCATGAATGAACTTCACCTCCTCATAAACAATAAACAAGAAGACAAAATATCTGAAAGACCTGTTCTCCAATATTGGACAACAGGCAGTGCAAGACTGATCCATGAAAAAAGGTAAACAAATAAGATGAGTCCAAATCTCTGAACTGTAGGCTCAGGGAGAAAGAACCTGAATGAGCTTGGAGACCTCACTAACTTGAGGACAAGAGCAAAGACAAGGAAGTTGTGGTCTTAGGAACTTTTAGGGCAGAGTTACAGAAAGAAGGGACCTATGCAGAAAAATATCTCCAAAAATCTGCATAGGGTCCCCTGGAATCTTGCTGAGTAAAAGGTCACACATGTTTGGAGTGAAGAAAGGCCAGACAAAGAGTGACCAGGAGTTGTAATCAGAACAATTCCCAGAACTCGTAAAAGTCAGGGAAACATTCAAGATCCAGAAAGTCAAATTCAAAAGCCTTGGTGATCACCTGGGGCATTCAGTGAAAACTCCGGAGGCATCATTCCTTATCATGAGCTGAATAATTCCTCTAGTAAAGCCTATTCTGGAACTGTCTTAGAAAAACTTAAAAACAGGTCTCCAAGGAGTCAAACGAATTCACAAGTAATTTAACTACCTGCAAAAACAGTTGTTTTCAGAAACACATTATGACTGGAGAAGAAAACTATCTCAGATCAAAACATTGTGTGCTTATTAATAAAATTAAGATAAAGATCACAGGATCATCTCAGTAGATGCAGAAAAGGCATTTGACAAAATACAATATCCTTTGAGGATAAAAACCCTTGACAGAATGGGTATGGAAGGAATATACCTCAACATAATAAAGGCCATATACGACAAACCCACAGCTAACATTATAGTCAATGGAGAAAAATTTAAAGCTTTTCCTCTAAGATCAGGAGCAAGACAAGGATGCCCACTTTCACCATTCTTATTCCATATGGTACTGGAAGTCTAGCCACAGCAATCAGGCAAGACAAAGAAATAAAAAGGCATCCAAATTGAAAAGAAAGACATAAAAATGTTGCTATTTGAAGCTGATATGATTTTGTTTATAGAAAATCCCAAAGACTCAACCAAAAAACTGTTGGAAGTAATCAACGATTTCAGTAAAGTTGCAGGATACAAAATCAACTTACAGAAACGAGTTGCATTTCTACACACTAATGATCTGGCTTCTTAGATCCTTCATGATCCAACCCTTGCCATTCTGTCCAGTCTCATCCCTCACCACTTCTCTCACCAGGCTTTAAACTTGTGGTCTTCCATTCCTGGAACTCTTGTCAACCTATGCCTAGCTTCCACTGTTCCTACTCCCTGGAATATCTTTTCTTCATGTATTAACTAGGCTAAGCCATACTTGACTTTCAAGACTTAAGTTACCTGAGAACTCTTCCTAGAAGACTTTCTGACTTTCCCCTCCCTGTACTCCTTCACCCCATGGCTGTGCTATATAAGGTTTGTCTGAGTTCCCATACAGCCTACATAGACCTTGATCAAATAGATATTTGATCATATGGAGCGACTTCCTTCTAATCTTTCATCTTGAGGGCATGGATTGTTCATCTCTCTCTCTCTCGCTCATTCTCTTTTTTTTTTTTTTTTCCACACCCAGAGCATTGGTTGGTACCTAGTGGGTATCACTAAATGTTTGTTGAATGGGCAGACCTGAGAATCACACAAATCATAGTGTATGAAAAGAAACTCTTCTTCAATAGAATGAGATATTCCTCTAAACCTTCACCTCCAATGCTTAGTGCAGAGCCTTGAACAAAGAAGGGATTTAATCAATGTTGACACCTTTTTTGAAATGTGCATTTAAGAGAGGTTGCCTTTAATACTTCCTCTTATCTTAAAATCAAAGACTTTAGTCCTAGTTTAGTTCAAGTTTTGTTTACCTTGTGAACTTGGATATTCACTTTTTCTTCTCTTGGCTTAACTTTCTGCATCTAAATAATGAGAATCATAATAAAACTTACCACATAGGATTATTCTGAGAATTAAGTGAGATGTCATCTAGATCAAGAACTCTTTGTTGCATTTGAAATTATCAAGTAGGGTTTTCCCAAAGGGTGATAACCACAGTTATCCAAAGGGATTCAAGTCTGGATAACCTGGGAACACTTTTTCAGAAAAGTTTCATAGGATATAAAACAGTTTTGAGGCTGATAAATAATCTTGAAATACAGCATGGATTGTGGCTTAGCAAGGAGAGGCCATATCTTTTTTCCCCTCTTTCTTCCTTCTGTCACATCTGGCTCAGGTCATCAGGTAAAATTAATTTGTTAGTTTCACCCCATTGACATCTGTCTCTGTCAGTGCAAGCCCTAGGCAGCTTGGGTGCAAATCAACACAAGTGTTAGCCTTCTCCCCGGAGAAGCTCAGAGATTACGCCTGAATCAGGAAGGAGATTTGGGGATGAGGGAAAAGCAATTTCATGATATTGTCTGGGAATATTTTGGGTGCACTAAATGAAAAAAACTTGAGCAAGGGCTACCTCTGGGTTTTATAATAGGTTTTAAATCTCTCTCTTACAAATAGTAACACAACAACAGCAAAACAAAAACAACTGCTTTGGTTCCTTTCTTGTTCAAAGTAGAAAAGGTTGGCTAAGAAAATATCAATGATAATAAGTATTGTATTTTAAAGCACACAGTATTTTTCTCTGTGAAATAATTATTCATGATTCATTTGAACTTCACAGCAACTTCTTGGGGTAGATAGGGCAGGTATTACTACCCTATTTTATAGCCAAGGAAAGAAAGATTCAAGTTCCAAAGGTTAAGTGATCTGTCCAAGGTCATCACCTAAGGAGTAGGAGGCTTGACTTGAACTCTAGTCTTATGATTCCTAATCCTCTTTGAAGGCACAAGGTTGTTTCTCTCTTCCGTGCTTTGGCTCATCTTGTCCCTTCTGCCTGAAACAACATAAAGGGAAGGAAGAGCTTTCAAATGGCCACATTTTCCAAAGAAGCAGTGAAGTAATGAGCTCCTCATTGCTGGAGCAGAGTAAGCAGGGTGTTGTAGGTGAGATTCAAGTACTGAATGGAAGATTGGACATGATAGCCAGAAGGTCCTTTCCAAGCTACGATTCCTTATCATTAACCTGAAAGCACTAAAACTGGCAATATAATCCATGGACCTGGAAGCCAGGCTGGGAGAGCAGAAGTGTGGATATGGACTCTAAACCAGAAGAGAACCTTCAGTTCACAGAATCCCAGAGCATCATAACCAGAGGGGCCCTTGGCCCAGCTCCCTGCACCAACTGTAAAACTCTGTTTCCCCCTCTACCACCTGCTAATTAGGAAAGCCCCAGCAATTTGAAAAAGAAGAACCTCAAGGTCTGTTCTGGCTCTGAGAATCCAGGAAAAGGTGCAGCTTGATGGGTCCTGGAGTGGACCAGACCTGGAGCAGATCCTAGGAAGGACTCTCACAGATTCCACCTGGACTAGACCTCCTCATGACAGTTAGGACCAAAGACAATTGTTCTGAGGATTTAGCCTGGTAATTGAAACAGGATTCCAGGTGAAAGGCATGGAGAGAAATAATTGACTTCAAAAATTAACCAGTGAAAAATATATACATATTACCAACAGGTAAATAATGGGCCAAACCAACTCCAGTTACTGATTCCTGGAGCAGGGTTCAAGTGGATGAGGCATGGATGGATACACTTTAGAGTTGAAGTAGAAATTCTGGTTTTGTCAGTGAGTAGAAATTCTAGTTTTGAGTAGAAATTCTGGTTTTGTCACTGACTTGAGGTGACTCAGCAAGTCAGTCACCTGTCTTTCCCTGTATCCTTACCTATAACTTGGGAAATATTCACGCCCACTTCTCCAAGGATTAAAATGACCGATGGACGTGGCACATAGTAAGTGTTCAATAAATTCCAATACCTTTTCCCCTTTCCAGAAGTAACAAAATGTCCAATTATTGACAAGCAAACTGTTGTTGACATCAAGAATACATCAAAATACTACGGAAGAAATTTAGGAAATTGTCTACTGCTTTTCTTAGACGATTTGAGTGAGGACCAAGGGCTAATGTTTATCATCCATCATTTAGTGCAATTTGAAGCAAAAATGGGTCATTAATCTGGCTTAAGGGGTTCACCCTGCTCAAGGCCAAACCAGTTGCTCTGCACAGCTTTGTCCTACGCTGCGTTTTCCCCTCTGCCCTGGGAGCCCTTCCCCCACCCCTCGTCCCCTGTCAGCATGACTGATGAATTCAATATACCCCTCTCCCCAGCTGACAGCCCAGAGAGCTGACTCCAATCAGCAGGCCCCCTGGCTGCCTGACTCAGGCCTCCCCAGTCAGAGGCAGGGTCTGCTGTGGACAGACAGACAGGTCTGGAGAGGCTGGTAAGTGAGAACTCCCCGAGGGCCTCCACCAAGAACCCATTTGATGAAGCTGCCATTCACCCTGTCAGGCTGAGCGTGGGATTCATCAGGACCCAGCCAGGCTCCCCTTCACCCCCCCCATCAACGTGACCTAAAAGATTGTTCCTTAGGCTTGATTGCTCCGAGGGCATTGGTAAATCCGCCAGTTTGTGATCCATCCATGCCTGACAGTCTGTTATTCTAGAAGCATTTATGCTTTGAACCAGGAGAGTAGGAAAAGGCTTCTTGGTGCCATCATGGGACAGAGATTCACTGGTTTATGGATGCATCCCACAAATATTTACTCAGCCAGCTGGTTAACTATGGAGATTAACTAATGGGGGGATGTTTGCTGGTGGGCCTCCCTATAAAGAAATCCCACTCAATGTAATGGAACCCAGAAATTTAGATTGAAGGACTATGAGTATTGAATTACTATTGAACATATGTGTCAGGCATGTTGCATATATCACCGAATTGACTCTGTAGTGTCCCTGTATGTAATACTACTACTGTATCTTATTTTATAGGTGAGGAAACTGAGGCTCAGAGGCACTCGGTGAATTAGTTGAGTCCCATAGACAGAAAGAGTTAGAAATGGGGTCCAAGCTAGTCTGGCTCCAAATCTGATGATCTTACCCTTTTTTTGCGGCATTGCCTGTTCCCACACCTTTTCTTAGCTGTTGGTAGGATAAAAGGAAGACAAAGCTCTTTATGGAAGCACTTTGAAAAAATATAAAGCTCTCTGCTATAAGAGAATAATATTCTTTTGGAGGCATCTCAAATTGCGCTGGGTGTCTCTCAGTGGACAATGGAGTGTTTGGGTCGACTGACCTCTCCTCCAAGTTCAAGAGGCCTCTCAGGTTACAGCCATCAAGGCTGCTTTGGAGTCCTGGGACTCTGAACTATTTCCTGGTGTGCTGCTCCCAAGCTGAGGCTCCCGAGTGTGGCCTGAACCTGGTGGCACTCTGCTGCCCACAGAGAGATGAGGTCGGCTGGGACGTTGCCCTAGGGTTTTTATCCAAATAACCACTGGAATAGGCTATATTCAACCTGGTGAAAATGTTTATTTCTTATACTGATTTGAAGTAAGCTTCCTTTCCTAAATCTCCCCACTAAAACAGGAAGTAAAGAGGGCTTTTCTATGTTCAGAGAGATTTCTCTTGCATTTCTTAGCTACTTGCTGTAGAGGTTGAGTCCTTCAATCCAGAAGACATGGAGATAGAGTATTAAGAGACAATGTGGCATAGCAGAAAAGGCACTGAGCTAAGGGTCAGAGTCCCATGTCCTGCATGCTTCACTCACTGTATACCTCTGGGCAAGTTGCTTAACTTCTCTGTTTTCATTTCTCCATCTACATATTGGGGGTGATCATACTTTTTCATCTTACAGGGATTGTGCAGGATGAATGTGATAATAATTTCATCTATCCATTTATTCATTCATTCACTAACTGCTAGAAAAGAGATATAGTGATAAATTAGACAGTCATGGCCTATGCCTATGGTCTAGTGGGAGAGAGAGACGTAAATCAACATTAATAGAGATTATTTTTGAATGAAACGTTGTGGGAAGTGTTAGGAGAAAGGAATTTAGGGTGCTGTGAGGGCCTGTGGCTGAAGGTGTCACTTGAGGTGAGCCCTGAAGGATGAATAATAGGTGGTCAAGTGAAGAGAGTGCGGAAGGGCATTTTGGCAAAGTAAAGCAGCATGCATAAAGTTGCAAAGGAGGTTGGCACAAACCAAGAATGGAGAGGAGAGAAGACCAATGTGTAGGGTGGCCATATGCCCCTGTTTGCTGGGGACAGTCCCTTTTAAGGCTCAGGGTACTCCTTAATAGAGCCTTCTTGCCCTCTCCAAAGCATCTCTGTTTGGATGAGAAGTTATGCAGCCATCTCACTAATGTGGTTGCTGGGTAGTAAGCAAGGTAGAGTTTTAGGCTAGATGGGTACAGAGACAGGCTCAGGTTTTGTGGTCACATTAAAGAGTTTGGTCTTTACCCCAAGGGCAGTAGGTACAAATTGGAGGGTAAAAAATTGATAATAAAAATTAACATTTATTCAGCATGTCTAAGAGCCTGAATGATGCTCTAAGCCTTAGAAGACGTAGGTAGATATGCTTTCTAACCCCATGTTATACACGAGGAAACTGAACCTTATAGAGATCAAGGAATTGCCCAGGACCACATGGCTGGTTAGTGGCAGAGTGCAGATTTGAAACCAGGCCTCATTCCAAGGGCTGGGTCTTTAACCACTCTGACACTGCCTCCCCAAAAAGAAAGTCTTTGGCTATAAATGTATTCTGTTCAAGAGCTTCTGGTTTTCTGCACACCTAGTTGACTTTAGTACGTATATGTTGGAATGAACTGAAGTCTCGACAGCAACATCTCTTTATTTTATGGGATGAATGGTAGAACTGAGTGTTAGCATGACATCAAAATAGTAGCAGTACTATCCACTGTGGCATTGAGATTCAGGATGAAGGCGCTGGTCTGCCAACTGTGACCTGAGCAAAGCCCAGTCCCAGAGCCAGTTACTTCTCAGAGCCCAGTCTTCAACTCTCCAACAGGACACAGCCTGTTCCTTCACCAGGCTGTGTCCAAGGACACGGCAAATGTGAAAGGGTTCTGTAAGCTGGAAAACACAACAGTGAGAACAAAACCAAACACATGGCAAGCAATTGTTGTGAGCTTCCTTATTACCAAAGAACTGGGTTAAATAGTTTATGTAATTTTTTTTTTCTTTTACTCCTCAAAATCACCCCCTGACGTAGATACTATTATTATTACCATTTAGCACATGAGTAAGTTGAGGCCCAGAGACTTAAGTAACTTGTTCAAAGTCACAAGGCTGGTACTCAAAGTCAGCCGAGTGGCCTACAAGCCAGGGCTCTTAGCCATTATGTAAACCATTAAACAATGGTATCCACTCCAAAGAGGACAATGTACCATAAATGGCACTGAACCATTTTTCCTGGAGGCTCAAGAACCCCAAGATAGGGTGAGGATATTTAAGAGGAAATGAAGTGGAAGGTGGGGGGTCACTGGCTTGTGGGGCTCTGTCCAGGAAGAGACAAGTGCACTCAGGTCAACGCTCCTGCACAAGTCTTTGAGGGGGTTATGAGATGGCCAGACAGGGCTGGAGAAGCATCAGTGATGAGACCTGAATTTGTTAGGATGCAAATGGTGCATTTTGTTTTGAAAATAGGTCTCTTTCTTGGTCCCAGTGGCATGGTGAGTGAGAACAGGACTGCCATCCGGGGAGTTCTCAGGTGGAGTATATTAGAGCTGTCACATGCTTTGTTTCCATCATCAGTCAGTCAACAAACACTGCATAAGCCAAGACTCAACTAACATGATAACTGTTATATCCGAGACTTGATTACACATCAACCATTATTCCATATTCCTTATGCACATTCCTCAAATTACTCTTCACATCAGGCTTTACTATTCCTGTTTTGCAGATGAGGAAACTGAGCACAGAGAGATGAAATCCTAAGCCCAACTCCCCCGAGCTGGCATGTGGGTTTGAATCATTTG
The DNA here is from genome assembly GCF_949752795.1 of Hyperoodon ampullatus. Classification (NCBI taxonomy): domain Eukaryota; kingdom Metazoa; phylum Chordata; class Mammalia; order Artiodactyla; family Ziphiidae; genus Hyperoodon; species Hyperoodon ampullatus. The sequence goes on along the minus strand of NC_136915.1, from coordinate 48,585,548 downwards.
CTGTGACTACAGAATTTGTGCTCTCAATCGCCAGGCAAGGTGGTCTCCACTGAAACAACACCACAAGGAGTTGTCTCAACTCATATTTATAGAATACCTGCTCTATGCTGGGTGAGTTATTTAACCCTCCTGGGCTTCCTCATCTGTAAAATGGGAATATTAATAGCGCTTACCTCAGAGGGCTGATGTGGGGAATAGATGAGCTAGAGAATGCAAAGCACTCAATACAGAATCTGATGAGAATCAAGTAAGCAGTCAAAAAGTGTTTGCTAAATGAATAATCTCCACAACTTTCTTGTTAGGTACTTACTTTATTTCATTATTCCTATTTTAGCTTGGGATTGGATGCCCTGAAGTTAGCCCTTGCCTCTGGGGTGATGTAGGAGAGCTACTTTTAGCATCATAGCCAGGTTTCTTCTCTTTTTCTTCCTCCTACTTCTTCTTCACATACAATAAACTGCACATATTTCAAGTGTACAATTTGGTAAGTGTATGTACATACCTATGAAACCATCAACCTAGTCAACATAGTTAATACATCCATCACCCCCCATCACCCCCATGTGGTTCCTCCTGCCCTTCAGAATCCTTTCTTCCCGCCCTTACCTGCCACCCTCCCCAGCCCCCTCTCCAGGCAATCATGGATCTGTTTTTTGTTACCACAGAGTAGTATATATATAGTAGTATATATAAGCAGAATCATATAGTATATAAACTATATAAACAGAATCATAAAGTATTCTTTAAAACTTTCACTTCTTTTACTCAGCGTCATTATTTTGAGGCTTACCATGTTATTCCCTGCATGCACAACTATTCCTTTTTATTGCCAAGTCCATTGTAATTAGGTACCATAATTTATCCCTTCACCTGTTGATGAACATTTGATTTACTTCCAGGTTTGACTATTAGAGAGAAAGCTGCCAAGAACATTAGTCTTATTAAACTCCTAGAAGTAAAATGGTTGAGTCACATGATAGATGTGTGTTTAACTTTTTAAAAAGCTACCAAACTGTTTTCCAATATGGTTGCAACATTTACATTTCCACTGGGAATGTATGAGAGTTCCACTTGCTCTGTGTCCTCACTAACACTTGGTTAATCGGTCTTTTAGAATTTTAGACATTCCAATAGGTGAGCAATGTATCTTATTGTGGTTTTAATTTGCATTTCTCTAATAACCAATGATGTTGAACATCTTTTCATGTGCTTATTTGCCATCCATATATCTTTTTTGGTAGAATGTCTGTTCAAATCTTTTGTCTATTTTTTTAATTGAGTTGTTTGTTTTCTTTTTTTAAAGATATCTTTATTGGAGTATAATTCTTTTATAGTGTTGTGTTAGTTTCTGCTGTACAACAAAGTGAATCCGCTATACATATACATATATCCCCATACCCTCTCCCTCTTGAGGCTCCCTCCCACCCTCCCTATCCCATCGTTCTAGGTGGTCACAAAACATCGAGCTGATCTCCCTGTGCTATGCAGCAGCTTCCATTTTACATTTGGTAGTATATATATGTCAATGCTACTCTCTCACTTCATCCCAGTTTCCCCTTCCCTGCCCCGTGTCCTCAAGTCCATTCTCTACGTCTGTATCTTTATTCCTGCCCGGCCACTAGGTTCATAAGGACCATTTTTTTAGATTCCATATATGTGCATTAGCATACGGTATTTGTTTTTCTCTTTCTGTGTTTGTTTTCTTATTGCTGAGTTCTGAGAATTCTATATACATTCTGGATACCAGTCCTTTATCAAATATATGATTAGAAAATAACTTCTCCCAATGTGTGGTTTGTCTTCACATTTTCTAAGTAGGGTCCTCCCAAAGCTCACTTATCTGTTCATTGCTTTTTCCAGTCGTTTTTCCTTTCTGTAGACAGCCTTCATGCTCACTATTTTCTGCAATGTCAAATCTGCCATTAATCCCATCCAATTCAATTTTTATCTCAGATATTATAATTCAGTTTTGGTCCTTCTTACTTCTTTCGCATCTCTACTTAACATGTTCGATCCTCTAGCTTCTTGAACATACGGAATACCATTATAATAATGTTTTACTGTCCTTGTCTACTAATTATATCATCTGGGCTCATATCTCTCTTTCTAGTACACTGCCATCTTGGTCTCCCCAGACTCTTAGTTTTGTCTCTGCAAATCAAGAAGTCCATTGACCTCCACGTGGGTTCCCCATCCTGTGCTGTGACCTAGAAACTCACTTAATAATGTAAAGGGGCGATTAGAAGACTCATCTCACTTGTTCCTGGCCCTCAGGGATCATGGTCCTTCATTACCTAAACATCCAATGTCTTGAGAACCATTGATTTTTTTGTTTGTTTTTAATTGTTTCGGGTGGGAGAGTAAATCTGGTCCCTATTACTCCATCTTGGCCAGAAGTAGGAATCTTCACAGTTTCTTTAGGCATAAAGAACCCTTATTGTCTATTGTCAGACTTCTCATATTACAGATTAGGAAACTGAGAAACTGCATGCATATTACCTATAGAAGGTAGTTTGGGGTTTAAAAGTTATAATGTGCAGTATTTGGTGTGGGGTTGAGGAGATGAATGCTGTTAAGGCTGAAGGGGTAGGCAGAGCTAGATTGTAAAGGATGCTGAATTCCATGCAAGGGCAAGGGAGTGTCTTGTGGTTGGTGAAGGAGAAAGTGAATAATCACTTTAAGTTTAGGAACCGCGTAGTCAGGCTTGATAGCCTAATATTTACACATCTCCCTCTTTTTTTTAAGCACAGTTGAATTATATTCACCTTTAATTCTGGAAAGGGAGTTGGTAGAGATGAGTAGATGAGCTTGCTGAGCTCTGGACCACATTCTGATCCTATCTGTATGACTCTGGACAAATCAGTTCATTACTCTTGGGCCTCAGTTTCCACAACTTTAAAATGGGAATCCTAACACCTATACCCTCATCCACTGATTGTAGTGAAGATTAGATGAGATAACATGTACTTGACAATAGACTATCAGTGCCTAGAACAGTAGCTGGCATATAATAAGCCCTCAATAAAGATGAACAATTATTAATTGAGAAAACAGGCTCAATAAGGCTGTTCTAATTGTGGTATCAGAACAAGTAAAGGGCAGTACAAAGCTTCCAATGCAGCTCTCTGACAGCTTTCCATGCCTATGATCCTTGAAAGCAGGATTTAATCCAAAGGAAGTAATAACAATTGGTTGAGGCAAATACCAAAAGGGCCACAAAGATATACATAGTGGTGGTAGAAGAGTCTTCCCTGCCCAAGGGCACTCTCTGACCCAGAAGTTAGAGCCCAAACTGAAATGATTTTCTGAGCAGTGAATGTTGGAAGCAGTTGGATTTCAGCCACACAGAGGGTTACATTTCACCAGCTAGAATAAAGAATCAGAGCTAGACTGTGGTATGCAATGGTTTGTGGTCATGTGTTTTAATATAATGTTTTCGGCAAAATTAAACTGTAGGAGTCTCGATCATGAAACGAAAGCTTTTATTTATGTATGTTCTCTCATGTTGCCAAACATTTGTACAGGCTGTTCTCATGACCCAAGATGCAGTGTCTTGTATATTCAATATTCCGTACGTGTCTGATTGCAGAAATGTCCTCTTCCTTCAGTTCTCAGCTCAGACACTATTAAGCCTTCCCTGACTTCCCCAGGGAGATGGTATATTCTTTCTCTTTTGATTCCTCTGCATTTTGCAAATACTGTCATTTTCATGATTGCCTTGTTTCATTTAATCTCTCTCTTTGTTTGTGTCTCCAACTAAACTGGGACCTCCTTTGTGTCTCTGGAACCTCGGACAATGCCTAGAACTGTTAGTGTTCAATAAATATTTCTAGAAAAATGAATGAATAAATGGACACTGGGAATATAAGGTAAAGTCATGTACATAAAGATTCTTACACATAGAGGGAGCTCCATTTTTTTGTTTCCCTCCATTGTATTAGCCTGAGCTTTAGGGGCATATGTGATGTCTTGCTTACCTCTCTATATACCCTTATTTACTGTCACAGAACATAGAAGAGGCTCAACAAATGTTATATGAGCGAACAAATAAGTCTTGAGCCTTAGTTGCTTTATCTGTTGCATGAAATGGTTGGATGGGATAGCATAGTCATTCAACCAATATTTCCTGTACATCTGCCATGTGCCAGGCACAGCATCAGTCATGATCAATGTTTTTAAGAAGCCTGTAAACCAATAGAATTGAGCCAGGGACTATAATGCAAGGTGGAAAGTGAGAGGTCACATCTTGGAATGTAGCTGAGACTGATGGGTAGTGAATGAGATTTTAATCCAGAGCTGTCCTGTAGGATGGGGCAGGTTCTCACGGGTTGACTGGGCCATGGGGTGCCCTGACATTTGGTCAAACATTATTCTGGGTGTGTCTGTTGGGGTTTTCTGGGATGAGGTTTATATTTTTGAATTGCTAGACTGAGTGAAGCAGATTGCCCTCCCTAATGTGGGTGGATCTCATCCAGTCAATTGAACAAAAAAGCTGAGTAAGAGGGAACTCTTCCTGCCTGACTACTGAGCTGAAGCATCAGTCGTTGCCTGTCTTCAGACACAAACTGAAAAATCAGTTCTTCTTGGATCTCAAGCCTGCTGGCTTTTGGTCTGGACCTATGCAATCAGCTCTTCTGGTTCTCAGGTCTTCAGACTTGGACTGGAACCACACCAGGGTCTCTTCTGGGTCTCCAGCTTACCAACTGCAGGTCTTGGGACTTCTAGCTTCCATAATTGCCTGAGCCAATTCCTTACAATCAATCCCTTTATCTGTCTATCTATCTACCTATCTATCTATCATCTATCTCATATTGGTTCTATTTTTCTGGAGAACCTTGGGTAATACAAGAGAGTTAGAAGGAAACTACTCTTTCTTGAGCCTGTAGATGCTCTATATCCATTACCTCATTCCTTTCACATAACATCCCTCTGAGGATGGATGCAATTTTCAGTTTACAGATGAGAGCACTGAAGCTCAGAGATGTGAAGCAGCAGAACTAGGTCACATAACTAGCAAATGACAAAATTGGGCTAAAAATCTCATTCCCTTTAGCTCTATAGCCCGTGCTATTTCTCCTCCACTCAGCCCCATCTTTCTCTGCATGTTTTGTCTCTCTGAGATACTAAGTTCTTTGTGAACAGAAACCAGGTCTTATCATTTTTCTGCTACTCCTTGAAATCCTATGCCTGGTGCACTATCTGGTCCATGGTCGTGAGGATGGGGTGGGGGGTGGCTTCTGGTCACTTGGGTCATGGGACTTCTCTGCAGGGGAGGACTTTGGAGACCACTTAGCCCTACCCATCCCTCCTTCTACCCTTGTTTCTAGTCCAATTCCTTTTTCTACCTGCTGTTTTTAATGACTATATGGCCATATATTCCCCACGGGAATTCCAGGGTGTCCTGAAGTTTAGTCACCTAAAGCCGAGGAGCACAACTCAGGGGGAAGGGCTTCCCCGGGCCCCTTTTGGAACTCTGACTCAGTTGTGCCACCTGGCCTGGAGCCAGGTCTGCAGCTGGGCTGGAGCAGGGAGGGGGGAGTGTGTGCTCGAGAGGACCCTGACAGGCCTGCTGGGCCCCTGCTGGTTGAACTCCGGCTATAAATAGAAGGAATACTAAGCAGAATGTCTTTTTAATATGCACATGGAATTCATTTATTTAATGAAGAATTTTCCTGGAAGAAAGCTGAGCTGTCAGAGCTGGGCTATTTTTTAGTAGGATGTGAAAGAGAAACTCGAGAGAATGATATGCTTTTTTGATTTTTGCTATTAGAAGAGGTCACAATAAAAAACAACACTATAGGGTCAGAAAGAGGATCAGTGTTTGAGGGGGGACTACAGGTGAGGGCAAGGGATTGCCTGGAAAGGGGCACGATGGAACTTTTTGGAGTGATGGCCCCATTCTATATCTTATTGTGGTAATAGTTACCTGGCAGCCTATATTTGTCAAAGCTCATAGAACTCTTCACCTCAAATGAATGAATTTTACTGTATGTAAATTATACCTCAATTGCAATCATTGTTGCTTTTGTTGTGGTCATCCATTTACAGTGTTTGGTGTCAGTTTATTTATCCCTTGTAAAAATAAAATACAGTGTGTGTGTGTGAAAAAAATAAAATAAATTATACCTCAGCAACCTTGACTTACAAACAACCTTGACTTACAAACAAGTCACAATGACGGAGAAAAGGAAGCAGTGGGGAACGAACATTTTCAAACACCTACTTTGGATAGGGTGCTCTGTAGTTTCTTTAGATAAATTTACCTAGTTTAATACTTGCAAAACCGCAACGAGTTAGAGATTATTGTCCACACTTCACACTCAAGGTTGAAATGCCCAAGGTTGGGAGAGCCTACATTAGTTACCCAAGGTCACACTAAGCTCCTCCTGGGCTTCATGAGGAGGTTTCAGAATTCCATAGTGACCTCTCTCCACCTACCTGGATGTTCAGGAAGATGAAGCCTAGAGTCTTTGGGAAGAGGCAGAACTGAGCTTTCGCTCCTTATGTAAAACACATCAGGTAGCTCCATGCTTTCTCTCCAGACCTTTCCTCCATTCTGTATTCATTGGCTGTTTCTGGCTGCATCTGGGAAAAGGTCTTAAGAGGTGCTCGTCGTCTTCAAGAGCTTTATTTAGTACCCCTGGACCTCCCTTTATATCAAGCATGCTTGATTTTGGGCAGACTGATATCTGAAAGGGGGTGAGGTACACTCTGTAGGGCCTGCCAACACTCCTGGATCCCGTTCCTGTGGTTGAGGTCATTCATCAATTATGATACTCTATGAACCCTGACTTGCTCTTACAATCCTTCAGAACGTAGTCCTCTGGACAGCAATCACTAACTGCTGTCAGTTGGCGCTCAAAATCAGAAACTTATTTGCCATTCTACCTGTGTTGGTAGACCTAATTTAGGTGCATTTATAAATTGAGGGTGAAAGCTTAGCCTTTCCTCTCCTGGAACCTGGAAGCCTGAGAAAAGTTGATGTCTGGATCTAGAGGCAAAAGTAGGGGGAAAGTAGATTAGACAATTAGAGTTGGATTTCGATATCAGCTCTGTACCACTTCCCTCCATCTCACCTCCAACACTCATTTTTCCCTCTGTGGAATGGAGATAATAATACTAACAGCTATCTGAACGTGTTATGGTGAAGCTTAAGTCAAATGGCATAGCACATAGGAAACAAAACTCACTATGTCCGAGGCTCTGTGCTAAGGAATTTTACATGCCTTATCCTGTTCAACCCTTACAACAAAGTTTTGCATAAGAAGAAAAGGTTTTAATCTACATTTTATAGACAACACGTAATTTGTTCAAGTCACACAGTAAAGGCTGAGGACTCCAAATCTCATATTGTTAATCACAAGCTACACTGTCTCTCTTTTCGGGCATGGGCCAGACAGTATTTGGAATGATGCATCCTTTGTTTCAGGACTGAGTGGATTGGCAAGAATTCAGACTGGGAATTGGCTCTTCCATTAGACTGGTGCAGGCACTGAAGAGAGGAAGAAGTCACCTGGGGTAGGGAAATCCGGGAGTGGAGACAAGTACCACTACCCTTTTCAGGATCCTGCTGCTCTATACGGTACCTTTGCTCAAATTAGAAAAAAGTGCCCCCTCTGGGCAGATGAATCACAAAAGTCTCTTCCTTTGGGAAGACACAGGATGCAAAGCTTAGAGTGTTTGGATGAATAAAATGGAGCCCCTTCCTCTGGGCAGAGGATTAGTATGGGGTGGAATCTCAGCAAATGTTCCACCTCTTGACTGGTGTCTTTGTGCAGTACACAACCTGTACAACAATGCAAAGTGGTCTGTACCTTGACAGGTGACAAAGGCACAGTCTCAGGGGACTTGGGAACAGGTGAAAGGTGAATGTCTAGATCAATAATTTTGTCAGGCAGATCATATCATTGGCCTGAGTGAGTGTTAGGATCCAGCTCTGGATGATTCCAAACCCAGTGTCACTGATCTCAAGAATCACTCGGGGATGGGGTTAGGGGTGAATTCTTGGTAAAAAAGCAGATTACTAGGCCCTTCCCCAGATTACTCCAACTCAATAAATCTAGAGTGGGTAATTCCTATAATTAGAAAAATTTAGGAAATACTGCTATCTCCCCTGCTCATCACACTGTATTGCAGTTGTCTTTATTATCAGCCATGGCAACCATCTGGCTTACTGGACTGACTCTTGAGAGCAGGGCCATATTTGATTCAAGTCAACATCCATAGCATATAGAGCAAGGTGTGGTACATAAAATGAAAAAAAAAAGAGTCAACAGAGAAACAATCCATCTATTGAATGGCTTCATAGTGCATCAAAAACTCTGGCTTACTCATCATGCTATTACTCTCTGTGCCAAGGTAACTGCAACTATGTGTATTCCTTCCTTGCTTCCTCCCTTCTTCCTATTCCCCTTATCACTACCTGTTCCTCAACCTTCCCCCACAGGACAGGCCCCACCATTCTGGGAGCTCCTTTTAGACTTATCTAGACAGCGGCATGTTTCCTGATATCCACACCTACTTTTGGGTCTGGGCTGTGCTTCCAACTCATTGTCTGTGATTGTGCGTCTTTAGGCCTTGTTTCTTTCTCTATAAAATGGAATGGCTTTATAATGTGACTTCTGAGGTCTCTTCCAACTCTGACATGCTAGAATTCTCCGACTGGAATCTACAATTTCTGGTAAATCCTGTAAGATGAGATGGCCTTATTTGAGGCCTACATATTGGCATCGTATAGCCTGTTGGTTGGAGCCTGGGCGATGAGCAGCTGTAGTCAGGGATTTTCCTGAGGTCTGCTTTGCTGGTGGGAGGTTTTCTTTAATGGGCATACTCCAGCAGGCTCTGGCCACCTCCATGGGCAACTCGATAAATACTGGCTGCCTGATGGATCTGTTGGATTGGAAGGTAACTGGAAGAGGGATATGTGAGGAGCTCTGGAAAACATAGCAGTTCAAAGGCAGAGGGCTGTGCTGAGTAGGCTTCCAAATGCACTCACTCTCCCAGGCTTTGAATGCAAGTTCCATTGGAAAAACACGAGTGTCTGATTCCAAGGGAATGGCTTCTAGTAAAAATAATAATAAAAAGGGGCTTTGAAGGCTTCTTGGAAATCAGCTTCTATAAAATAGTGTTTGAGAAATTGAATGCAAGTCAAGCAGAAACATGGACTGAAATATTCCCTTTGCATACTCATTCTTTTAAAATATTTTATTTTTAAATATGAAAATAATGTGTGCATATGGTTAAAGAATCCAAACGGTACAGAAAGTTACAAAATACAAAGCAAAAATCTCCCGTCCTCCCTCTCTTCTCATTTCCTGTCCCATGAGGTAACGATTTATTTCTTTTTTTGTCTGTGATTACTATGTGAGTTTATAAAAATTAAAAAAAATATTGTGGTAAAATATGCATAACATAAAATTTACCATTTTAACCATTTTTAAGTGTATAGTTTAGTGGCATTAAGCACATTCACATTGTTGTGTAGCCATCATCATGTTCTATCTCATTTTTTAATTGAAATATAGTTGATTTACAATATTATATTAGTTTCAAGTGTACAACATACTGATTCAATATTTTTATAGATTATACTCCATTTAAAGTTATTACAAAATAATGGCTATATCCAACTTCCCTGTGCTGTACAATATATCCTTGTTGCTTATTTATTTTATATATAGTAGTTTGTGTCTTTTAATCCCATACCCCTATTTTCCCCCTCCCCCATTCCCTCTCCCCGCTGATAACCACTAGTTTGTTCTCTATATCTGTGAGTCTGTTTCTGGTTTGTTATATACGTTCATTTGTTTTATTTTTTAGATTACACATGTAAGTGATAACAGAGTATTTGTCTTTCTCTGTTTGATTTATTTCACTTAATACTCTCTAGGTCTGTCCACACTGTTGCAAATGGCAGAATTTCATTCTTTTTTTATGGCTGAATAGTACTCTATTGTGTGTGTGTGTGTGTGTGTGTGTGTGTGTGTATATATATATACACACACACACACACCACATCTTCTTTATCCATTCATCTGTTGATGGGCACTTAGGTTGCTTTCATATCTTGGCTATCATAAATAATGCTACTATGAACATTGAGGTGCATGTATCTTTTCAAATTAGTGTTTTCATTTTCTGTGGCTATATTCCCAGGAGTGGAATTTCTGAATCATATGGTCATTCTATTTTTAGATTTTTGAGGAAGCTCCATACTCTTTTCCATAGTGACTGTACCAATTTACAGTCCCACCAATAGTGTACTAGCGTCCCCTTTTCTCCACATCTTCACCAAAATTTGTTATTTGTAGACTTTTTGATGATAGACATTTGCACAGGTGTGAGGTGATATCTCATTGTGGTTTTGATTTGCATTTCTCTGATGATTAGCAATGTTGAGCATTTTTTTTCATTTGCCTGTTGGCCATCTGTATACCTTCTTTGGAAAAATATCTAGTCAGGTCTTCTGCCATTTTTTTTGATATTGAATTGTATGAACTGTTTATATATTTTGTAGATTAACCCCTTCCACCTTCTATCTTTACAACTTTTTTCATCTTCCCAAAGTGAAACTCTGTACCCACTAAACAGTAACTCCCCATCCCCCCTCCTCTCAGCCCCTAAGAGACACTCTTCTTTCTACCTCTATGAATTTGACTACTCTGCTACTTTGAGGTTCCTCATGTAAGTGGAATCATACAATCTTTGTCATTTTGTGACTGGCTTATTTCACTTAGTATAAACAATTTCTTTTTTACTATTTTTAATCTTAGGTAGGTTACTTTTATAACTCTAATTTTATACTTATACAATATTATTTAATCTTTAAAATTTAAACAGTGCTTATTGATTCCTTGCAATGAAAGATTTAACATCCTTGCTCCACTTCCAAAATCCCTTCGCGCTATCCATCTCTCATGTTACTATATTTATTTCTTTAAGTTATTTTTAGTTCTTCAAGTTATTTTCAGTTCTTCATGTAGGTGGTTCTCTTTACTGAACTCTAGACTCATACTCAAGTGTCTACTTGATCTCTCCACTTGGATGTCTAACAAACACCTCAAATTTAAAATATCCCAAACTAGGGCTTCCCTGGTGGCGCAGTGGTTGAGAGTCTGCCTGCCGATGCAGGGGACACGGGTTCATGCCCCGGTCCGGGAAGATCCCACATGCCGCGGAGCAGCTGGGCCCGTGAGCCACGGTCGCTGAGCCTGTGCGTCCGGAGCCTGTGCTCCGCAACGGGAGAGGCCACAACAGTGAGAGGCCCGAGTACCGCAAAAAAAAAAAAAAAAAAAAAAAAATCCCAAAATAAATTCATGGTCTTTGGCCCCACCCCATTCTGACCCCCCTCTACAGTCTTCCTTACTCAGTAAAGGCCAATTTCATCTTTGTAGTTGTTTGGACCCCAAATCTTATAATCATACCCCATTCCTTTTTGTCCCTCTCATGCCTCACAACCAAAGTGAGAGAAAATCCTTTTGACTTTACCTCAAAATATATATCAAGACTCTGACCACTTCTCATTACCTTCCCTTGTCCAAATCATTGCCATCTCTCACTTGAATTATTAAAGTATTCTAACTTGTCTCCCTGCTTTCTCCCTTGTGCTCCTATAGTCTAATTACAAAATAGTAGGCAAGAAGTTTTTTTTTTTTTTGAAGTATAGTTGCTTTACAATATTTTGTTAGTTTCAGCCAAGAAGTTTTTTTTTTTTTTTTTTAGATGTTGGGGGTAGGAGTTTATTAATTAATTAATTAATTTTTGCTGTGTTGGGTCTTTGTTTCTGTGCGAGGGCTTTCTCTAGTTGTGGCAAACGGGGGCCACTCTTCAGCGCGGTGCGCAGGCCTCTCACTATCGCAGCCTCTCTTACTGCAGAGCACAAGCTCCAGACGCGCAGGCTCAGTAGTTGTGGCTCACAGGCCTAGTTGCTCTGCGGCATGTGGGATCCTCCCAGACCAGGGCTTGAACCCGTGTCCCCTGCATTAGCAGGCAGCTTCTGAACCACTGCACCACCAGGGAAGCCCCAAGAAGTTTTATTTTAATGAATATCAGGTCAAGTTACTCCTCTGCTCAAAATCAGCCGATGGCTTTCTCTCTTATTCTGAATAGAAGCCAAAGTCCTTGTGATGGCCCAGGAGGATCCTCACCAGTGCTTTTCAAACCATAATGTGCATATTATCCATCTGGGGTCCTGCGAAAGTGCAGACTATGATCCTAGGTGATTTGATGCTGTTGGTTCATGGACCACACTTTTATTACAACACTTCATGATCTCCACAATCTGCATATGCATCCTCTCTTGCCTCTTGGGCTGGTCTTTTACTACCTTCCTCCTCCCTCTTCTTGCTCCAGCCTCAGGCATGCTCCCACCTCAGGCTTTACACTTGCTGTTCTCTCTGCCTAGAACACTCTTCTCCTAGATATTTGTAAGGCTCATTCTCTTCCCCTCCTGTAGGTTTTTTCCCAAATAACAGTTTCTTCTGAAGCCTTCTCTCATCTCCTTATTCAAAATGGCCACTCTTCTCTCTATGGTTCTCCCTAGCCCCTGTCCCTGCTCAATTTTTCTTTATAGCAAGAGTGTACAAATTATGTCCTATGGGTCATGGTTCAAATCTGGCTCTCTGCTTGTTTTGGAAATGAAGTTTTATTAGAACAAAGCCACATGATGTGTTTATGTATTGTTCATGGCTGCTTTCCTGCTATAACAGTAGAGTTAAGACCTTAGGGTCTGCAAAACCTAAAATATTTACTATCTGGCTCCTTATGGAAAAAGTTTGCTGGCTTCTGCTTTGTAGCATTGATCACCATCTGACTTACTAGATACGTCACTCATTTATTTGCTTATGATCCATCTTGTCTCATTAGAATGTAAACTCTGTAATGAAAAGGGCTTCATTTATTTTGTCCATTGTTACATTCCTAATACCTAGAAAGGTGCCTACCATAAAGAGTCATTCAGTGAATATCTGTGAAATGAACAATTGATTATCTTTAAGTTAAAATATATTGTACTTAAACTTTTATTTTGTCAGCCATTTAGACAGCCTCTACTGTCTTTCTACCTTGTGAAATGACGACACTGTTTGACCTGACTCCTGATGGCCAGCATTATTTTCATATTAGATTTTGTACTATAATTATAACTAGACCTTACTTGCTTTGTTTATAGGTTGATTCTAAAAATGCTCGACCAACAAAATGGCATTTCAAATATATATTGTAAATGGGTAAACTACAGAATCTAGAAGTATTATTGAACCCACAGAGAAAAAATGGTAATTCTAAGCCATTAGTGCCTGAAGAGAAATGTTCCTGCTATCAAGGGTTAGTGAATGATCTTTTCTAATTCTCTGTCAATTACTTAAAATCATGTGTATTTGGATCATGACTTGCATATACAACTTCTGATTTTTCACAAAGTTCTTAATTAACCTCTTTTTAAAAAATTCATAGAATATACAAAAGTTTTCATCATATATTTAAGATCATTGGGCTTCTTCATCTTATAATTTTGCAATGGAAGTTGTTTTCTCCTTTAAGATTTTTTTTCACAAAACCTTCTGGCTTCCTACTCTAATTTTGATAGAATACTTCCTGGATTTCTTGCATAGCTGTAAATCTGGCCTCTTTACATTTTACTTCTGAAGTAGTTCCATTGTTTCTTGCATCACGTATATTTCTCTTTCTTGGCTTCCTTTTTCATTTTGCTATAGTACATCCTCAAGTACTTTTCAGAAGAGAAAAGTGAGAGGTAACTGTAAAGTTTCCTGCTGCTAATGTAACTTAGTGACTTAAAATAGTACAGATGTGTTACTTTAATGGTTCTGTAAGCTAGATGTGCCACATGGGTATCACTAGGGTAAAATCAAAATATCAGCAGGGCTGGATTCCTTTCTGTAGATACTCAGGGAAATCTGTTTCTTTGCCTTTTCCAGCTTCTAGGAGTCACTTGCATTCTTTGGCTCATGGCTCTGTTCCTCCCTCTTCAAAGTCAGCACTGTGACATCTCTTTGATCATTCTTCTGTGGTCACATCTCCCACTGACCACAAAGGAAAAGGTTTTCTACTTTTAATGATCCATGTCAAGCTCTTTATATTTTTATTTTATTTTATTTCATTTTCAATGTCTTTATTGGAGCATAATTGCTTTACAGTGCTGTGTTAGTCTCTGCTTTATAACAAAGTGAATCAGCTATATGCATACGTATATCCCCATATCCTCTCCCTCTTGCGCCTCCCTCCCACCCTCCCTATCCCACCCCTCTAGGTGGTCACAAAACACTGAGCTCATCTCCCTGTGCTATGTGGTTGCTTCCCACTAGCTATCTATTTTACATTTGGTAGTGTATATATGTCCATGCCACTCTCTCACTTTTTCTCAGCTTACCCTTCCCCCTCCCCGTGTCCTCAAGTCCATTCTCTACATCTGCGTCTTATCTACATCTTTATTCCTGTCCTGCCCTTATGTTCCTCAGAACAATTTTTTTTTTGATTCCATATGTATGTGTTAGCATATGGTATTTGTTTTCCTCTTTCTGACTTACTTCACTCTGTGACAGCCTCTAGGTCCATCCACCTCACTACAAATAGCTCAATTTCATTTCTTTTTATGGCTGAGTAATATTCCATTGTATATATGTGCCACATCTTCTTTATCCATTCATCTGTCGATGGACACTTAAGTTGCTTCTGCTATTGTAAATAGAGGTGCAGTGAACATTGTTGTACATGACTCTTTTTGAATTATGGTTTTCTCAGGGTATATGTCCAGTAGTGGGATTGCTGGGTAATATGGTAGTTCTATTTTTAGTTTTTTAAGGAACCTCTATACTGTTCTCCATAGTGGCTGTATCAATTTACATTCCCACCAACAGTGCAAGAGGGTTCCCTTTTCTCCACACCCTCTCCAGCATTTATTGTTTGTAGATTTTTTTGATGATGGCCATTCTGATTGGTGTGAGCTGGTAACTCATTGTAGCTTTGATTTGCATTTCTCTACTGATTAGTGATGTTGAGCATCCTTTCATGTGTTTGTTGGCATCTGTATATCGTCTTTAGAGAAATGTCTATTTGGGTCTTCTGCCCATTTTTGGATTGGATTGTTTGTTTGTTTTTTTGATATTGAGCTGCATGAGCTGCTTGTAAATTTTGGAGATTAATCCTTTGTCAGTTGCTTCATTTGCAGATATTTCCTCCCATTCTGAGGATTGTCTTTTCATCTTGTTTATGGTTTCCTTTGCTGTGCAAAAGCTTTTGAGTTTCATTAGGTCCCATTTGTTTATTTTTGTTATTTCCATTTCTCTAGGAGGTGGGTCAAAAAGGATCTTGCTGTGATTTATGTCATAGAGTGTTCTGCCTATGTCTTCCTCTAAGAGTTTGATAGTGTCTGGCCTTACATTTAGGTCTTTAATCCATTTTGAGCCTATTTTTGTGTATGGTGTTAGGGAGTGTTCTAATTTCATTCTTTTATATGTAGCTGTCCAGTTTTCTCAGCACCACTTATTTTTTTATATATATATATATATATTTTTTTTTTTTTTTTTTTGCGGTACGCGGGCCTCTCACTGTTGTGGCCTCTCCCGTTGCGAAGCACAGGCTCCAGACGCGCAGGCTCAGAAGCCATGGCTCACGGGCCTAGCCGCTCCGCGGCATGTGGGATCTTCCCAGACTCGGACATGAACCCGTGTCCCCTGCATCGGCAGGCAGACTCTCAACCACTGTGCCACCAGGGAAGCCCCCAGCACCACTTATTGAAGAGGCTGTCTTTTCTCCATTGTATATTCTTGCCTCCTTTATCAAAAATCAGGTGACCATATGTGCATAGGTTTACCTCTGGGCTTTCTATCCTGTTCCATTGATCTATCTTTCTGTTTTTGTGCCAGTACCATACTGTCTTGATTACTGTAGCTTTGTAGTATAGTCTGAAGCCAGGGAGCCTGATTCCTGCAGCTCCGTTTTTCTTTCTCAAGATTGCTTTGGCTATTTGAGGTGCTTTGTGTTTCCATACAAATTGTGAAATTTTTTGTTCTAGATCTGTGAAAAATGCCATTGGTAGTTTGATACAGATTGCATTGAATCTGTAGATTGCTCTGGATAATACAGTCATTTTCACAATGTTGATTCTTCCAATCCAAGAACATGGTATATCTCTCCATCTGTTTGTATCATCTTTAATTTCTTTCATCCGTGTCTTATAGTTTTCTGCATACAGGTCTTTTGTCTATTCAGGTAGGTTTATTCCTAGGTATTTTATTCTTTTTGTTGCAATGGTAGATGGGAGTGTTTTCTTGATTTCACTTTCAGATTTTTCATCATTAGTGTATAGGAATGCAAGGGATTTCTGTGCATTAATTTTGTATCCTGCTACTTTATCAAGTTCATTGATTAGCTCTAGTAGTTTTCTGGTAGCATCTTTAGGATTCTCTATGTATAGTATCATGTCAACTACAAACAGTGACAGCTTTACTTCTTTTCTGATTTGGATTTCTTTTATTTCTTTCTCTTCTCTGATTGCTGTGGCTAAAACTTCCAAAACTATGTTGAAGAATAGTGGTGAGAGTGGGCAACCTTGTCATATTCCTGATCTTAGAGGAAATGGCCTCAGTTTTTCACCATAGAGAACGATGTTGGCTGTGGGTTTGTCATACGTGGCCTTTATTATGTTGAGGTAAGTTCCCTCTATGCCTACTTTCTGGAGGATTTTTATCATAAATTGTGTTGAATTTTGTTGAAAGCTTTCTCTGCATCTATTGAGATGCATATATGGTTTTTCTCCTTCAATTTGTTAATATGGTTTATCACATTGATCAAGCTCTTTAATTTGATTACATTTTCAGGTCTCTTTTGTCATGTAAGGTAACATATTCATAGGTTTCTGGAATTAGGATGTGGACACCTTTGGGAGGAGTCATTCTTTTGCTTATCACATATACTTTTAGTGTCTTCCCAAATCCTGAAATTTCTTAAGTTAGATTCACACTGCTTATAGAGTTATAGTTTCAAAAATACATGTCTTCATAACTTTGTAGACATTCTTCCACATCATCTGGGGTCAGTGATTATTGACACAAGATCTGAGTACAATCTGATGCTTTGTTTTTTAAGGCATATTTACTGCCACATCCCTTGGCATCTTTCAGTATTTTTCTCCTTGAAACTTCACCAGATAATGACGGGGAGTGGATTTTTGTTTTGTTTGTTTGTTTGCTTTGTTTATATCCACAAGATTTACACTGAAATGATCATTTCAACTTGAATCTCTATTTAAAGACAAATTTTTTTCTCTGTGTTTTCTTCAATATCTGCACCCTCCCCCTCTCCTTAGCCTTCACTAATATCTGCATCATTCTCTCCATGTCTGAATTCCCCATTAGAAGAATGTTGAGCCTTCTGGATGTATTCTCCCTTTAGTTTAACTTTTAATTTTCTCCTACTTTTCTTCTCCCCATTTTTGCTACATGTTTCATGAGATTTCCTTGACTTCATCTTCCAGATTACTAATATGGACTTTAACCATGACCAATCCATAGCATTTTTAAAATGTGGACAAAATAGTTCACATTTCCAGGAACTTTTGGCTGCCTATCTCTCATAGTAACAATAACTTTTCAAATTTCTCTGAGTTTCCTGATTGAGTTTATTTTGAAAATCCTCTTCTATTTCTTTCTATTCCCTTCAGTGTCGCTGTTTGCATTTTTTAATCTTGAGCTTTCTCTTTCTCATCAGTTTTCCTCAAATGTTGACTGAATTGCTTTACTTTTATTTGTGAGTCTCTTGTCTGGCAGCATTGGTAGCTGGCGTGGTTTCCCTCAGTAATCCAACAGGTCCCTTTACCCCAAAGGCCTCTTTCTCCACACGGGAGGGCAGAGGGAGAGCTCTGTGTGGATGAGCAGGTCTTGATGAATGGCAGGCTTGTCTTTATTGTGCATAAAGACCAGTTTGCTTGAACCTCTATAATTTCTACAGTGAAAATGAGTTCACTGAATCACATTTTTCTCCTCCTGAATGGAAGCATTTTTCCTCCTTTTCTTCTGGTCAAGGGGGAAATGTGGGTTTACCTTGAACTCTTCTCTGACTCCATCTCCAGCCTCCACCCAGACTACGGGTCTCCCCAGGCTAGTCTTGATTCCCTCATGATGGCCATCCCATAGCCCTCTCTGGCTCCCCAAACCTGCTCCATCAGGTTACATCAGGTCACACACTCACTGCAGTCTTCTCTCTGGGATTTGTACTGACCTCTTATGCTCTAGCTTATGCTTCAGTGATCCCATTTGCTTTCTTCTAATCAGAGATTTGTGTGTAGATAGCACTCTCTCTTTTAAAAAAATCCAAACCATCAAAAATATGTATTCTATCCTGTACATCTTTGTTATCTGTTCAGTGAGGTCTTATCTAGGAGGGATGCCCAGTCTGCCATCTTGCACCATAAACCTGCAATTCTAAAAGTCTAAACTCAGTTCAAATTTAAAGGAAATACCTTGTGTCATCTCCTTTTAGAAGCATTTTTCTCCCTCTCCCTTCCCTCTCCACCCCCCAGATTGTTCAGAGCCTCTCCTTGGGACTCCAAGAAGAGTATCTTGTGCTTCCTTCTACCGTGTCACATTGTATTGTTATTTGCCTCTGTGTATTGTTTATGCCTTCAGGCTGTAGGGTCTTTGAGTGTAGGATACACCTTCATCCCTAGGTTCCCAGTGATACACACATAGTAGATGTTCAGGTGGTATCAAAGCTTTCCAGAAACAAAAGAGAAGTCCAAAGTCACTTATGGCTGGTTACAGAGTATAAAGAGGGCAGTGGCAGAGGAAGGAATCTGAAAAGATAGGCAGTGGCCAGAATGTGCTGTCAGTGACCAAACTAAGCATTTTGTACTGAGCCACTAGAAGATTTTAAGCACGCAGCAGTAGTATGCACCTATTGACATATTATAAAGATTTTGACTGCAATATGGAGGATGGACTGGCAGAGTCCTGATGATTTGAGACATGATTGCAATAGTCTAGGTGAGAAGTGACAAGGGCTTGACTGGGGGAATAGAAGCTGGGATAAAGTTAAAGAGACAGGTTTGGGAAATGGCAAGAGGATAGAACTGGTGGGATTTGGTGACTGTCGCATGTGAGGGGCTGATGGAGATGGAAGAGGCAAGCTTTTTGAGGGCCCTTCCAGTGCTGGGGTTCCAGAATCCAATGATTGTAGGAAAGGACATGAGCCCTTTCGTTTTTTGGTAAATCTCAAGAGAGAGGCAAAAAGGCTGTGAAAGGAGTAATTTATGAGATTCAACTGGGCTGTTTAAATCTTTTCTGAAACTGCAGATTCCAGCTGAAATGGGGAAAAGATGTGTCTTTAGCTCTGTTTTGGACAGCCAGGCTACCCATTTCCCTCCCAGGAAATCAAGTGGGAGCAGGATGTTCTGGTAAGATACATGAGATCAGCTTCTTTTCAAGTTTGGATTAATTTTAAAAAATTGGATTAGCATCCAACTGAAATGGATGTCAACTGCTTGGAATGCATCTTTGGATCTGAGTGATTTTGATATGAACCAAATGTGATTGCCTAGTAAAGTTTTTATTTATGGAGAACCATCTTGATGTCTCAACTACATCCCAAGTTTAACTCTTAGGGACCCTTCAAAGGAAGGAATAGATTTCACCTGTTTTGCCCTTATGCATTTTTACTTTTTAAAAAAAATCAGCCTCCTTACCTGCTCTTAATCATGACAGCACAACTCAGAAACATTCAGGAAAAGGGAGGGAGTAGGTTTTACCACATACCAAGAACTTTCTCTGTGTTAGGCATGTCCAGTGATGCAATAATGCATAGACCTCAACAACCACATTGAACATAAGAATTATTATCCCCATTTGACAGATGTGGAAGTTAGACCTTAAAGAGATCTCTAAGTTAGTAAAAGGGATAGGGGATTCAAATGCAGACCCATCTGATGTATCAAGTATCTATCATGGCCTGACATCCTGCATTACTCCATTTAAGCCTCACAGCAATGTAAAAGTATAGAGACTTAGAGAGGCTTAATAAAAAGAGGCTTAGCAAGATTAAATAACCCCGGCAAGGTCACTCATCAGAGAGACCTGAGATTTTGTTTTCCTTCTTTATTTGCAGGCCAAAAGTACACATTATATGCCTAAGGGTGTTAAGAAGTATATGGGTGGTATTATATGTCATTGCTAGGAAAACTTTCCACGATGCTATTCAGATAGAGAGAAATCTCTTTGGAAAGCTCTGTTTGCCTGATGGCCATTCCCAAAGCCTTTAGATATGGGGAAGGGGGGAGGGGAGTGGCTGATTCCTAGTCCTGCATTGGAATGCTCCACATGCCACACCTAATTCTAATACTCCAAATAACACTTTGGGGGTGGCGTAATGATTCCTGTTTCCCAGATGAAGAAACGGAAGTTCAAAAAGGTTAAGTAAAGGTTAAATAACTTGCCCAAGGTTCATACCCATGTCCGGCTGACCCCCAAACCACAGGTGTTCAGGATAATGCTAACCCACTTTGAGGGCAGATATTTAGAGCAATATGTAAGAAGGAAGAGGGCGATCAGAACGTGAGCTCTGCTGTTGGTATGGCCCACGAAGTTTCCCTGGGTAGGTGGTGGGTGGATAAACGCCCTTTGATGAAATTTGCAGATGACTCTAAATCGGGCCCTCGGTAAACACGAGCAATACAAAAAAGTGACACAAGTGATCCCAAATGAGGGAGGTTAGAAGTGCAGGCAGGAAATAACAAGATGAGACTGATTACCACATGGGAAATTCTGAATTAAAACATCTGGGCAGGCCGATGTGACTAACATAAGCACCTTTCAGTAGCTCAGAACTCTGCAATTGGAAAGGCGTGAGTGGTCACTGTATCCAGTTCCTTCATCTACAGATGATGAAGCTCAGACTCAGACAGGAGAAGGAAATTACCCAAGGCCACAGTCAAACTAATGGCAGAGCTGGGATAAACCCCAGGTCTCCTGTCTCATAATGGACTTTACCTTCCATTACAGCTATGGGTTTTGGAATCAAAGGTATTTAAGTCTAACTCTACCATTTATATGCTGTGTGTCTTCAGGCATGTTACTTAACCTGATTGAAACTCAGTTTTCTTATCTGGAAAAGTGGTAAAGTAATAAATATTCCTTAGGGTTACTTTGGAAAATAAATGAAATAAGGATTGGTACTTGATATATAGGGGCTCAAGAAAGATTAATTCCGTCTTTTATTTATAACAGAGAAATGCTTTAAGGGCAATAACTATGGCGCAGGGTATGTTGTATCCATGATGCCATGCTTGAATGGGTGCTGAAGGCTCTTTTAGGAAGATTGGCAATGAATACATTGGGAATAGGTAATGCAATACAGCTGCAGTTCATGGTATCTTCAGAAACATCCATCACAGATCAATTACAGAGGGCCTTGGACATGCAAGGTAGACTTTGTGCCACATTGTGGCTCAGACAGCAAGAGACGTCACCATCTGCTGAGGCCGTTGGGGAATACAGCCTGAGAGATATGGGACTAGAGCTGGAAAGAATCATTTTCAGAGGAAAGGTTCCACCTAAGGGCTACTTTGGGAATGAGTTCTACATTGTACTGGCTAATGTGAAAATTGGGACATACTTAATGTGTGTATGGTAGGCTATTCAGGGGGAAGTTGACCATGGTGCCAAGACACCTTAAAAGCTGCATTCACCAGGTGTGGAATTTACAAAGGAGAGAACCCCAAAGGGTCTGTGGCTCTTGGATTCTACATCCACATTGAGGACATAAAATATTGGAGATAAATCAAGAAATTGAAGGTTAAAAGAGGGTTTGAGAGGAAACTGTCTTTGACATGAACTGTGTTTTGAATCCCACATCTGCAGGGAAGAGATGGGGTAAGGGCACATCCTCCTTCCTTCAAAACAAGAGTGAGTGCCTCCGTGGGGCCACTTGGAGAGTCTGGTAAGGGTCCTCTGAAGTTGGGGTGACTCAGTGTGCTGGCCCTGCCTTCTGCCCAAGAGAGCTGGCAGCAGAGGCAGTCTGGTGAGCTGCCGATGGCTGGAAGAAGGGAGAGGCCAAGGCACTGGATTTGCCTGCCTCCCAGAGTCTGTCAGGTCAAAGATTTGTATATTTCCTGAAGACCAGACATGGACCATGTGGGAGAAAGCAGGCCTGGAGGCACTGAAATTCTACCCAAAAAACCTACTGGGGAGGGATAACTAAATAGAGAGCCTATGTGAACAAGACTGCTGGGAAAAAGGGGACTGGGCATGGGAAGAGGACAGATAGCTTAAGGGAGACCCATCACCCACTCCCTGGTAGTGTCATTAAATGCTTTCAGTGAGGCATTTGCAAAGGCCACAAATCCTGTCCCCTCTTCCACACTTAATCATCTTTTTATTCATTTATTTATTTATTTATTTATTTTTTTGCGGTATGCGGGCCTCTCACTGTTGTGGCCTCTCCCATTGCGGAGCACAGGCTCTGGACGCACAGGCCCAGCGGCCATGGCTCACGGGCCTAGCCGCTCCGCGGCATGTGGGATCTTCCCAGACCGGGGCACGAACCCACATCCCCTGCATCGGCAGGCGGACTCTCAACCACTGCGCCACCAGGGAAGCCCTATTTTTTTTAATTGAACTATAGTATATATTTTTTAATTGAAGTATAATAATTGAAGTATAGTTGATGCACAATACTATATAAGTTACAGGTGTACAGTATGGTGATTTGTAATTTTTAAAGTTTTTACTCCGTTTATAATTATAAAATATTGGCTGTATTCTCCATGTTGTATAATATATCCTGTAGCTTATCTTATACCTAACAGTTTGTACCTCTTAATCCCCTACCCCTGTATTTCCCCTCCCACCTTCCCTCTCCCCACTGGTGACTACTAGTTTGTTCTCTATTATATCTGTGAGTCGGTTTCTTTTTGTTACATTCATTAGTTTATTGTATTTTTTAGATTCCACATATAAGTGATATCATACAGTATTTGTCTTTTTTTGTCTGACTTACTTCACTTAGCAAAATACTCTCCAAATCCATCCATGTTGTTTCAAATGACATTATTTCATTCTTCTTCATGGTTGAGTAATACTGGGTTTTATATACACATACACACACACACACACACACACACACACACACCCCACATCTTCTTTATCCATTCATCCATTGATGGACACTTAGGTTGTTTCCATATCTTGGCTATTGTAAATAATGCTGCTATGAACATTGGGATGCATGTACCTTTTTGAATTAATCATCTTTAATCAGGTGCCAGGACCAGAGTAGCCAGTGCTAGTTTATGACAATACATGTGAAGTAAAAGCTCCCCCACTCTGCCCATTACCATTTTCTCTTCTCTCTTTGTCCCTCTACCAGTCCAATTCCAGGATGTGCTTACAGACCAGAGTCAACCAGTAGTGGGAGGACGAGCTTGGATATTAAAGGAAGAAGACACTGTCTATAACCCTCCCCTGGACTACAATACGCCAGAGGTGGAGGAGGAAGAAGTAAATGAGCTTGGAGGTTTTGGTTATTATATAGACTCTACTGAATTGAGACTCTGTTTAAGGATTTTAAATGACTATCAAATTTTGATTACCTAAGAGTAAATAAGGAAGTCAGGGGGCCTACCTCAACTTTCATCCAGGAACATAGGAAGGACTACCCCCATCAAGCAGGTTAGAAGGGCAGTGAGAGACACATAAATTGCAGCCCATGTGTCCCACATGAGCACTGGTTCAATTTGCATATTTCATTGGAATGTACTCTTTATGTTAGCTTGTTTGGATTCCTACTTTGGGCTGAGTTTTTTGATGCAGTCAGATTTAAGGTTGCAAACCTTGTGACAAGCACACAGTAGGTCCTCAATACGTGCTGTGGACTGAGATGCATAGAGGAAAAGTTACATGTATGATTAGCAGAGCAGAGACTACCCTCCAGATGCTGGCCTTTCCACTTGGTCATCCAGATGTCATCCCAGCCCTTTCATCCATTCAATGAGCATTTATTGAATGCCTATTATGTCATTTCCCAAATAATCTTTTCCCTGGGTCACAAGTGAGTGAGTATGACACCATTCTAACCAACTCAGCTTTGGGACTCATTTTGAATGGACTTATATATTCTCATCTTCTACCACTATTTGTCTTTGTATAGCTGTCTCTGAGGGTCAGGACAGCATCGTACATATCTCTGATTCCCAAGCACAGTGTCCGACACATAGAAACTGCTCAATAAGTATGGAACAAAGTGTTGAATGAGGCAAATCTAAAATCCCCATGAAACTCTGG
Organism: Hyperoodon ampullatus; assembly: GCF_949752795.1. Lineage (NCBI taxonomy): Eukaryota > Metazoa > Chordata > Mammalia > Artiodactyla > Ziphiidae > Hyperoodon > Hyperoodon ampullatus. The sequence goes on along the minus strand of NC_136915.1, from coordinate 48,561,261 downwards.
ACATCAGGCCTACTGAACCAGAAAGAAAGATAACTCCAATACTGCCCTGATATTTTTTGAATATAGTTTATGCAAGGATTAAGATTAGGAGCCATGGGGCTTTCCTGGTGGTGTAGTGGTTAAGAATCCGCTTGCCAGTGCAGGAGACACGGGTTAGAGCCCTGGTCCAGGAATATACCACATGCCGTGGAACAACTAAGCCCGTGTACCGCCAACTACTGAGCCTGCGCTCTAGAGACTGTGAGCCACAACTACTGAGCCTGTGTGCCACAACTACTGAAGCCCGCATGCCTAGAGCCTGTGCTCCCAACAAGAAAAGCCACTGCAATGAGAAGCTTGCACACCACAACCAAGAGTAACCCCCTGCTCACTGCAACTAGAGAAAGCCCGGGTGCAGCAATGAAGACCTAACGCAGCCAAAAAAAAAAAAAAAAAAAGATTAAGAGACTGAATCCCAGATCCACCAGTTGCCTAGGAAATGTATACTTTTTTGTAAGCCTTAGTTTGGGGCATAATAATGAGGGTAATTATACTCATAGTTTAGTGAGGCATGAACGTCTAGTAAAAGCATCTCTAGTTTGGTGCCTGGTAAATGACAGGTTTTCTCTCTGTCCCTGTCTCTCTCTGTCTCTGTCTCTGTGTCTCTGTCTCTCTGTGTGTCTCTGTCTCTGTCTGTCTGTCTGTCTCTCTATAAATTTATATACATATAATTTTTAACACCCTCTTCCTCCTTATCCCCTGTACTTGAAACCCAAGCAGCATCTGGGGGTGGGAGTCATAGAAAAAGTTAGTGTAATAGTAACGGTCAAGATTGAAGATCTGATCATGCTGGAGGACAATTGAATAAAACAGCATTATCTGATAACATGGTATAAAGAACATGGGAATTGGAGGGAGAAGATTTCGGTTTGGGGTGGAGCCCTGTCCCTGTCACATACATTGTGACATTGGCAAGTCAATGAATTTTCTGAGCCTCATTTCATTCACTGTTAAATAAGGTCAACAAGATGCCTCTGTGCTTCTTGAGGGCAGAATCTGTGTCTTATTCATCTGTGTCCTTAGCACCTACCAAAGCATCTGGCGTACGATAATAGTAACAATATAAATCAAAGTAAAGACTCTTCTAAATATTTGAATGCACTAATTCTTACAGCAACACAATGAGGTCAATGTTCTTAAATTTTAGTGAATACTTGAGGAATGAAATTTCACTAATTTATCAGTAAATTAAATCTAAAGCAACAATGTCAAGCAAAAGTAACGTGTTAGATTCAAGTGCTGTAAAAATATAAGATAACATTTTCGTTCTTCTATTTCTCTACTTTGATCTAGGAGACATGCTGCTGGGATTATCATAAAAAAAGGGAGGGGAATCATTTATAGAGATTTTATGAACAGTGCCCTTTATATATGCTATTCCATTAAATCTTTGCTTTAGCTCTTTGAGGAAGATATAATTATAGATTTGGAAACTGAAGCTCAAGTAAATTAAGTAACTTAGTTAGAGACTTGCTCAACAGCTACCCTATTCATTGGCAGAGTTATGATCCAAATCAAAGTTGGCCGTCTCCAAAGCCCAGGCACTTCTAGCGATGGCTAGGGAAGGGAAGTGGTGGTGGGGAGGAGGCTGCAGATGAGTTTGCAGTGGGTTAAAACAGAGGTTAAAAACATCAAAGGAAGAACTGAAGCCTAGCAACCCCCCTGCCTCCAGCCCACTTCAAATGTTTTTCTTATTCTGATGGTCAGAAGTAGGTGTCCCCATGTACCTCTGTTCCCAGGGAAAGGCCAAGGATAATTCTGCTGGGAATTGCAAAGGACAAGGAGACTCTGTTATTTCCAGAGAAATCGGAGAGGGCAGGAGGAGGTCGGACGGTGGAGATGTGTGTCTGTGGCCTCTTTCACATGTGAACATGATTGTTCTGGTTGGGTTATGCTTTTAACTCTTTCCCCAAGTGCTGGGGAGGCAGCCCGGCAGGGGTAAGAGGTGGGGAGGGGGAAGAACGCTGGGCTAGAACTTAGATTAGAGCCCCGGGTCCGGAACCTTGCTGCAATGTGCTTTGGGTCCTCCCCCTGCACCTCATTTTCCCCAACTAAGAGTGGGCTGGGACAGCTAACATTAAAGGCCCTTCCTGTTCTGTATTCTGTGGTCTGAATTTACTACTTTTTATTCTAACTTCCCACACTCTAGGGAGGGTGATGCAGGCCTAACTTTGGGAGAGGAGAGAGATTACAGACTAATATTTCTAAAGTATAAATGAAATCATGTCACCTGTACAATTAGCCCTGTAGTAAGGTCCTTTTGCAGATTTCCCAGCTAAGGAACCCACTTGTTCTAGGCACTGTTTTAAATACATCAGACACTTATGTTATTTAATGAGGTGGCGTGCACGTGCCTGTTTGTGTGTTGTGTGTGTGGGTGTGTGTTTACCTCAAAGGTAGAGCCCCTGTTTGTAATCCCAAGTCCACCCAGAACTAACTATGAAATCTTGAACAAGGCATCAACCTCTCTAGGTTTCTGTTTCACCCTCTGTAAAGAGAGCAATAATAGCAGCTACCTAGTTGCGTTGTTAGGAGGGGTGAGTCCATTTCTGTAAAGCTCTAAGAAGAGGGCCTGACTCACAGAGAACATTTGTGATGTCAGTTATTTTTATGAAGTCTCACTAACTCTTAACTCTTATTTTACACATGAGAAAATGGACCCTAAGAAAGTTTAAGCAACTTGCTCAAGGTTCTACGATATGCTAGGAAGAAGAGTGAGAACTTTAGGATGCTATAACTGTATTTCAACGTGGGACCCAGAAACACCTGGAATGTGCCCAGCTGCTCACTGCCCCTTCCTAACTGTGGTCAGTTTCTGCCCTGAGGGAGGTGGGCAAGGAAGGAAGCAAAGCACACATGTGCAGGCCCTGAAGGCACAACTCCCAACGCAAGAACAGCATGCTTCATGACTAACCTGGGACCTGACCTCAGACTAATGATTCTTCTCAGGATCCAGGAAACTGGGGAGCAGACAAGTGGAAGCATGGGAAGAGGCGGGCAGGGGGTCTTTCCTCAACAGCAGTTATAATATAACTGCATCTTAGTTGTGTTCAAGGCCATTGACAAACTGTCCCCATCCTCACCTTTCAAACTTATCTCCACGCTGTTTTATTTCAGCCTCATTTGGATACTCTGTATCCCGGGTCCTCTACACACTAGCCTGTTCCAGGAAACAGGGTGGCTTGACCTCCTCCCCCCATCCTAATCCTTCCTCCTGTGACAAACAAAAACCTGATTAAAAATTTCCATCTTATTGTTAATTTGGATTAAGCCTGACCAAAGCATCACTATATGTTGGTATCATCTGAAACTGCAAAATCTTTCCTGGGGCACAATGAACTTAGATGAAGCAATCACCTCAAAATAAAATTGACAATAACTCAACTGCATATGCTAATCTCTGTTATCAAACCAAAAAAGAAAAAAAGTGATGAAAGAATCAAAGTTTCTTGTCAAAATTGGATCTGTATTCTTTAATGTGAGAAATAGGATTTGATTGAAATAATAACCAGAAAATAAAATTCACAATGACAGAAGCTACAATTAATAAAATAAGGTAAAGACGGTGAAATGAATCAGTGAATCAAATCTATGTATGATTGAAATGAAGATTTCATTTTGAAGAACATAAAAGTGAAAATAGAGAAATTAAGCACAATTTAACTTCAATGAGTAATGATTTAAGTGTCCTCTTCCATAAATAATGTACATCCTTAGGATAAGTAGGGTCGGAATATCGGATGAATCAAAAGTCAACATCTGAAGGGTCAACATAAATTCCACTTTTCCCAGCACAGTGGTTTGTATGAACTATTAGATGACACATTTCTCTAGAAGCTAATACGATCCTGGCTGGATGTACCATTTTACATCCTCATGAAGTGGTCATGCAGCTCTTAATGAATTTACCCTATGCTGGATGGGATGACCTGTATTTACCTGAAATGATAAGGTCTTTTTCAGTGCTGTGAGCACAAGTGAATAGAATGCAAACACAAAGTGAACACAGGCTCTTCTGTGTGCTCCAGCTCCCAAAGTGTGTGGGCCAAGTCATTCTTCCTGGCACTTCTGCTTTAGAGGCCAAAGGAAGTAGCTTTAACAACTGGTGCTAAAAGTACCTAAATCTCATATATATAAAATCGGCCCATAAAACTTCCCTCTAGAAACCACCTCCTTTTGTGTGTGTGTGTGTGTGTGTGTGTGTGTGTGTGTGTGTGTTGTCTTTTCACTTTCATTTTTATTTTATTTTATTTTATATTGGAGTATAGTTGATTAACAATGTTGTGTTAGTTTCAGGTGTACAGGAAAGTGATTCAGTAATACATATACATGTATCTATTCTTTTTCAAATTCTTTTCCCATTTAGTTTATTACAGAGTATTGAGCAGAGTTCCCTGTGCTTTACAGTAGGTCCTTGTTGGTTATCTATTTTAAATATACTAGTGTGTACATGTCAGTCCCAAAGTCCCAATCTTTCCCTTCCCCACACCCTTCACCCCTGGTAACCATAAGTTCATTCTCTAAGTCTGTGAATCTGAAAACACCTCCTTTGAATGTCCTTTGGTGACTGTAATCATTCACCAATCATTGACTAAGTAGGACACTGGAGGTTAGATGGGATTCATGCCTCCAAAGAAGACAAGACACAGTCATTCACACACATATAGTGCAATGTGCTAAGTTTAATAATAACCTCTACCTAATATGTAGAGGCTGTGGTAATCTGCTTTGCCAGAAAAGTGTCAGAAGGGGGTGATACTTAAGCAAAATTGTCAGTCAAAGGGATGAATGCATCCAATTGGATGAATAGCATGGACGGTGTGGAGAGGAAATGACCTTGAGTAGCTGTGGGGTTGGCAGATGGAGAACAGGGTCTGGAGATGAGGGCTTGTGGGAATTATGGTGGTGACCATGACCTCTTCTTCCCAGATCACAATGAGCTCATGTACCCCAGTCCAGCCCTGAGGCCCAGGCAGGGGTGCTCTCACAGGTTGGGTACCCACTGGTTCCCTGAGGGCTAATGGGTGTTTTGAGATAGTGCAGAACTCTCTGTACAGCTTCTCAGGGTCGCTGAGTGATTTGGGGTTTGAACTTGAGGCACAAGTAGGCATAGATCACATTCTCTCCATGACTGTCACACAGCTCGACAGCTGGTGGTCAAGGGTTCAGGCTCAGGAAGGCATGGCCTTAACTCAGACCTCAGGCTGGTGGTCTTCAATCTGAGGTTTATACCCCCTTGGAGGTACCTACAGACTTCTCAAGAAATGTGCAGGCATAGATAGTTTTAGAGGAATCAATGTCTAGCACTGCAATTTCCATGTGTGTTCTTTCCCAGCATTGATCTTCCCAAGGGCATCCGTACTGGCAAAGATTCTCCCCACTTTCCTACCTCCCTTTTCATAATCTCCATTCCCAACCCCCATTTAAACACCTATTGCCTTATGGTTTCAGGAAACTAAATCAACTAAAAAAATTACACACACACACTTGACAGAAGTACTGGATGGTTGATAAAAGACTAGATTTTAGCATAAGAATCTAATACATTGGGATAAAATTCTGTGGGAGAAGTGAAATAGAAGGAAACAGGAGTTTGAGTTTTTCAAAAAGAAACAAAGAGTAATGCAAAATTTCAACTGTTAAAGGAGAGCCTGTTTATACATTTTTCAGATGGATTGTGGTGGGTTTGAAGTCACTATGGTATTTAGACTAAACTGGTACACGCAAAAAGCATAATATAAGAGTTTTATTTTAAAATGTCAATATTTATAACATGTTGTTTAAAGTTTTGATGAAAAATTTCAGATGTCAACTTAAAATGTGTGAGGGGGTACAGAGCTCTTACAAAATTGTTTTAAGGGTACAGGAGGAAAAGGTTTGCAGACCACAGCTCTACCGAGCCTGCCTGGCAAGGCATTCCTGGCCTGGTGACTGGACTTTGTTCTGTGGGCCAGCAGTGTTCCACTCATTCTCCATTACCCTCAGGATTAGGAGCCAGAAGCTGGGATCCAGAGCCTCATTCAGGGTCCCTTCCCCCGTCTCCTTCCTGGGGATTGGTTCCCACATTCTCAGGAAACTTCACACATAAAAACCTTCATTCTGCATGTTTTCTCCCATTATTATGTTCAAAGCCCATTAGAAAGAGATTAGTGGTTCCTTTGACTAGATCCCAAATCCTTAGCAGCAAACCTTTAGGTAGAGAAAGCTACATCTTTATGTCTTTAGGAATAAAACGTAACAGTGGCCTTGATTATCTCTTTGAAGAGAGAAAAAATGCTTTTATTTCTTTAAGAAATGTTACCCTCACTCCTCCCCACAAGGGTTGGATATAGTGTTCCAGCTAAGTGCAAATAGCAGGTGCAATAAGAAGGTCCCTGCAGGCCACGGCTGGGTAGAGAAAGAGAGTACTCTGTGATGCCACCCACCACTTCAGGGCTGTGTGATCTCGAGCAGCTGTCTTAACCTTTCTGAGTCACAGTTTCTCATCTGTAAGGTGAGATCATAATGTGATCCTCTTATGATTTTTGTAAATGCTACCTGAGATATTTATAAAAGGTGTGAAATGTAGTAGGCGGCTAATAATGATTTTGAGGTTTGACTCCAAGTGCTCTTCTTTATACTGCATGTGGGGAAACAAAGGGGAAGAGGATAAAAGAACATTCTCAAGAAATTTGCAATCTAGTGAGTCATGCAAGCCTAGCAGGCAGTTAGAGCAGAGCAGTGGTGCTTACAGGGGGAGAGGCACACGTGGGCTATGATGGCAGAATATGAGGAGGATTGCAGATCTGGCATTGTGGTAGGAGATGGCTTCTTAGAGACCCTGATGTCTAAGTGAGGAACTGAAGGGCAAGAAAGAGCTGGCTAGGCACAGAAGGAGAAGGGCCAGTGTGGGCAGAGACTTTGGTGTGGGTTGGGATGGGGTGTGGTGATCAGGCTGTAGAGGCTGCTGAGAAGGGGCCAATTGCCATGCTAAGGTGCTAAGACTTACTTTCTCTTCCTAAGAAGGAGCCATTGCAGGGTTTAATCTGGCCTGATTTGTGGTTTACAAACCTCCCGCTTTAGAGAGGAGTAGGTAACTGGGTGTCAGTCTGGAGATCAGGGAGACTGGGAGTTCTTCTCATCCACAAGCCTTTCAAGTGCACAGAGAATGTTTTCCATACCTTTGTAAATTCAGGGCCCAGGACAGTTCCTGTCATGGAGTAAGAGTTTGACGAAATGCTTGTTGAATGAACTAGTCAATGATTCTGTGAACTAATGTCCCCAATTTTATATTAACTAGGCCAAAAAGTACTACTGAATATAGTTTCTCATCAATGTCCACTTTGATTGTCCCCTCAATGCTCTCAGCACGTTCAGGCCTGTAAACATGGCAGCAGATAAAATTGATCAAACTGCTTGCTAGTTAGCTCAGAAATTGCCCTAAGCATCCCATGCCCACTCGAACATTGAACCAGCACTGTCCTCTGGTCTCTGTCTTCTTTGTCCTCATAATTTCTTTGCTGAGCTCTATTTAGATTGATGGCCACCTTCCATGGTCTGATTCACCTGCCTCCATTCTGGTACTTGCGGAAGGTGCCTTTCTCTTCTTCCAAAGCCATTCCCACTTACCCAAGGAAGGTGATCAGACCATCAGCACACAGTTTGTAACATGAACAGGACAGACTGATAAAACGCCAGCCAAAATGGAGACAACAAAAATCCCTTTTCAGTTAATTTAGTGTGGTGACCCTATTATGGGTACAATATGGTTTCTTTGAAGCTTTGTGAAATTTTGAGAGTTAGGACCCCCTGAGCTACTCCACTTTGGGGAATTTTATCTCAGACTTCCTTCAAAAGTCTAGACTTCAGGACTTGTAATTATACTGCAGGACAGTGGGAAAGCAGTTGAGGAGGAGAAATCAATGAAAAGGATTCTTATCATAAGCTCCTTCTCTAATTTGGGGAAACAGAAATCTCTGCATGTTTTCTCAATAAGCACTCCATCAGAAGCCTTCTTATCCTGACAGGCTTCACTCTTTCATAAACACAACAAGAATAACCCCTGCACGCTGGCCTATCATAGTCAAGTATGAAAATGTGAATTCCACGGGTCACTGTTTTTGCAGCCGCCAGATGTGGATGAAAGGAGAAGGGTGTTTTATTGTGTTTTCTCAAGAAACAGAGAAAGGTCTGTCCTGAGATGGGCCTGCCTTCCTCCCACACAAGTGGCCACCATGTGGCCAGAGGACAGCTAGCTAATTTGCAAGATTAAGCTTTTCCAAATATTTGGAATTGGTCTATTCTGTCTTCAGCTAATAAAATGGATTTCTCCTCCAAAATGGATTTAGGAAGCAGACACAAGAACTTCTAAGGGCTTGTTGGCAAGTTACCTGTTAACAGGGTCCATATGTCAAATGGATGTACAATGAGTAGGCCTTATATGGATTGTCTCCTACTTGCCCTCCCAAGGATGCCTACCTTCATGCAGAGGTTCTACTGAGGGCAGATGGAAGCCAGTGCCAGCTGATGATGAGAGATGCTCAGGACATAAGCTTCTGCCCTCTGTCACACACACACCCTAGAAGTGCATAAAGAACAAGTATACATTAAAAAAACCAAACACCTACCCACCAAATGAGAAATCTAAATTAACTGCAAATATCTTTATTTGATTCTATGATTCATTCTTTCATTTAATATTGAGTGTCTACAGTGTGCCAGAGATTCTGTTAGGTTCTAAGGAAATAGATAAAGTAAGACTGTGTCTTACTGCCTTAAGGGAGGTGGTAGTATAAGGTGATAAACATCTATAATATAAAGTACTATAAAATATAAGCTGTTAAAGGAGTTTTTGGAGAAGGAGGCTGAGAGTTTTTGAGAGAGGCAGGGAATTTCACTGTGTAAGTAGCCCTTACTTACACAGTGTTTAACACAGAGTTTGTGTTAAAGAATGAGGAGGAGGTTTCCAGCTGGGGAAGTGTGTTCAAGGCAAGAGGATAACCTCTTTAGAAAGAATGCTGTGTTTGGGGAGTGACATGTTCATGTGGTGGATGGTGAAGTAGGAGGAAAGTGAGGGGTGGTCCTGAGGAAGTGAGAAAGGCCAGAGCCCTGTCACCAGGAACATTAGTCATGCTTATGCATTTATAGTTGGCTCTGCAGGCAATGGGGCGGGGGCACGGTGGGACACTGAGGAGTGCTGAGTAGGAGAGTACGATGGCCATTCCATAGGGTACAATTGGTTTGGAACTGAGTTAGATAATATGTATTCAGTCCAGGGAATGAAGCATACCTGCTGACAGTGAACTGTAATAAAGGATAATGAACTTTCATATGGTAAGATGGGGTTCTTCCCTTTGCCCCTCAGATCTACTCTGCATCCTTCTCCTCCATGCTCTGTGCCCCAAAGCGCTGACCTATATAGACTGTACAGTGCTTTCCTAGCCCTCTGGTTCCAGCTGGGTTCTGCTAATGGAAGCCCAGGCAAGATGTGGAAAGGAGAGAGTAGAGTGAAGTCAAGCGGATTTATTCTCCTGGGCCCCTCTCTTTGGGGTTACCTTGGGCTGATTTGTCCCTTGATGGAAGTCACAGTTCCTCTCCACGTGACCCTTTCCTGCCAAGATCCGGTAATCTCTCCGTGTCCTCACTCCTTCAGGTGTATGGATGTTAAAAGCCTGTTGGCCCTTGGGTATGTGTTAGTCTTTATAGTTTCTCCACAACCTGCCCACACCTTCCTAAATAATTCCTTCATTAATTTCTCCTTGAATTACCCAAAATTGAGTGGGTCATCAGTTTTGTCATGGAATTCTGACTGCTACTGTACTAGGTAGCACAGCAGTAGAAGGGACAGAACAGTTAGTTCTGTCCAGGGCAGGGAAAAGGGAACCAAGAAGGCTTCGGAGAAGAGGTAGGATTTGAGCCCTGTCTTGAAAGAGGAGCTTGAGTTTCCCAGGTGTCAAGAGTGTGAAAGACATCTGGACTGAAAAAATAGAATAAACAAATGAGTGGCCGAATGAAAGAGCAGAGTGTACAAAGGGAACCATGGTTGATTGGAGGGGAACGTGCCTGGAAAGTGAGGTGAGATGCAGCAGATGAGGAGGCGAAGATTAAGTGGGTCAGAGAGGATGAACTTTGAATGCTAGCTTAGAAGTGTATGCTTTGATCCTAGAGAAAAGGGACAAGAATGGTGGTAACACTGGGAATTGAATTAGATGAAGAGTGATAGAAGGATCTGGGAGTGTTTAGTTTGGAGAAAAGACTTGGGAGTGTGATTATTGTCTTCAAATATGTGAAGGATCTGGATAAAAATATGCCAATATGAATCATGGGTTCGTATTTTTTTGGCCCAGTAATTCTATGTCTAGGGATTTAGCTGAAGGAAAGAATCCAAAATTTTGCTGTATTATTTATAATAATCAAGAATTGAAAACAACCTAAATGATCAGTAAAAAGAGGGTTGTTAAATAAATTATGGCAGATGTTTACAATAAAATAACATGTGATTGCTAAAGTGTCTAAAAAATTTAAAAGCATGGGAACATACCTTTAACATCATGTTAAGTAGAAAAGTAGGGTATGAAATATTTATACAGAATGATCTCAGGGACATAAAAATATATGAACAAAATGAAGATGTAAAAATGTTACCCATGGTTATTGCTGTTGATGAGTTTGTGGATGACAGATATTCTCAGGTGTTCCAAAGATCATATCTAAATAGGATTTGGAAGTTGGTAGTAACACTGAGATATATACATAGCCTCTAGAGTGAAAAACATTGAATGGGACCCTCATTTAAACACACATGTTATGCTGACTGTTCACTACTACCTCCATCTAATTTATTGAGCATGTAATGTGTACTAGGCATGTTTTCCTTCTACATCATGTCTCTTCATCCTCTCAACTCTGTAAGGTAGGCTTTATTTTAACTCACATTAATCAAATGAGGAAACCAGCTTAGGGATAAGGTCAAGCAACTTCTCTAGGGTCAATTGGCAAGTACGTTTCCGAGTTGGGATTTGAACCCAGGCTCCCTGACTCCCAATTGTTATGTTATCCTGATGGTCCATTACTTTCGCATAGTCCTATCACTATCTGTAGTCATATATCATTGGCCAGAAGGTTTTTTGCAATAATGATCTACAATGCTCACAATGGTACATCTTCTTGCTAATGCCTTATTAAGTGTTGACTGCATTTAAAGGAGTTGACCCAAAGGGATAAAGTCCCATAGGAAGAGAAGGGGTCAGAGTAAATGCAGTAAAAACTTGTTTAATAAAAATGTATAGCTAATATTCATTGAGACCTTATCTTGTGCCAAACAATGCTCTAAGCGTTTTACATGTATTAACTCATTTAATCCTTATAAACACCCTATGAGTTCAATAGTATTATAATCTTCATTCTGCATACGAGGACAACAAGTTTAAATAACTTGCCAAGGCCACATAGCTAGATAAGATATACAGCAACAAGACAGGATATATAGACCACTATGTTCCTTACTACTGTGCAATACTGCCTCTGTATATGTGTGTAATGAAGTAAATTAAAAAAAAAATCTTAATGGCCATCATTGGAATTCCTCTCAGGGAGATAACTGTCTTTCTTATGAAAATATCTTGATAAACTACTTGGGAATAAAGGTGTTATGAGTAACTTAAGCAAGAAAAGAATAGGCAATCTTCTCCACCTCAGAAAGTAAGAGGCATTTGTTTTGCTCTAGAAAAAGAGAAGGGAGGGGGAGGTGCAGAGATTCGGTTCCCTTTATCTTTTCCACTTTGCATTGCTATGAATATTGATACTCAGTGAGACATAGCACCTTTCCATATCTTAATGACAATTTGTCTCTTCCTTCATAAGTTGCCCTTTCATTCCTTTCCCCTTTGATTTTGGATTTGATTCTTATTTAAATGTAAAATAGAGTTCTCTCATGGCCATGAAGAGAGGTGATTATCCAAATATCTTAGCATCTCCCCCTTCTAAAAAGACAGGGAGAAAATGAGTGAGAGAAATCATGACAGACAGTAGTGTTTGCCAAATTGTTTTCTGGAAAAATAATTCTAGGGGAAGTTAATGGATGGGGTAAAGGGCTCAAATGAGTTGGAAAATGCTGCATTAAATAGAAAAATAAATAGAAAAATAATGGTTTCTAAATTGCATCTAAGCTACAGGATTTTTTATAGCCTTTTTGGTGTTAATAGGGATTAAAACTTCTCTAGAAAGGGGAAGAGGGAGTTAGATAACATTTCCCAAATACCTGGGACCCCATGCCCTTTGGTCAACACTGGTGGGGAGCAAGGAATATAGGCCAGGATGGCTAGAGGCCTGTTCTCTTAGTTTGCCACTAATGTGTTTTATGACCTTGGGTAAATTCCAGCCATCCAACCATTGGTAAAATAAACAAGGATATGTTTGAGATGGGGGTTGAAGGGTGCCTAAGATTTTGATAGGAGCAAAGACTTTCCAGGTAGAGGTAATTGAATGGGCAAAGTACAAGGCACTTTCCTACCCAGTGATAGGAAACCAAATAATTCTGGCCCTGTTTTGTAACAAGTCTACCATGTAAGGAGGAAAGGCGACAGACATATTTACTTCTGAGAAATGGACTTTCAACAAGTTCTTTTTATTTCTGTTTCAAAGACCAAAAACCCACCTGCCTTTTCCTAAGTGATCCTGCCCACATAGGTAGACCACATCATAAAAATTCACATATGAGGGCCTCCCTGGTGGCGCAGTGGTTGAGAGTCCGCCTGCTGATGCAGGGGATACGGGTTCGTGCCCCGGTCTGGGAGGATCCCATATGCCGCGGAGCGGCTGGGCCCGTGAGCCATGGCCGCTGAGCCTGCGCATCCAGAGCCTGTGCTCCGCAACGGGAGAGGCCACAACAGTGAGAGGCCCGCGTACCGCAAAAAAAAAAAAAAAAAAAAAAAAAAAAAAAAAAAAAAAAAAAAAAAAAAAATTCACATATGAAATAAGAAACCTCACTACTTCAGTCACTTTGACAGCCAGACTTTGGGCTTATGGAGAAATTACAGATGAATGTCTTTAAAATCCAGTGAAGGAATTTTATGATCCGTTGCTTGAATGGCAGGTCTAGAGTTTTCATACGTGGCTTATTTTAATTATATAATACATCCAGGAAAACTTATTAGAAAAGAATTTGTTTTATTAAGAAAAACTTGTACGAATCAGAACATTATTTAGATTGCTAATTGTGAAATAAGTTACTCACTTACAAAAATATCTTGAATTTGCAGCCAATTTACATTTCAACTAACTCCAGTTTCCTCTCATTTGTATCTGGTGCAGCGTCAGGGCTGCAGAAGTGGGTAATGAAGTCCTTGCGCTATCAAGGCGCTCACAGTTTATGTGGAGACAGACTAGAACATAGCTCAAGATACTAACACAGTGCCCCCAAAGGCACAGTTATGGACACTGTGTTAGTGTCCATAACAAAAAACCTACAGATCCCGAAGGAAAGAATGTCTTGCTTGGCGAGATGCAGATGACTTCACAGAGATATCTGAGCTGCCTTGTAAAGCTGAATGGGACTTTGTCCTTAAAAGGAAGGACATAAAGCCATTACTAACTCCAAGAGCCTTCCCTGACCTCCATATCTAAATCAATTTCTTCTACTATGACTCTCATAAACAATATTCTGCCCCACTGTAGCATGTACAACCTCTGACATTTCCATTTTGTGTACCACTTTTTAGTTAATGTCTACCTAGTTAATTTAGTTAATCTTAGACTACATGCCTACGAAGGCAGGGACCACGTCTTTCCTTTTTTTTCCACTGTTCAGAACCCAGGCCAGAGAGGCTCCTGTTCAGTAAATTTTTTTTTAATGTCTTTATTGGAGTATAATTGTTTTACAGTGTTCTGTTAGTTTCTGCTGTAAAACAAAGTGAATCAGCTATATGTATACATATATCCCCATATCCCCTCCCTCTTGTGCCTCCCTCCCACCCTCCCTATCCCACCCCTCTAGGTGGTCACAAAGCACCGAGCTGACCTTCTGCTATGCAGCTGCTTCCCACTAGCTATCTATTTTACATTTGGTAGTGTATATATGTTAATGCTACTCTCTCACTTCGTCCCAGCTTACCCTTCCCCCACCCCATGTCCTCAAGTCTTTTCTCTACATTTGCATCTTTATTCCTGTCCTGCCCCTAGGTTCATCAGAACCATTTTTTTTAAAGATTCCATATATATGGGTTAGCATATGGTATTTGTTTTTCTCTTTCTGACTTACTTCACTCTGTATGACAGACTCTAGGTCCATCCACCTCACTACAAATAGCTCAATTTCATTTCTTTTTATGGCTGAGTAATATTCCATTGTATATATGTGCCACATCTTCTTTATCCATTCCTTCTTGGATTGGAAGAATCAATATTGTGAAAATGACTACACTACCCAAACCAATCTACAGATTCCATTCAATCCCTATCAAATTACCAATGGCACTTTTCACGGAACTAGAACAAAAAATTTTACAATTTGTATGGGAACAAAAAAGACCCTGAATAGCCAAGGCAATCTTGAGAAAGAAAAACGGAGCTGGAGGAATCAGGTTCCCTGACTTCAGACTATACTACAAAGCTACAGTAATCAAGACAGTATGGTACTGGCACAAAAACTGAAATATAGATCAATGGAACAGGATAGAAAGCCCAGAGATAAACCCACACACATATGGTCACCTTATCTTTGATAAAGGAGGCAATAATATACAATGGAGAAAAGACAGCCTCTTCAGTAAGTGGTGCTGGGAACACTGGACAGCTACATGTAAAAGAAAGAAATTAGAACACTTCCTAACACCATACATAAAAATAAACTCAGAATGTATTAAAGAACTAAATGTAAGGCCAGACACTATAAAACTCTTAGAGGAAAACATAGGTAGAGAACTCTATGGCATAAATCACAGCGAGATCCTTTTTGACCCACCTCCTAGAGAAATGGAAATAAAAACAAAAACAAACAAATGGGACCTAGTAAATGTTTGTTGAATGAATGAACAACATGGAGAAAGACAAAGAAATAGAAGATGAGGGCATTTTAGGAGACTGCAGAGTGGTTCATTCAGCATGGCTGGAGTAGGATGCAGAGTGGGACAGGAGACTGGAAAAAACTTCAGCAAAAATTTATGAGCTCTTAGCTACCAGTTTGGAACTAAAGTAACCAGGTGAAAGTGAAAGTTAGCCAACCAGCATTTCTAAATACCCAGTAGGATTCTTTCCCCTCCAACTCCTCCCCCAACCCCCCATTAATCTATTGTTCTGTATGTCCTTTGTTTAAAAGTCATTGTTTACTCTAAAGGCAGGTGAGCAGGCCTCTGAGCTTTTTTTTGGTTTTTTTTTTTTAACTCCTTTTGGGTCAAAGACATCTCATTTGGTGGTCTACTCATTCAAAGTAAAAAGGAGCTTTGGGGTAACAAAATCCTTTTCAACCTTCAAAGTGAAGTTCATATAGTGCCCCATAGCATCCTTGAACCTCAGGGCTCTAAAAGGGACATGAGCTGAAGAAATTGAGGCTCAAGTTGAGGAAGTGATTTGTCAGGGGCCACATAGTCAGGAAGGAGCCATGCTGAGACTGGAACCCAGATGTGTCTGACCCGACTCCATCTCATCAGCCCCTACTTTTCTGAAGCCACTTGTCTTTCATTCAGCAAACTTCTGCACTTCCAGTCTTCCTGCCCCAGAAGAGTTTCCTGTTTCACCTCCAAAGCCATCAGCAGCCCTTAGGGCCCTGCCAAACATCTGGCACTTGACAGGGATGTTCCCTGCTTCCTCCTCTCTGCAGGGTGCTGAAGGGGGTGGGTCATGAATTATGCCTTGATTCTCTCCAGCCACGAAGAGTGTAAATAAACAGGAGCGGGAAAAGCACATGCGTAGATGGATGGTGAACCTTATGTGTCCCTCTCTGAGCGGCTATCTGCAGGAGAGCCCGGGCAGCTTTTCTCTGTAGGAGCCTCAGACATTGCCCCTCTCCTTGGTGGGGATTTCTTGAGCCTCTGCCACACTCTGTGCCCTCAGTTTCTACCCCTCATAAACCTTCTCTTAACCCTCTTATGATATGGAACTGCTTATGCATCCCATAACATACCATGTTCTGTCATATGCCATGTTTTCCTTTCTGCTATGTCTCTTGTTGGGAATTTTCTCTTTTGATTTGTGAGCCTTTAAGAAAGCTCAGTTTAAGAGAAACTTCCTCTGTGAAGTGTCCTTGATTCCTCCAAACTTAAGGGCTCCTTTGCTTGTTCTCATTCTGCCCTTTCAACCACTTTATACTTCTATTATAGCATTTATCTTATTGGATTATACCTGTCCATCTCCCCCACCAGGAATAGAATAGCTAAATTACAATTTATTAAGCACTGACAGTGTGCTAGGAACTGTGTTAAACATTTCGCTCATGTTGCCACAGTTAGTCTTTGGAATAACCTTGTGAATTTGGTACTCTAATTTGGGTTCCACTCAAAGTGAAGCCTGATACAAGGATCTGGGTACTGGTACAGGGATCCCAAGAAGAAGGAGTGAGGGAACAGGGAGAGAGAGACAGAGAAGGAAGAAAAGGCAAAATGAGTGTGTGTTTTGAGGTCATGCCTGTGGGCATTGGGGGTTCAATTCTGTCTCCAAGAAAAGTGGGAGGTTGGGACATTTACCCACCAGCCACCATGCCTTGTGGATTAGGAACAGTCCTAGAATCTGGGGGGTCATAGGTGCTCCTACACTCCTGGGGTGAGCTTACCTACACAGGTAAGTAAATTAAGGCAATATTGGAGAAAGCTCTGGGGGAGGATGCTGAAAGATGGGAAATACTTGCTTGAGGTAGGAAGCTGACAGTACAAGATGATTCTGAGTTTGCATGGAAATACCCATTACAGTTGCAACTGAAGTCAGGGGTAGATCAACAGAACATGATGAAAGTACTAGAGACATCTGTTATAGCCCATAGTCTCATTTTACAAGTGAGAGAAACAAGGCCTCTGACTCTGAAGCTTGGGCTCCTCACTGGTATACTAGACTCTGAGTGCCCTCAGGGTATGGATTATGTCTCTTTAATCTCTGCAGCTTCGATGCCTGGCACAGTCCTGGCACCCTCTGGAGGCTTAGTATATGATAGCTGAATAAATAAATGCATTGCCAGGGTAGTAATTTTGGGATTTGTAGAGTTGGTTCTTACCTCAAACATTCATCCAACTTATGATAAGCAACTCAAGGATCGTATAGCCAGTCAGGAAAAGCAGACAGTAAACAAGTGTTTTTCAGAAATCTGATGAGTGTCTTAAAAGTAGAACTAGGTGTTATAGGAGCATAGAGAAGGGCTTCCCCTAGTCTATGGGTCAGGAAGGCCTTTGGGAGGAAATAAAGTTTAAGCTAATACTCTAAGAATAAAGAAGTTATGGGGGAGGTGGGTGGGAGGAGGAAGAACATGTAAAGAAAGTTCGAGAAGCATGGAGGGATTGAGGAACCAAGAGAAGACAATATGGCTGTAGTTGTAATAACCAAGCCTGGAGAAGTCAGTGGGGTCAAATTGTGGGGGACTACTTTGTAAGTAAAATTAGGAAAGACCATTCTGTTTATGATAGGAAAAAGTGATTGGAGGAAAGCAAGACTGGAAGTGGGAAGACCAGGTATGGGGCTGTTGCAAATTTCAAGTGGAAAGATGAGAGTAACTTAGTTTAGTGTCACAGGCATGGCAGCGTTGGCGAAGGGGATGGATTTTGGAGACATGTACAGTCATCCCTCAGTATCTGTGAGGGCTTGGTTCCAGGAGCCCCCTGAATATCAAAATCTGCAGATGCTCAAGTCCCTTACATAAAATGGCATAGTACAATGAGTACAGTTGGTCCTTTGTATCCGGGGGTTTTGCATCTGTGGTTGTGGAGGGCTGACTAAACAAAGTTGAATGGTTAGGACTTGGTGATTGTCTAGAGGGAGATGAAGACAGGGTGACATCAAAGATGATTCCCAAGAATCTTTCTTGAGCACCTAGATAGGTGGTAGGTGGTAGTGTCATAGGGAGCGTCGAAGGACAAGGTTGGGAAGTGGTAGGTGACAGGATCTATCTTAACCATGCTTGAACTTAAGCAGCCTAAGAAATATCCTGGTAGATAAATGGCCAGTACACAGGCTTGAGGGTCAGGGGTCAGGACTAGAGTTAGGAAGCAAAATTTAAGGAGGCATTCACTCTCAGGGTCCAACTAGTACAGGGTCAGTACTTGAGAATGAGTGTTTCCTTAGATTTTTCAGGAAATTAAAAATTTCCTGGGCTTCTTTCTTGTGTCACTCTGGTCCTGTCCCTGTCTGAGTCACAGGAGAGAGGTTTGGGCTGGAATTACAAGTTTGAATGATATAAGTATATAGGTGATGGAGTGGACATTTACCATTGTTTAGCTTCCCAGCATTGATTTCCACTTCCTCAGAGCACTTAATTTCATTTTGGGGAATTAGTTTCCTCCTTTGTGTATCTTGGACTTTGTGGGAAAAAGGTGTTTGTCTCCCACAGTAGAAACCCAAGAGGGCTCTGAGGGAGCATGGTCTGAATATTAGAGCTGGATTCTAAAGTCCACAGTTCTTGGTGTAAATACTAAGCTAATGGCTCTAGCTAAAGAGTTAAGCAAGATGTGCAAAGGAGAAAATGAATAACTGTTGGCCTTTTAAGTTTACTAGCTTATCTGTCTGTCCTTTAGTGTCCCTCTTGCCAATTCGTGATGCTAAGAGTAGAAAATATTCCTCTTCTCTACAGTGTGTTGTGTGAGGATTTGAGGTTAGTACTGGCTGCAGAAATTTTTGTTAGTATCAGGGAAGTCCCTGGAGATGTTTTAGGGCTGGAGGACTAGGGACCAATTATGGGAGGGGGTCAGGCAGAGTCTGAGAATAAGACAGACACCACTGGAAGCAGAACAGAGACAATGAAAGAAACCAGGTTCTTGGTGACATTGTTGGAAACTGCTGAATCAAGTCTCACCTGAAATTAATTATGTTAGTAAGTTGGAGGCTAGGCTGCTATTACATAGACTCCCCAGCAAAAGGATTTAAGCAATATAGAAGTTTATTTCTCTCTCACATAACAGTCCAGAGGTAAGTGGTCTAGGGCTGCCAGAGTAGCTCTGCCATTCTCAACATGTGGCTTCCAACTCTAGGTCCCAAGTGATTGCTTCAGTTGACCCATTTCACAACCCAGAGGAAGAGCACAAGAAGATATGTAGAGCGATCAGCTTCTTTTTAAAGAAAGTAACCTGAGAACTGTACTCATCTCTTTCATTTACATTCCACTGCACGGTCACGGCTAGAAGCAAGGGAGGCTGGGAAACGCAGCCTCTGGAGCGTGTGTGGGACAGACGGTCACAACCTTTCCATCATGGGAGACAGGGAGTTCTATTACTAAAGAGAAGGATGGGAGAATAGATCTTGGGAGTATTGATCAGTTTCGCCAAAGCAATTAACTCTTTTTTTCCCCTCCCTGAAGCCAATTTGAGTTGGGGTTTCTGTTCTTTGCAATAAAAATTTGTATTGTATGAGATAGGATCTGTCTCTGAGCCTTTGTCCTCCCCATCATACTGTTTCTCTGTTCCCTTGAAGGGACATTCCGGTACTGTGCTTGTTTGAATGCAATTGAGTTTAATTTGTTAAGGGAGGCAGAGGAAAGGAAATCACCTGGAATTACACTCTGTGTGAGCTACTGTTCTTCGTTATTTACACACTTTATATACTTTAGTCCTTTCATTTTCTTTATCTCCAGGTTGCTGGTGCAGAAACTGGGGTTGAGGGAGGTTTATACACGGTCCGAACAATACATAGGTACTAGGGTTGCAATATAGCCCCTGTCTGTAGGAGTTGAAAGCCCCTGTTCTCACCACTCCATCCCACTGTGTCCCGTGGTGTTGAGGTGCATGACGGTATCAGAATTAGTGGGGACATGAGGGGTCAGGAAAGCTTAGCAGTGGGGAGTGATAATGGGTTGAGTACAGGGAATAAGAGGACCACTGTTATGTGCGCACGCATGCGCACGCATGCGTGCCTTCATCTACAGAGACGGGGAGGCAGTCAGGAGGGAGGTAAGTGTTGAAAGGACTGTGGGAGATCAGTCCCAAACAACCCTCACTTTCCCAAGACCTCGTCCTTGTCAACCACACTCCTGATTCCTCTTTGACACGGCAGCGCTTGCTTGTCAACTGGGCATTTATTTGAGTGGGGTATCTTGCAGACCCAGAGCCTTCTTTTCTCTGATAAGCTTGGGGAGGCTGGTGGAAAAACGGTTGCATCAAATAAAGAGTCTGGAATTTAATGGAGAAAGTCGCTTAAGCCCATCCTGACTGCAAGGGCTGGTGGGAGGCTGCTGTGTTAACAGAGGAATGGGGGCTGGAAGTGCAGGGCTGCCAGCAGGGGTGGGATGAGGGTGGGGAGGCAATTCACTAATAAGCTGGACTTCCAGGAAGGAAAGTCCACCCTCCACTCCCCACCCCCCCCCACCCCCGGCTGAATTAAGGTTGCCTTGGGACGACTCATGCCTGAGAAGTCTCTCTCAAAAGAATTCTATTGTCTGCCCTTCGAGAGGAAACTTGTTCCTTAGACAGCACAATGAGGACACGGCCGCCAAGGACACAGGGAGGAAGCAGGGAGTCCTTGAGTTCTCTAAGAACCTGCTGTAGACTGCCTTTTGGCAAGTGTTCAGTGGGTGGCTGGACACTTGACCCTGGTGGAGCAACCTGGGCCTTGGGAACGGTGGTGACATTGGAGGAGTTAGCTTTCTGAGGGCTCTGCCCAGGCCAGTCCCTCTGCAGCCTACGGTCACCTTGACACCGTAGTGGGGAATATGCAGCCTCACTTCTGTGACTCCCCCGTGTGTTCTCTTCTCGGCCAGTCATACTGCTCACTAATCCTGAATAAACATCCCACACTTTTCTCTTCCCAGGTTCACTCTAGTGTCCTTCTTTTCCCACCTATATCTGTTCACCCTTCAGGGCCTGATCAAATGCTACCTCTTCAGGGAAGCCTTCCTGGATTGCCCCAGGCAGTCATTCATTCCTACTTTCTGCAAGCCTGTATTATTTTCACCTGCATATCTTTACACCTAGCTTATTGTCTTATATTTTGTAGGCACCCAATAAGTATATGTTGGTAAATAAATAGCCCTAACTTTAATGTTGTTATTACTGATAAAGGTTATACATGAAATAATTAAATGATTATACACGTATATGTTCATGGATGAAATTCAAAAGATCTTTTTGTTGAAACTTGTATTTTAATTTCTCAGTTCAGGCTGTGTGGTTACTGGCCCTCCCTCTCCAAACCTGCATTCAAGTGACAGGTGACTTCCTAGATGAATGACGTGTTGCTTGTCTTTGACTGTGTACTCTTCACTAAGTCACCTCTCTGTCTGATTCCCATCTCTAAAATATGGGTTTGGCAGATGGAGAGATATACCATGTTCTTGGATTGGAAGAATCAACATTGTGAAAATGACTATACTACCCCAAACAATCTACAGATTCAATGCAATCCCTATCAAACTACCAATGGCACTTTTCACAGAACTAGAACAAACGATTTCACAATTTGTATGGAAACACAAAAGGCCCCGAATAGCCAAAGCAATCTTGAGAAAGAAAACTGGAGCTGCAGGAATCAGGCTCCCTGACTTCAGACTATACTACGAAGCTACAGTAATCAAGACAGTATGGTACTGGCACAAAAACAGAAATATAGATCAATGGAACAGGCTACAAAGCCCAGAGATAAACCCACGCACATATGGTCACCTTATTTTTGATAAAGGAGGCAAGAATATACAATGGAGAAAAGACAGCCTCTTCAATAAGTGATGCTGGGAAAACTGGACAGCTACATGTAAAAGAGTGAAATTAGAACACCCTCTAACACCATACACAAAAATAAACTCAAAATGGATTAAAGATCTAAATGTAAGGCCAGACACTATAAAACTCTTAGAGGAAAACATAGGTAGAACATTCTATGACATAAATCACAGCAAGATCCTTTTTGACCCACCTCCTAGAGTAATGGAAATAAAAACAAAAATAAACAAATGAGACCTAATGAAACTTAAAAGCTTTTGCATAGCAAAGGAAACCATAAACAAGATGAAAAGACAGCCCTCAGAATGGGAGAAAATATTTGCAAATGAAGCAACTGACAAAGGATTAATCTCCAAAATTTACATGCAGCTCAATATCAGAAAAAACAAACAATCCAATCCAAAAATGGGCAGAAGACCTAAATAGACATTTCTCCAAAGAAAATATACAGATAGCCAACAAACACATGAAAGCATGCTCAACATCACTAATCATTAGAGAAATGCAGATCAAAACTACAATGAAGTATCACCTCACAACAGTCAGAATGGCCATCCTTAAAAAATCTACAAACAATAAATGCTGGAGAGGGTGTGGAGAAAAGGGAAACCTCTTGCACCGTTGGTGGGAATGTAAATTGATACAGCCACTATGGAGAACAGTATGGAGGTTCCTTAAAAAACTACAAATAGAACTACCATATGACCCAGCAATCCCACTACTGGGCATACACCCTGAGATAACCATAATTCAAAAGAGTCATGTACCACAATGTTCTTTGCAGCTCTATTTACAATAGCCAGGACATGGAAGCAACCTACGTGTCCATCGACAGATGAATGGATAAAGAAGATGTGGCACATATATACAATGGAATATTACTCAGCCATAAAAGGGAACAAAATTAAGTTACTTGTAGTGAGGTAGATGGACTTACAGTCTGTCATACAGAGTGAAGTAAGTCAGAAAGAGAAAGACAAATACCGTATGCTAACACATACATATGGAATCTAAGAAAAAAAATAGTTATGAAGAACCTAGGGGCAGGATAGGAATAAAGACGCAGATGTAGAGTATGGACTTGAGGACACGGGGAGGGGGAAGGTAAGCTGGAACGAAGTGAGATAGTGGCATGGACATATAAACACTACCAAATGTAAAATAGATAGCTAGTGGGAAGCAGCTGCATAGCACAGGGAGATCAGCTAGGTGTTTGTGACCACCTAGAGGGGTGGGATAGGGAGGGTGGGAGGGAGATGCAAGAGGGAGGAGATATGGGGATGTATGTATATGTATAGCTGATTCACTTTGTTATAAAGTAGAAACTAACACACCATTGTAAAGCAATTATACTCCAATAAAGATGTTAAAGAAAAATACGGGTTTGGGAACATTTTATACTGAAGCTCCTTCAAGCTGAATAATGCTATAGTTCTAGACCAGTAATATTTAAAATGTGACCTCCCAGGAATGTTTGTATTTTAAAGGATTTACTTAACTAGGGACAAAAACCCTTAGTGGTCGGACTTCACTGGGGGATGAAATAGCATAGTTCCAAAGGCAAATATTAGCAGAACTTTCTTTAGAATGACAAGGTAAAGACTCTTTATTCAGCTTCCTTTGAGTATTGTCATTCAACTTGGTATGAATATACCCACCATTTATAAAAACTTAATCAGGGAAAAGGCATGAAGAAAATTTAAATGCATATTGCTAAGTGAAAAAAGCCAATTTGAAAAGGCTATGTACTGTATGGTTCCAACAATATGACATTCTAGAAGAGGTAAAATTATGGAGATAATAAAAAAAAATCAGTGGTTGCCAAGGGATAGGGAGTTGGGGGTGGAGGAAGGGAAGAGATAGAACATAGATTATTTTGGGCAGTGAAACTATTCTGTGTGATTCTGTAATGGCTGATACCTGACATTATACATTTGTCAAAACCCATGGAATGTACAACACAGAGTGAACCCTAGTGTAAACTGTGGATTTTAGTTAATAATACTATGTCAGTATCGGCTCATCAATTGTAACAAATGTACCATACTAATGCAAGATGCCAACAGTAGGGGAAATTGTGTGTGGAAGGGAGGGGTATATGGGAATTCTGTGTACTTTCTGCTCAGCTTTTCTAAAAACCTAAACCTGCTTTAAAATGAAGATTATTAATTAAAAAAAAAACTTAACCACACATCTCCTTAATCATAGCTAACATTTATGTAGCACTTACCAGGTGCCATTCTCAGCACTTTGCCTATATTGACTCTTGCAAAATTTTCACATCAAACTTATGAGCGAAGTATTATTCTTATTCTCATTTTATAGATGAGGAAGTTGAGGCACAGTGAGGTTAGGGGAACTTGCCCAGGGTAGCACAGCTAGTAAATGGCAGGGCCCTCTTTGACCCCAGGCAGTCTGGCTGTAGTGCTTGTACCATGCTGTACTACCTGCTTCTACCCTATACCCTACCGTGTGCCAGATGTGTGCTTTATCTGCTCGGGTGGCCCTCTCTCAGGATGCGTTTCAGACCTGCCACAGGCTGGGGTAGGTGACTCTGTTCTGTGCTCTCGTATGCTCTGGCCTTGACTCTGCAGACACACCACATTTAGCGTACGTTTGTTGAATGTATCTTAAGGGATTGCCAAGGAAGTGTTTGGCACGTGTTTGTTGAATCCCAGAGAAACTTTGGACTTGTGCTAAACTGCCAACTTGTATCTGTCCACAAAAAGGCAGCCAGCTGAGTGAGCTTGCTCTCCTGGTCACCACTGCTTTCTTCTCTGATATCCTGGGGCCTCCTCCTTGATCACCTGTCTTCATCCTGGCTTGGTCTCGGTGTCAAGGCCACCACTGACTTTTCCTGTGTCTACTTTTTTCTCATTGTTAAAAATAAAAATGTTGGTCACACCCCTATCCTTCAACTCTGCTCTTGTTCTTCATGTTTCCTTAAAGTTTTATCTGCAGAAACTCTCATTTCTGGTACAGAGTTTAATCCAAGCCAGGAGATGAGAACTCATTTAGGGAGACAAAGAGTTCACTTCCAGTGCCCGACTCTCCTGAAGATCATTTCCTTGCCAGCGAAGACAAAGAAAAGGAGTGAGGAAACAGCTCGCTGTGTCAGAAACACTGCACCATGGGTCCCACTCAGTGGACCACCTGCGCCTCCCCACTCTGACCTTTTCTTCTAATTATGGGAATCTGACCCTGGAGACATGAGTGGAGGTGGTCTGGATTCCCGTCCCTGACAAGTGGCCCCTGGGAAGCTGGAGCTTTCCTGGGACTCTGGGGGCTGGGCTGTCACTGAAGATAGGCCTCAGAGCCAAGGTTACAGGCTAGAAACCACCCTAAGGATGGCAGCAGAAATAGCCTGTGTGTTCATTACCTTCGGTGCCCCATTAATGTGTGTTTAATAAATGAAAGAATATTGATTTCACTGTGTTTGGAGGTTGGAACTTCCTGTCCCCAAGCTAAGCAGGTTGCAAAGCTTGGAGCTGAAACAGGGCTGGAGACGTCATGCAGCTGGAAAGCTGGAGTGGGACAGGCAGCCCTCCCCTGCCTCTGCTCACTCTGCATCAGCCATGCCTCACCCCTTCCACTCCCTACTCCCTCCAGCCCAGGGACAGTGCCCTTCTTTTGTCCCCCTTATTTCCTGCTCCCCCTTCCCCAGGCTAACTCTTAGCCTTCTGTCCAGGCCCAGCTGAAATGTCAGCTTCTCCAAAGATCCTCTTAAATTCCCCTTCCTTTCTCCTCTTACAGAGGGCCTGCTCTATGTTCTCAGAGGATCCTGCACTTCCCCTGGCATTACACTTGTGCCACTTAATTGTAATGAATAAAGTCATGGTTTGACTTTCCAGTTAGTGAATAAACTGTGTAAGGGGAGAGAGAATGGCTCTGTCTTGTTGGCCATTTTATCCCTCACTACGGTGCCTGGAAGAAGGGAAGCACAGATTAAGTATTTGTCAAATAAAGGAATGAACTCTAAAGTACGAGGGCAAAGACATGGGCCTTAGAGCCAAGGTCACGGCCAAAAACCACCCTAAGGAGGGCAGCAGAAATAGCCTGTGTGTTCATTACATTCTGTGCCCCATTAATGTGTGTTTAATAAATGAAAGAATATTGATTTCACTATTTGTGGAGGTTGGAACCCCTCGCCTTCCAACTAAGTAAGTGTTGAATGGAGCGAACACCTTTTCCACCAAGAATCAGAATAGCCCGTGCTAATATATTCTGGGAGAGTTTTGGACCACAGATTAAAAGAAAAAAAGAAATTTCCCTCCCTTCCAAACCACTTCCTTGAGGATGCACTGAATCACAGTGAATGGCCAATTGAGCTGCCAGTAGGCCCGTTAGAAAGTGGGTTGTCATTAGAAAGTGGGTTGTCTCATATTACGTAGGATTAACATTAGGCATTTCTGTCTCAACTCAGTGAAAGGCCTCAAGTGTCCTTGGAATTTCAGTGACCTTTCCCCATCAATGATGACATTGTTCTCCCACCCGATGGCTTAATTCACAGGAAATACAACCCACTCCTCATCATTGCTGCCCACCACATCTGGGATGGGGGCCGAGGGCCTGGGAGCACTGAGCTCCAGGCACTGAGATGTTACATTTCCTTGCACCAAACCTCCCGGGCTGCAGGGCCTCCTGAGATTTGTTTCCTGTATCTTTCTGCAATCTTTTTGATGGTCTTAGCTGAGAATTAGGAGGCAGTGGCACAGGCTCTAGGAGCCTAGCAGGTCTTAAACCTGTCATCAGCAGAGCTCCTCTGATGCAATAGCAATAGTGTGAAGCCACTGATTAGAAACCACCTAGAACTCAGGCAATGGTGTGGGATCCAAAGCCCAGGCAGACCATGTTCATTTAGGGGAAGGCACAAGGGAATAATGGCTTTTGACATGTTTGTTTTTGAATCCTCTCTATGGCCTAAAGACTTTGATGTTTTGCTGCCTCCATTTTCCTGATGAGGGTCTGTGGCTCAGAGAACACAGCAATTGGATGGAGTATCTATTGAACACCTACCTGTGTTACATGGTATACTAGGGGTTTAAATTCTTTCCCTCCTCTGTTTCACATTGCAGCATTGTGATGTAGAAACTGAAGCCAAAGCAGAGTTGGCTAATTCTTTTCTGGTGCAATTCAGCCTCGTTAGGCAAACTTCTCCAGCAGCTTGGCAGCCAAAGCAGAGAAGATGAGTGATTGAGTGGCGCAGAATGAAGCATCCATAGGATGGTGAGAGGAGAGTTTGGGCAGGGAAGGAGGTGAGGCTGGTAGGAAAGCAAGGATGAGTCTTATCCAAGGTGAATCCCTCATGCCGGGAGCATGATCGGCACTCAGAACATGTCTTCTGAACAGATGTGTGAATGCTAACAGGGGACTGATGGGCAGGTGAACCAAGTTCCTGGAGGGTTCAGGGAGGCCTTAGAGCAGTAGGGATACAAGTGAGCTGCTAGGAGTTGGGAATACTAGTGGGGGAATACTAGGGGAGGGGAATACTAGTGACCTTTAAGATTCTCAGAAGAGGAGCCATTTGGAGGGCTGAAGTGATGGTAGGGGCCACCGTGGGACCATTACTGGGCAGCTGCAGAAGCATGTGGCAATGGCCACTGGCACTGAGGAACAAGAGGCCAATGAGAAACAGCCTGGAGTAACTCCTTCCATGCATCCCCTGGGTTTTTCATACTATTCTGTGTGGGATTGGATGGATGCACGTCTCTAACAACTTTGAAGAGTCAAGTGTCAGGCTTCTCCAAAGCTCTGCTTCCAAGGGGGAGAAAAGACTATAAACAAAGACTGTAAACGTCTCTATATCAAGGTCCACTTTGCCCTTGTGACGTGAATGTCACCTGTAGTGTGTAACCAGGAAGCTCAGATGTGGGCTGTGGTGCCTCCCAGTGTGTCTATGGATTTGGTCGGTGGAAGGCAAAGACAGCACTGATCTATGAATACATTTTCTTTTTCATTCAGGCACTGAGTTTACTCAGTCAGCCCTGGCTTCCTGCAGCAGAGGTCTGGGCTGTAATAGAGCTGGTCTTATTTTTTATTAAGTTCATGAACTTTGAAGGAAGGAACTTGGAAAAAAAGGTCTCATTGCCTCGGGAATGAAGACTCATGCTTCTTTTAAAGCCAGACATTGGGGTGGCCTTGCTTGTTATAGACACAAATAATCTGGGTGGAAAATTGCAATGGAGTGGCAAGGAGAAAACTGGATGGCTTCTTGGAGTGAAGCAGGTGGGGTGGGGGAGGAAAGGTCAGTGAAAGGTCAACCTAAAATGGAGAGATCCTGAGGAAAGGCATGCAGACTTCAACTGTGGCTAGACATTTGTATAGATTGACTTTGTGAAGATAGAATCTGCCATAGACCCTTCCAGAATCTGGGATAATGGGAAGAACATGGTCTCTGGATTCAGATGAATTTGGCTTTAAATTTCAATTTGGCTACTTACTATAAGCTTCATGACCTACAATTTCCCAAACCTCTTGAGTTTCGGTTTCCAAATCTGTACAATGTAAAAGAATATCTACCTGGCAGGAGCGTTGAGGGGATTGGATGAGACAGTGCAGGAAAAGTGTCAGGCACTGGGTCTATAAAGAGAAATGTGGTTCAAGCCTTCCGAATTCACATTACTATTATTGTTAGTATTTTTTGCTGCAAAAAGCTTTACTGTTTCCATTTGGTCCAAGGCTTGGGAGAGGGCTCCAGGACAGTTAAAAAGCTGTTCAGTGGCTGCAGAGAGAGGTTTCAGGCAGAAGCACTGACACCAGAGGGGCTTCTCAAAGGCTGCTGGGCTCCAGAGGCTCCTAGTCGTGCTTGAGCGTGAGCCTTTCAAGAAAATACTTGCCCAGCCCCACCTGGGGACCAGCCAGCCTGCAGAGGTTGGTCAGGTGGTCACCCATCTTCTTGATGAGTTTCACCTGCTCATCCAGGAAGCGGCCCTCCAGGAAGTCTGAGAGCCGGGGGTCTGTGTGGGCAGAAACCAGGGCATGCAGAGCAAAAAGCGCCTGGTTCAGGTTCTTCTCCATGAACAGGGTGGCTTCCACAGCATCCTGGACTTTACCCCACTCATCTTGAGATGGCTTCTGCAGTCCTGGAAGAGGGCATGGCCGCAGCGCTGATTTTGCATCTTTAAGAGATGTTCGGTGCCCTTGTGCTTCTCCTCAGCCAATTCATGGAAAAAGTCACCCACGCCCTCCAGAGCCACATCATCGTGGTGGAAATCGAAGCCCAGAGAGAGAGGTAGGTGTAGGAGGCCTGCAGATGCAGGTTCACCAGGCGGTGGATGGCGGTCTCCACCTGGATAGAATAATTCTGAAAAATCCAGGAGCTCATGGTTGATCAGCAATAAGGAGCTAAGCTCAAAAAATGGTGTTGGCTGGTCCCAGAGGCCGAGGATAGCTGACTGGTTGGTTCTGAAAGTTGTGGCTGGAAAAATGGTTGGCGGGTGGTCAGAGGCTAGAGGAAGGGGTGTCCCTGGGTCAGTTCTGCCCAAACACTGTTGAAGAAAGAGACACCGAGCACACTGCTCATGGTCACCTTCTTTAATGAAATATATCTTCGAGTTATTCAGCGCAGTGGTTCACACGATTTAATTGTTAACTGACCAGGAGGCTGACTGCTGCACTGGAGTTTTCCTCCTCTGCAAAGTATCATCAGAGGAGTGCTGGACATCAGGGCCCACCTAGTGTTCATCAAACTTCTCTGTTGATGGGAATTTCCTGGGGGTACTTGTTCGACATTACAAGTTTCTGACTTCATCCCAGACCCATTGAATGAGGAGCTCCAGGGACCCAGGAGGCTGTGTATTTAACAAGAACCCCAGACAAGTCTTGTCATCAGAGAATTTGGGGAAACACCAGCCATCCTAGTTGTACCATTGACTGATTAGTGAAAACAAGCTAGTTTTAAAATACATTTTAAAAATGTAAAGTAAAAATTTACTATAAAGATGATCTCTAAGATCCAGAGTTATTTATAAAACACCCTTTGACTGATATTTGGGGGAAGAGTGTATCATTATGCTTTTAGGAGAAAGATGCTCTTTCATTCCTCCCTGCCTTTGCTGTTACTGCTCTCTCTGTCTGAAATTCTCTATCTACCTTGTCTACCTGGCAAATCTTGCTTCTTCTTCAAGGGTGAGTTCAACAATCACATCCTCTGAAAAGCTCCCATGATTCTCTCAGGTAAATCAGCTGCTTCTTCCTCTCTGTGCCCTTTGTGCCTTTGTGTTATGTCTTTTGTAAGATGAATCACATCATATTATGTGTTTGTTTTTATGTTTCTCTCCACATTAATTTTTGCATATAAAGGTCAAGAGTGTGGGTTCTGGAATCAAAGTGCCTAGGTTTGAATCTCTCTCTCTGAAGAGATCAGAGCAGACAAAACAGAAGAGATCACCTTGAATTGGGTGTTGGAGGATAAGCAAGAATTGTCCAGATGGAGAAAGGAGATTTCCAGTGAACAGCAGGTGCAAAAAGTGTGGAGGTCACAGAAAAACACACTTTTCCCATCTTGAACCATTTTTAATGAGAAGCTCATTTTTTGCAATAATATCTTTTAAGATCTTGAAAATTTCCCATTAAGTCACTTTTGGTGTCTTTTCATTAGACTTTATTTACAAAGGCCGTAAAAGGGCCTATTGTAATTCTGAAAATAATGTTTTAAATGGTTAGTCTGGGTTAGTCCTCAGATTCCCCTGTATGATTTTGCAAAGCACATGACCCTGCGTGTGAATGGCTTTGGTTGCAAACATGCCTGGTTCAAAGCATGCCTCTTCCACATATCACTGGGTGGCTTTGAGCAAGTTACTTAGCTTCTCTGAACTTCTCATGTGTAAAATAGAAAATTAACACCCTTTCCCTCTACACTCTCAGAGTTGAACAGGGCACTTAAAAAATAGATAACAGTTAGAAAGATTTTAAAATAATCTTGATAGACCAGGGCACTAGGCTAATACTGTTTACAAGAAATTTTAAAAACATAAATGTCAAGTCCAGAATTTAAGATTACATATAAAATGGAACTACTGGCTTGAGGAAAATTAGTAAGGTTGCAGCTCATGTCATAAGCACCAGAAAAAATTGTTAGAAATCAAGTTCAATTGACTCCAATGGGGTACTGGAACACTAAAAATGTGCTTTTTACTTTGGCATCATAACTAGGTTGGCAAACATTTTTTAGCTGTGTAATGCCAAGTGTTGTCAGGGAAGAGGGCATTGGGACCCGTCATGCACTGCTGGTGGGAGTGTAGACTTATGTAGTCACTCTGTAGAATGATCTGGCACTACTTGAGCACATTAAGCTTGTATATGCCTGTGATCTGTCAGTCCCACTCTTTGTTTGTGGCAAATTCTATAGATTGGTTCAGCCAACTTCCTTCTGCTTCACTTAGAACGTGATTTCCTGCACCCTAGGCGATGGAAAGGTAAAATCTATATTTTCCAGATGCCCTTATTGTTCAGGTTCCATTAATGACCTAGCTTACTCCAAGCAATGTATGTATGTGATATTTGGAAGGTGGAAGTGATTATCATGAGGCAGAGGTCTTGTTTCTGATGTGTCTGTTATTTTTGTTGGTACGTGTGGTCGCAAAGACTTTTAGGTAGCTGAAATTTATTTTTCAGAAGATGTAGTAGAGGGCCTGATATCTGGTCCTAACATGGTGAGTATCAAGAAGCTGGGCAATGGGCCTCCCTGCTTTCAAAGAGGTGGTGTTGGTTTCTAGGTCCTCTGGCCCATTGCTCCCTGGTGGGTCAGTTCTGCTGTGTAGTTCCAGGTGTCATTCCTGGAAGCTTGGCCTAAATCCTGCTTTCTTCCAACCATTTAAAAATAAGAATTCTCTCCATTATATATATATATATATATATATATATATATATATATATATATTTTTTTTTTTTTTTTTGCTAAGCTAGCTCAAGGAGATTCTGGCAACTAAAACTGATCCAAGAGAATGTCTCATAAATGGGACGTGAGTGAGGATGCTCATCACAATATTATATGTAGCAGCTGGGAGAAGGAGGTCACCTCTTTACTGTCATTGAGGGGATGGATTTAGAAAATGAGCTGGATGTACACTCAGGAATACTATGCAGCAATTATAGTCAAGGAAATACTATGCAGAAATTATAGTCAAGGAAATGATTGTCAACATGGTGATGTGGACAGATCTTAATAATAGCCTTTAGTTAAAAAAAAAGAAAATATAGTTTATAGCATAATACCATTTATGCAAATTGAAATATACATGCATAAAAAACAACTACATGATTGACACTGACATAAACCCTCATCTAATCTTTCTCACATTAGACTGAGTGCCTAATCAGGAGGGAGAAATAAAAGTCAGGAATGCAGACAATGAGGAATAAAGAAACAAGGGGGCCTTGTATATAGTGACCCATGAACTTAGGAGAATGATCTTTGCACCTGAGATGGGGAAAAGAAAAGAAGAACCAATGTCATATATCACAGGAGAAAATCTTCCACATCTATACTGCAGCATAAATGTTTCTGTGCTATACACTAAGAGGGGCATTGACAAAAAACTAATGCCTATAAGGAGGGAGAGAGGATGATGAGGGGACTACACATGGGTCACACGAGCAATGATTGAAGATCATGGGGTTATTCAGCCTGGAGGAGAACAGAGAGGGAGATAGGGTGACCAACCATCTTGGTTTACCTGGAATTTTCCCAATTTTAGCACTGAAAGTCTTATGTCCCAGGAAACCCCTTAGTCCTGGGCAAACCAGGATGGTTGGTCACCCTAGGGAGACATTGCTGGTGTCTGCAACTCTCTGAAGCACTTTCTTAGAGAGAGGAAGTAAAGATATGTGACTCTGTGTACCTTCAGAGGGCAGACTTTAGACCACTGGAAAGAACAGAGCTAGAGGAAGGAAATTTCTGGTTCAATTCATTGAGGACTTTCTAACAACCAGCTGTGAACCAGTGAGCAGTTACTACTCTTGACCACTACAATTTAGTGAGTTCCTGCTGTTTCCATATCCAAGCTCATGCTCCTCACTGCACGACAGGCCAATAAATTGGGAGACCGAGGTGTTGGGGCAAGGAATAATGACTTTATTGGGAAAGCCAGGAGTCTGAGAAGATGGTGAACTAATGTCCTAGAGAACCATCTTACTCAAGTCAGAATTCAGGCTTCTTTTATACTAAAAGAAGAGGGAGTGTTGTTGACTGTTGCAAACTTCTTGGTGTTGGAATCCTTTGTTCTTACAGTTGTCCACATAGATCAGGTCATGATGTTCCTGTAAACCTCCAACAAGACCAATGTTATTCTCTGTTCTGCAACTTTTTATCTCTATGTGAATGGAAATTGTTAAACCCTTAAAGGCCAGAGCCTTGAGAATGGGCTATCCTGTATATTTCAGGCTATAGCCAACGTTTTTAACTCCAAGCAAAAGCAAAAGAATACAAAGGTAAAAGTAACAGATCCAATAGGGACTCAGATCTCTTCTTCCCTATTACACTGCAAGGTACATAATAATCTCATTCAGTCTTCACAGTACTGCACTGAACTTATGAAGAAACAAAATAACATTCCCAAGGTCAGACAATTAGGGGTTTGAACATAGGACTGTTTGACTCCAAGAAGCCCAGTCTCTTAACTAATACCTTTTAAAGTAATCTTAAGTGTTTTTTCTACTCCAAGATGGTAAAATTAAGTGCTACATTGCATGTTACACACTAACAATGCTTAGAAGTTCAGAGGTGAGGAATTTCTATGAAAGCTGGTCTAGTCAGGGATTAATTGTGACTTGATTTTGAAACACTTGGTTGTCCTAAGAAGTCTAGCAGCGGACACCATACTGAGAGTCTGCCTCTGGCTGGAACTCTCAATGGCACTTGATAAGGAAAGAGCTCTGAAGAGGTTTACAATGTGCTAACTACAGTAGCTCAGCACAGACCCGCCTATTTGTAATGAGGTGGATAGACCTAGAGTCTGTCATACAGAGTGAAGTAAGTCAGAAAGAGAAAGACAAATACCGTATGCTAACACATATATATGGAATTAAAAAAAAAAGTCATGAAGAACCTAGGGGTAAAACGGGAATAAAGACACAGACCTACTTGAGAATGGACTTGAGGATATGGGGAGGGGGAAGGGTAAGCTGTGACAAAGCGAAAGAGAGGCATGGACATATATACACTACCAAACGTAAGGTAGATAGATAGTGGGAAGCAGCCGCAGAGCACAGGGAGATCAGCTCGGTGCTTTGTGACCGCCTGGAGGGGTAGGATGGGGAGGGTGGGAGGGAGGGAGATGCATGAGGGAAGGGATGTGGGAACAGATGTATATGTATGACTGATTCACTTTGTTATAAAGCAGAAACTAATAAAAAAAAAGAAATGTACACACACACACACACACACACACACACACAAAAAGCAGGTGCTGTTTCTCTTTCTAGATGCAGGATGGATAACCAGGATCATTACAAATGGGCTTAATAGTAATAATAGCTACCATTTTATTTTGGTACATAAACTGTGTGCTAAGCATGGTGCAAAGTGCTTTAGACAAAACCAGAGCCCAACATCGGAATATGGTAGCCAGTCAATAAATATTTGATAAGCAGATAATCTCATTTAATTTTCTCCTGCACAACTATACCTGGAGACTCTACACAAGCCTTCATGGCCGGTCCTATAATTATGCCCATTAGATAGATGAGGACACTGAGACTCAAGAAATCGTACTGCTATGGTCATACTCTTTTATCTACTACTGTAGTAAAGAGAGTAAGTTGGAGATATGTGGATTTACCTGCCTTTAACAGATCTAGCAAACCAGATCACATGCATTATTCTGTTGTACAATAGGTAAAGCCCAGTTTTTGCATATTTTAACATTACTAATCATTACATTTCTCCTTTTAGGTTTCAACCCATTGTTCTTGCCAGGGGAGGTATTTTAAAGTTTTGCTCTCATTTTTTCCCTTGATTTTATTTATTCATTGTTGGATAGATATACTTTAAACTTGATTGTGTCATCTACAATCGTTTCCCAGATCTTGTCTGATTACAAGTATTACCTGGGGCTCTTATTAACAACTGTGATTTCTAGGTCAGCCTCCTGAGATTCTGCTTCATTATCTGTGATAGCATCTGTTACATTATAGTATAATTAGCTATTTACTATGCAATGAGCTTCTCAAGGGAAAGCACAAAGCAAGGGCTCAACCGTTGCTTATTGAATGGATGAATGTATTTAATGGGCTTATCTTATGAATCTTTATCAAGTAATTTATACAGTTGTTAAATGGCAAAGGCAAAGAAGTGATGACAGTATTCTCCCTCCAGACTAATCTTCATACATTCATTAATACATAAATTTTACCAACTACAAATTTGTCTAAATGACATTGTCTTCCTGCTAATGTTTTTCTCTTTTCACATGGGCATTATACAAGATTTGTCAAATGCTCGAATGGGAGAGAGAGTTTGGGAGGGTTTATGATTTGAAAA
Source organism: Hyperoodon ampullatus (assembly GCF_949752795.1). NCBI lineage: Eukaryota > Metazoa > Chordata > Mammalia > Artiodactyla > Ziphiidae > Hyperoodon > Hyperoodon ampullatus. The sequence goes on along the minus strand of NC_136915.1, from coordinate 48,525,924 downwards.
ACTATGTAAATCCCAATCATCACTTCTTTGCTTTTAAAATGCTCCTACATTTTACGAGTAATCAGTTACAAGTTAATCTGCTCATGGTCTTAAATTCACCTTTAGTTGCGTTTTGAAAAACTAACACTAGTATCCATCTCCTATCTGTGGCATTTCTCTAATTCTCCAATATTTTAGAAATTCCTCAGGATGTTTCTACCATTTCAATTCAGGGGCATACTTGAACTGGTCTGGTTGAGTAACTTAGATGTGTTGGTTAGGCATTCATTCATTCATTCATTCATTGTTTCAGTTTTACCGCCTTTGTTGAGTATCTACGGTCTGCCAGGTTTGTGCAAGATACCTGGGATATGGCACTGAGTGAGATACGGTTCTCACAGTCGAGGCAGGGTTAACAAAATTTAATAGTCAATTATATTATAATGGGGACTTCCCTGGTGGCCCAGTGGTTAAGACTCTGCACTCCCAACACAGGGAGCCTGGGTTCGAAGCCTGGTCAGGGAACTAGATCCTGCATGCCACAACTAAAGATCCCTCATACAGCAACTAAGACCCGGAGCAGCCAAAATAAATAAATAAAACTAAATAAAATAAATATTAAAAAGATTATATAGTGATGGAGGTAAGCTCAGATAACTTAGAACAGAGAAGAGCTTTGACATCAGCCTGGAGTTAGAGGAATCTTCCTGGAAGAGCTGATCCTTGGGCTGGGGCTCGATGGACCTGGTCAGGCAGAGACATGGGAGAGGATCATTTTAGGCAAAGGCAGAGCATTTGCCAAGCTTGGAGACCGGGAGGAATAAGGGGGCAACTGAGGAAGGGAATTGGCAGGAATCTTGGGCCTTCTCTCCAAGACCCAATGTAGGATCTTTTAGATCACGTAATCATTCAATGATCATCCCTCTGCCCTCTATTTGAACTCCAGGGGTGGGCAATTCTAGGCTCAAGAGGAAACTAACTACCCACCACTAACAATATATTGGCATGGAATGGGAATTGTGTGGAAACAATATTACTCCAACCAGTGAGCTGGCAGATTCAAATAGATGCCTACGGGGCTGATGGGAGAGAATGAGAAATTTTATAAATTCGACTCTGAGGAAGCCCACATTCGTTTAAGTCTTATTACAAGCACATGCCTTATATAATCATGCTCGTTAGTGCCGTGTGCTCCTTATCCATTTCACAAAGCTGTCTGGAAAGCTAAGATTTATATTTACCCATGGCTTCTCTGTCTGTAATCGAGAAGCTTTGCTTTTGACTCCCGCAGAAGTTTCCATTTAAATAAAAATAAAATTGAAATCAAATGCTGCATTAGAAGCTGCTCTCCTCCCTCTGCATTTGCTAATCACCCCTTCCCATTATTTAACCTCAGAAATCAGAGCCTCTGAGACTGATGAGTATAACTGCATACATGCCATCCATTTGTTTATTGACTCTGCTTATTCCCAAGCTTCCCTGTGAAACTGTCTCACGTGACTGTTTAATAGAGAAAAAAGTGTTTCTCAAGGTGTGGGCTCCAAACACTGTGCATAGGAATCACTGGGAAATTTACTAAAAAATGAAGATTCCTCAGACCCCACACAGACTTTCTGCTTCAGAAGTTCTAGAGTTAATGTCAAGGGATCAGCATTTTAAATCATCTCTGGTTGATTCCTATTCATATTCACCTATTATGTGAATATACTGTGAGCACTGGCTGTGTACCAGTGCTGGGATTCAAAGTTGAATGAGACACCATTCTTGCTCCCAAGCCACAGTCTGGTGGGTGACAAATGAGCACCCCCATTTCATTCAGACTGATTAGTTCAAGGATGGAGCCCATGCAGCATGAGTGATGACATAATGGGATGCCTTGGCTTGGTGGTGGGTGATGGAACAGGGAATTTTTGCTATTAGTGAAAAAAATCAATGGTTGCAAATATTTTTTAACAAAATGTGTATTAAGTCTGATTCTGGATCTTCCCATGTTATTTAAAAATATTGTTATAAACACATTCATATATACACAAAAGTGGTGAGAATATAATAATAATAATGGTATAATAATAATAACGGTTCAATAATAATAATGGTACAATAATAATATAGTATAGCATAATACAGTTCAAGAGTATAATAGACTCCATATAACCAGTATGCATGTATGGTATGTATGTGTGTGTGTATGTGTATATATATGTGTATATATATATATATATATATATATATATATATGTGACTTTGCCTCTCTTGCTTCATCACCTGCCCCCCACCCCAACTCCACCCAATTGTTTGTTCAAATCCAAGATCTCATACCATTTCACTTGTGAATAGTCCAGGATATGTCTTATAGGAATATGGACATTTTCTGAGCTAACCATAGGATTATCATCATACCTAAAGAAATTCACTATAAGCCCTCAGTGTAGTATTCAGATTTCTCCAATTATCTCAAGAATGTGATGTAACACTGTTCACATCGAGATCTAAGTAAAATCCACACATATCGCATTCAGTTGTTGTGTTTCTTAAGTCTCTTGTAGTCTAGAACAGCCCTTCGTCCCTGGGCCCCTTCCCTGATGCCTCCTCTTTTACGCCATTTTTCCTATGGAAGAAACCAGGTCTTAGTAGAAAATCCCACATTCTGAATGTGTCAGTTTGCTTCATTGTGGTGTCATTTAACTGATTTACCTACTCTTTCTAGTTACAGTAAACTAGAAGCTAGTTCTAAAGTCTTTGCTGAGAGTCGAGTTCAAGGTTTTTTCCAACAGCATTTCACTGCTGATGCTATGCACTTCACACTGCATCACATTAGAAGGCGCAGAAAGTCTGATTGTACTATCTTAATGATGCTATTTTGATCAAGGGTTTCAGATGGCAACAGTCTGATATCTCCATTCTAAATTTTCCTTTAAACTTTCATCTAATGGTGTCATCTACAGACAACCTTTGCTTGAATCAATTATTTTGTTAGGGGTTGAAAATGGACACTTTTTCTAATTGTGTCATCCTTTCCCATGTCTTGGCTGGAATTCTTCTCTAAGGACCCATTATGCTGATAAACTATGAGTATCTGTTTACTCCGAAATATTTTCCATTGAGGAAAGGCAAGATAAATGGCTCTTTATCCCTTTAACGACTGATGTTCACTTGAGTTGGTACCTACTTACCACTGATGGTGAACACTGTGAGTGCTGAGCTTATTTATTTATTCTTCTATTGGGTATCCTTTTGAGCATATGGGTTTTTATATGCAGCGTATTTCAAAACACTTGCCATGAGTCCTTTTATCACATCCTCAGTACTGTTTGATAGCTTCCCTACATTCTGGTACAAGTCTCTGGAAATTCTTTGCCCCAGATCTTAATCATCATCCAGTTTTCAGAGGAGTCCCTGTTTCTTTTGGAAGGGAATGGTCTTTATAAACCACAGTTTGGGTGCTAGGGATGCTCGCTGCCATGAGGCTGTGATTGCTTCTAGGCCTTTTTAGTGGGCAGAGCTAGAAAATACCTATTTAAAAAAATTATATTCAAGCTAATCACTGACAATCCAAATATAGTAATATAAAATTTAACTTAATTGAATTTACACTCTTTTCTCATACACTAAAAATCTTGGTTCTTGATAAAATTAGCATAAATACTTCTTTGCTATATCTAGAATATATTCCTTTGTGGTTGGAGAAAACGTTTGACATGATTTCAATCTTCTCAAATTTATTAAGACTTGTTTTCTCTTTCCACTCTCACTTACTTGCATTCCAATATAATCTCTTGAGTGGGAGTTGAAGCAGTGAAGTTTCAGCTGGCAGCATGCTGGCTACCATTTGTTGGGTGCTTATTATGTGGTGGGAAAAATTTAAATGGCTTATGTTTAAATGATTAACTCATTTAATCCTTATGCCAACTCTATGAGATGGGTACTATTATTATTCCCATGTTACAATTGGCGAAGCCAAGGAACCAAGACATTTAATAACTTGCTCAAGATCACACAAATGGTGAATGGCAGAGCTGGACTTTGAATTGATGCAGTTGGGCTGCAGAGTCCTTACTTGTAGCCATGAGAAACCCTGCCTCTCTGAAGCCAACTGCCCTAGGTCAGAGTAAACGAAGAGCTTGGGAAATCTAATCCCCACGGTTCTCCAGTCCATACCCACCGCTTCTTTCTCCTTCAGTAACTCAGTTTCTGTTACACTGCCTGACTCTAGCCCCTTCTGTGCTCCCTGCTCACTATTGAAGATAGTAGGCGTTTCATAAATACCTTCAGATCTGCTTCTGGTCATTCATTCAGCAAACCAGTAACTCTGAAGAACAATCTGATTCATATGTAAACAGGAAAGAAAATCTATTTCTGTTGTGATTTTTAGGAAACGAGAGTATTCCAGCTTGACTGTAAGTTTTGTGTCTTTTTTTTTTTTTTTTTTTGAGAACAAGGACACATTTCAGCACAAAAATATTCTCGTGCCCTACAAATCCCCTTCGGCCTTATTAAACCTTAGAATTAAGGCTGGGTGGTATAGTGGAAAGTGCCTGGAAGACTTGGGTTCTCATCAGTTTGATCTTCACATAAAAGAAGCTGCGTGGAGGGCTTCCCTGTGGCGCAGTGGTTGAGAGTCCGCCTGCTGATGCAGGGGACACGGGTTCATGCCCTGGTCTGGGAAGATCCCACATGCCGCAGAGCGGCTGGGCCCATGAGCCATGGCTGCTGAGCCTGCATGTCCGGAGCCTGTGCTCCACAATGGGAGAGGCCACAACAGTGAGAGGCCCGCGTACCGCAGAAAAAAAAAGAAGCTGGGTGGAGCCCATCAGAGGCACTGACCACAAGGAATGCCTTGCGGCTGGAGGATTCTGGGCCCAAGTTGTAGAGGGAGAGTGTGTACTCAGCACAACTTTACATGGCATAGCTTAAGTGATAGCGAGGGTAGCCAAAATCTTAACCAAGAAGGAAGGAAGAGTAGAACATTAAGAATCATATTAGGGCAAAGACAGCAAGGGCAGTGGTGAGAAAATAATAGGCAAAGTCAGTAAAAGTTAAATAGCAGGAGAGAGTCAGGTGCAAGTGATGGGCAAAGGGAACCATTTTTTTTTTTTTTTACAACTTTATTGGAGTGTAATTGCTTCACAATGGTGTGTTAGTTTCTGCTTTATAACAAAATGAATTAGTTATACATATACATCTGTTCCCATATCAAAGGGAACCATTCTGGACTAAGATGGTGGATGAAAGAGGAAACATGCCAAAGTCTCATTTACATGGCACTTAGTGTAGATTTCCAAGGTGGCTCTGGCCGTTTAAAGGCTCGCTATACAAAATGTAATCCACAGATCCCCATCTCTGTCTCAGCTCAGACCTACTGGGTCAGAATCTCCTTTCAAACAAAACTGCCAGCTAGATTGAGGAGCACAGGTCAGAGGGACTTTGACAATGACACTTATGCAACTTAGAGAAGTGCATTTCCCTCCTGGGGCTCCAATTCCTCATTTCTAAAACAGATAGGTCACATTTAAGCTTTCAAAGTATCTTTTAAAAATTGGAATCTCACTCCTGCTCTGTGCCACTGATGCCACCTCCTCCCCTGCCCAAGGGTAGAGCACAGCATGAAGGGGCTGGAGTGTTCTGGTGCCACCGTGGTAATGGAGCTCCCTGAGTTGTCAAGGGTTGCAAGGCCCGGGCCTGTCTGGTCTGCATGGCCCACAGGCTCAGCTGGACCACACGGAGGTGATCCACAGCTTTCCACTGGGAGAGATGAACTGTTTCCTGATCAGCTATTGAGGGGCCACATGATACGACTCAGAGATGTGGGGAATTAGCTCCCCATGGTGTAAACCTTCATCAGTGGGAAATTGAGACCAGGAGAAGCAAGACAGATACATTTCTCTCTTCCCTCCCTTCTGGGGAGTGATGAGTTGCAGTGTCTGTTTGAAAAGCCTCTGGAAATTGATAGTGGCTGAAGGAATGAACGTGCCTTTGCAGGATGAGCATCTCTTTGCAGCTCACCCTGAAGAGCAGTATCATAGCAACGTACAAATCACATTAGCTTACATATTTCTTTCATTCACTTCTGCTTTGCTTCTTCACCTTGACCTCCCTTGGCTTTCACCTCCAACTGGAAGTACCAGCACTTTAATCCTTGCCTCAGACCGCTTTCTTGAGGATGAAGACAAAACTGAATATCAAATACATCATGCGGTTTAATCGCATGATGTATTTGACATCCCATTTTATAGAATATGTAGACAAATGATGTGCGTGAGTTGTCCAAGGCCATGCGATTAGGGAGTGCCAGAGCTGGATCTTTATCCTAAGTCTATTGGCCCCAAGTCCATGTACTTCTTTACTCATTTAAAAAAACTGAGATTTATGGAACATCAGTTAACATGCCAGTTTTTCCACTCAATCCTCACAACCACCCTGGGTGGTAGGGATCATTGCCCTCAATTTACAGATGGGAAAACCAAGGCTTAGAAAGTTATTGGATTTGCCTGAGGTCAAACAGCAAGTAAGTGGGAGAATTCAGACTTAGTTTGAGTTCTGCTTCATTACACAGCAGTTAATAAATAATCCCTGATGCCTATGTGCCTGTATAAGGGCTTTGTATCCACATTACTGTGACAGCTAAGGCTGATTAAATACTATGAAAATCACTGTGACAGACATCCTTCTGTACAAAATTCTCAGTGAAAAGTCTTAAAGTGGTTTTTAAACAAATCTGTCTCATGGCTATGACTCTCATTTCACCAAAATGTTTCCTAAAGAGTTCTTTGTGGTAACGCAGGATCAAAGTGTGTCCCTTGACCCTTGCTTAAAAAGATAAACAACTGGAATTCTCAAAATACAATAATTCAGATCTATGGAATGGATTTTGGTGTGTTGACTTCTAATCAACACCAATCTATTTGCATGGCCTTCTTTATTCAGCTCAGTCCCTGGTTCCCCTTCTGTGGATGGTACAGAATTATCCAAACAATCAGTGTTTTTTTTTCTCTTTATCTCTTCTTCATGACATGTCATTTGTAGGGAAAAAAGTACAGGGGGGAAAAAATCCCCACCCCAGCTGGAGTGCTTTGAAAAGCTGGAGGTTTTGAGGTCTGCCCTGGGCTAGAAGAAAAATAAGAAAAAATGACCTTAACATGTGAAAATGACCTTGAAACAGATCCATAATCCTTTTCATCAGGGCAAAGCCTTCTACCACGATGGATATGTGGAATCATTCCTCACAGCCAACAGCTACAAGATGAAACTGAAGCCACAGCAGAATGTAAGAGGTCAGGCTGATAGTTCCCTTACTGGCTGGGTCAAGAAGCTCCCCTTTTACACGGAGTCAAACAAGTTGCACCTTTTGTAGGTCAATGGGGGATGGCGTGTGTGCTTTTCTATATGAGCTTTCATCTGTCCCAGTAGCAGGTCTTATTGCTTGGATGTTGCACCAGCCCCCTATTTACTTTCCCTGCCTCCAGTAAATCTGAATGGTGCCAGGAAAATTCAAATGTCTAAGTACCTCATAAAAGGTCTTTCGTTAACTGACTCCTGTCTCACTTTCCAGTCTCCTTTGGTTTTGCTTTATACTCTAACGACATGAGGCTTGTGCTGGTTAGCTTAAGTTATGTCGCAATAACAAACGAAATATCAGAAGCAATGGCTCGTGTCTTGATTACGCTACATGTTCATTGAGTGTTCGCTGGGCCCTTGCTCTTTGTCTCTCACTCACCAGCTGAGGGTCATGGAGGCTCTGCCAGTCACCCTAGCGCTGTCCAATATCGCAGCTACCAGCACATGTGGCTACTGAGCATTTGAAAACAGCCTAGCCCAAACTGAGATGTTCTGTAAGTGTAAAATACACACGTAGTACAAAGCAAACACGAAGTATGAAAACTAATATAAAATATCTCAATACTTTTTGTTAGATTACACTGTGAATGATAATATTTTGAATATATTAGGTTAAAATATTTAATGTATTATGAAAATTAATTTTATCTGTTTGTCTTTACCCTTTTCTTTTTTTGTGTGTGTGGCTAATGTGACTACTAGAAAATTTAAAATTACATCTATGGCTTACAGAAATGACAGCAGTCACTTCTGTTCACATTTCATAGGCCTACGCCAGTCCCAGACCCCACCTAACTTCCAAGAGGCAGAACAGTGCTGTCCTAACGTGTGCTTGAAAGGAGAGGAAGAGGGGATACTGGTGGCCATCCTTAGTGACCACACGGAGGCCTTCTGCCCAGGACACAGATGCCTTTGAAAGGCTGTTCCTTTGGCTGAAAGGTCCTCCTTTCCCACAAACACTTGGCCAACTCGTAATTATTCAGGAAGTGGCTCAAATGTAACCTTTACTGGGAAGCCTTCCTGTACCCCTACCCGCCCACTCACCCAACATACATACACCATGTAGGGTTGATCACACTATTCTCTTGGTCTAACTTAACCTTGAGCACATTTCATCTGGTTTTCCAATAACATGTTCCTGCACATGTTGCCATGGCAAGGCTGGGGGACCTTTAGGACAGGCTTGGTCTCTCTCACTGCTGCACCCCCAGCCTGTCTCACACTGCCTGCTACAGGGTAAGCACTCAGTAAATGTTAATAACCAAATGGATGAATGGATTGTGGAGCGTAGTTTACCCACCACTTTTATGTCTCCGCATCCCATGTGAGCCTCATGGCACCCATGATGGGAAGATTGTACTGGGTTTAGCGTTTCCATTTTACAGACAAGAAAACTGAGGTTCAGAGCCATGCAGAGATTGGTCTAAGTCACATAGAAAATAAATTGGAAAATCAGGAACAAAATACAGGCTTCCTCGTCCAGTGCTCTTTCCTCAAATTGCCAAATTGCTTTTTATTTCTAAGGATATTAAAAAAATATTTTTTCTTCCAGTTTTATTGAGATATAATTGTCATAGAGCATTGTATAAGTTTAAGGTGTACAGCATAATGATTTGATTTACATACATCATGAAGTGACTATCACAATAAATTTAGTGAACATCTGTCATCTCATACAGGTACAAAATTAAAGAAATTAAAAAAATTAATTTTCTTGTGATGCAAGCTCTTAGGATTTACTCTCTTAACAATTTTCATATATAACATACATCAGTGTTAATTCTATTTATCACGTTGTACATTGCATCCCTAGTACTTATTTACCTTCTAACTGGAAGTTTGTACCTTTGGACAGTCTCAGGCTATTCTTGAAATGGCAGATTTGGATCTGCTTAATGTAACACAAGTGACAATTCTTTCTATGTCTTCAGCATCTTCACACTCAATATTTCTTTCCACTCATCTATCTGTCCCTCCATCCATTGATTTCACAGATATTTATTGAGTACCTACTATGCCCCAGGGAATGTTTTCATGAATAAAGACTCTTGAATCAGACTGGATCAAGTAGCTCTGCCACTTACTAGCTGTGTAACCTTGGATGAGTTTAACTATCTTTGCCTCAGTTACTCATCAGCAAAATGGGAGTTACAATGACTCTTTCTTCACAGGGCTGTGTTGAGGATTTTCTATTGTTGAAGATTTCATACCTTAAAAATCGTCCCTATTTATTATTTCAAAGGTGCACCTCCTGGCTCAGTTGGTTCTCTGCTCTGGGCTTCACATGGCTGAAATCAAGAGGTCAGTAGCGCTGTCTTCCTTCCTGGAGGACATGGGAGAGGAATCTATTTCCAAGCTCTTTCACGTTGCTGACAGAATTTAGTTCCTTGTGGTAGTAGGACTGAGGTTGCCATTTCCTTTCTGACTGTTGTCCAGAAGTCATTCTCAGCTTCTAGGGGCCACTTGCACTCCTTGTGTCACTGCCCTCTTCCTCTATTTTCAAAACATCAACATGTCAAGTCCTTACACTTCAAATCTTCTGTGTGACCTCTCCTTATGCCTCATTTCTCCTGCCTCCAGCTGGAAAAACTCTCTGCTTTTAAGGTCTTATGTGATTAGATTGAGCCTATCCAGATAATCCAGAATAATCTCCCCATCTCAAAATTCTTAACTTAATCACATCTGCAAAGCCCCTTTTGCCATGTAAGGTAATATTCACAGGTTCTAGGGATCAAGGCATGGACATCTCTGGGGGACATTCTGCATACCACAGAGAGCAAATGAAAAAAGGCATCTAATACACTCAATAACATGCCTGGCCATATGGTAATCACTCAATAAGTGCTAGGTATTATAATTACAGTTGCATTACTAATTTTGTCTTTAGCCCTATGAGTAAGTCAGGGAAGAGGGTGTTACCCTATATTATGGACAAGGAAATAGATACACAGAGATGTGAGCTCTCATGGTAGGCAGCATCACTGTTTTTCATCTTTGCATCCCCAGTGCCTAGCATAGCATCTGGTAAACGATAAAAATCACTACTTTTTGAGGACTTGGCTGTATTTCAGGTGCCTTGCAAAAGTGTTTCACATTCCCATAACAGGCCTGTAAGATAGGTATTGTTAACCCATTTTATAGGGGGGAAATGGAGGGTCAGAGGAATTAAGTGAGATCTCAAGGTCCCAGAGCTTGCAAGTAGTGAAGCTGAGACTTGAACCCGACTCTTTAATTGTAACTCTTTCTGCCCCTGCGTGCTGGCCCACTTGTTTGCTTTACTTCAACGGACCTGGCTAGTTGCAGGCCCTGTCCCACCAGCATTGTTATTTTATTTTATTTATTTTTTTTTTTGTGGTACGCGGGCCTTTCACTGTTGTGGCCTCTCCTGCAGTGGAGCACAGGCTCCGGACGCGCAGGCTCAGCGGCCATGGCGCACGGACCCAGCCGCTCCATGGCATGTGGGATCCTCCCAGACCAGGGCACGAACCCGCGCCCCCTGCATCGGCAGACGGACTCTCAACCACTGCGCCATGAGGGAAGCCCCTATTTTAATTTTTTAATGATGGCCTGAAATTCAGAGAGTTTGAATGACTCACCCAAGTTCACCCAATGGCAGGGGTGGGAATCAAACCCAGGTTGAGCCTAATGTGAGGTCCTTGCTCCTCCCACCACTGTGCTAACAGGGCAGGGGCTCAGAGCACTTGTGTTGAATGAAGGAAGCTGTCTGTTCCAGGCCCACCTCTATCTCCTTATTTCCCATGATGGACAGTCAAGGGGTGCAGTGGAGCTCATGAAATGGGAGGGCAGCTGGTTTCTGGAATGCTGAAAATGATGGATATTTTCCTCTGGGAATAAGAATTCTGTGAAAGGACCAGGATGCAGTGGTCTGGGCCTCTGTTTTCTCTTCCGGGATTTGACTCTGGGCCATTGTGGAGTTGCCCATCATGCTGGTAGGATGCTTACTAGATGATTCTTCATTGTTTGGGTTTCTTTTTAAAAGGACAGTTAAAGGCCCAAGAAAAGGTATTTGGGAGGCTGGGAGGCCCTGATGTTGCTTAACGGCTTTGTGACCTTTTCTGTCTCATTTCTGTCCACGAAAATGCAGTCAGGCTAAAGACTCTGGTACCTCCATTCAGAGAAATGGTTTCAGGAGGTTTTAGTGATCAAGAAGACAAAAGCAACATTGTGTCCGTTGTTACTGATTGATGTAAAACATGCTGAAGGTTGTTAACCTCTGAAATCTCAGTAAGGTGAGTGGGGCACTGACTGTTTATTGGTTAAGGTCACAGTTAAGGAAGTCATCAGACTCTGGTTTGAATTCTGGCTCTGTTATTTACCATGTGTCCTTAGGTGACTCACTTTACCCCTCTGATCCTCAGTTTCCTTATCCCTAAATATGGATAATAACATCTAACTGGTAGGTCCATTTGGGAATTGCATGATACAATGTAAAAACAATGACTAACTCTGTGTCTGGCGCAGAGATGCTCGGTAAGGCCCACTCTTCTCCTTTTCCTGGAGGGCAGGGTCCACAGAAAAACAGTAGCAGAGCAGACTGGCTCTCTTACGCCAGAGGCTTTAACCCAGATCCTTACTGACTGAAAACTCAAATCCTCTTCTCCGAGCCTCTGCCCCTTTCATCATCCTCACTTCTTCCCACTTCTCAACCCAGTGGAGACATTTTCTGAACTGTAACCATGAAGTAGGTTGCGTGAGGCAGATCCGTCTCCTGGCATCTGTCTCCATTGCCATGGCCCAGTTTAGATTGGTAGCCTTGACCTAGGTAATTACAAGCCATTCTTAACTGCTTTCCCTGTTGTCTTAGCCATACACCGCTGCTGGAGCAGCATGCCTAAAAACAAGATTACCTTTTTAAAGGTTCTTTACCCAGCACCCAAGGCTGAACTCACTCCCCGCTCACAGCGGGAATAGAGTCTCAATTTCTCTTATCTCACCTTTACCTCCTAGCACTGAGTGAGGGGTGTGATCTTCCCCCCAAATCTTTGGAATGTAAACAGTCCATCCACCCCTCTGGAGGCTCTGGGTTCTCTTCTGGAATCAGCGGGAATCAGAAGGTCTGAGGACTGCATTGTCAGGGCGCCTTGTGGAATCAAGCGGTGTTGTTTCTTCCCTGCTCTGCTTCAGGGATGCTGTGATGGGGTGAATTGTGTCTTCCCCAATTTATACGTTGAAGTCCTAACCCCCAGTACCTCAGAATGTGCCTGTTTGGAAATAGGGCCTTTAAAGAGGTAATTAAGGTAAAATGAGATCATATGCGTGAGTTCTAAGCCTCTATGACTGGCGTTTTTATAAGAAGAGGAGATTAGGACACAGCCATGCACAGGAAAGACAATGTGAAGACAAGGTAGAAGAAAGCCAGTTAAAAGCCAAGGAGAGAGGCCTCAAAAAACAACCCTGCCAACACCTTGATCTTCGACTTCTAGCTTCCAGAACTGTGAGAAAATAAATTTCAAATAAATTTCTGTTGTTTAAGCCACCCAGTCTATGATACTCTCTTATGGCAGCTCTGACAGACCGATCCAGACCCCACTGTGAATATGTTTACTACATCAAGTCTTGCCTCCTGGGTGAAGCTGGTGGAAGAAATTCTTTTGCAACTGTCCTGGGGAAGTAATTACAAGTTGGTTCTCCTTTTTGCTTTGGCTGCCAGGAAACTGGACATCAAACTTGAAACTAATCCAAAGTAGCCATGTGAGACTTTATGGTCTGGGTTTCTCTGTTCTTTCCCCCCATATTAATCAAGGATTCTTATGTATATTTTCTCTCATTCTCACTCCTAATGCACATTTCCCCAGTCCCTGGAAAGAATTGCAATTAAAAATAAAGTGGCTGGATTGTAGAAGTTGATGCTGCAGGTAATTATCATAATAATGATAATAAGTAACCCTTACTGAATAATTGCTATGGGTGAGGCATTGTTCTTTGTTCTTTATTTGTATTATCTCATTTAATTCTCACAGAAACCCTATGCAGCAGGTGCTGTTATTGACCCCTTTTACAGATGAGGAAACTGAGACTTGAGAAGATAAATTATTTGCCCAAAGTTACATAGCAAGGAAGCAGCCATGACAGGCTTGGAAGATGGGCCAGTCTAACTCCAGAACCCAAGGCCTGAACTATTACACACTCAGCAAAAGGAAAAAGACAGGGCCTGTTCAAGCTTTGAGCAACTCATCTTTGCTTATGAGGGAAGAGAGATGTGGTTTAGGTGAGAGGTTGCTGAGGCCTGGTTTATGTATTGGAGCAGCTAAGGAAGCCAATGGATCTGAGCAAGGTAGAAGGCTCTTGAAGGCTCCAGAAGCCTCCCTGATGTCTCACTGTGCCCTGGAATGAGGGCACATGAGCAGGGCCAAGGAAGTTATTTTAGCTCTGGGAGCTTCTTCATACACATCCCACTCTCCCCTGCAACTTGAAGCTTCAGCCAGGCCAATTATTTGCAGCCCCACTACACTGCTAACTCGTGCACCCTCCCGTCCCTGGGTGTGAATATCCTTCTTGTCGTTCACCCCCAAGCTTCACCTGGTATACTCCAGTCCATTTTTCAGAAAACAGCTCAGAAGTTCCTGCCTCTGGGGGCACTTTCCTGGGTTAAGTACCTCTGTTACATTCCCCAAACTTGCAACTTGCTGTCTTTCATTTTCCTGTTGTGCTGAGCACACTCTTAAAGTGGCCTCTTTATTACTCTACCATCTATTCTAGACTGAGATTCTGGGGGTAGGGACTGTGCTTTACTCACGTTTACATACTGCACTCAGTTTGATCCAGTGCAGGGGCTTCGTAAGGGCTTGTTGAGTGAATGATTTTATGAATGTGAGATCGGCGCCTGCAGAGTCTTCCTCCATGAAGACTTGTCAAGCAGAGAGTTCAATCTCTTCGGCACCAGTATTCAGATGACTGTACGGCCTTATTTCACTGCGTGTGGTCTCATGCAAAGCCTCATTGTGAAATGAAATAGAGTATAAAGAAACAAGCAAGCAAATAAACAAGTATATGTAACTCACATTTGCATAATGCTTTACGGTCGAGGAAATCCTTTCCTGTAGATTATCTCAGTGGATATAGCATCCTCATTTTATAGACAAGAAAAGAGAGAATGACTTTGCTCAGGGTTGCCCAGCCCGTAAGGTGGTTTGGGGTGGGCTTCAATCCAGGACTGGGACCTGTGGATCAGACAGGTCCTGGGCATTAAGTTTATCTTAATCACTTATGAACCTCATTGAAATTCAATTTCCTCATTCCTACAATGGCAAAATAATAGAAGCTAGGGTAGTTGTGCAGATCAAGGGAGTTATGTTAGGTACAAAGTATCCATAACTGCTTGGTGAGTTAATTAATATACAAATTGACTCTGTAGTGTTTTGCAACTAAACGTCAGGCTGTAAGAAAGCACTGGAATTCCTTATGTGTTCCTGACCAAGCTCATTCTTGCCTCTAACTTTCTGCTCATTTACTTTCCTCTAGATCTTGCAGTTGCTAAGATCCTTAGTTCTTGCCACGTGGACTTTATTTCACGATTCTTGGCCTTGCTTTGGACTCCCACTCTCCCCGAGCTCTTTCTCTCCAAGACTTGTTCTTTTGCTGATTTGGAAAACTTTTTTTTTCTCCTCTTGCACAACTTCTCTGATTCCACGGCTGTGACACCCCACCCGGCAGGGAGCTCTGCTGCAGAGACAGAACTGGCTTGGGGGACTCAGCCAGGAACTCAGAGACCTCACGGCCTTGGCCTGGCGGAGAACACCTTCCTTTGATTCTAGGCAGTGCACAAGAGAGGACCTGCATCATTCCAAAGCCAACATTTTTCAGGCATTGGACAATGTGATGGTGGAGTTTTTCCCCCACCCCCATCTGGCCTTGTTCATTGGGATCTGTCAAATGGCCTTGGGGCCAGAAGGACTGCCAGATTGGGTAATTTTCTCAGAAAAGAGCTATAAAGATGAGGGCTTCCAATGTGCTTTCAGCATGAATCATAAGTCACGGGCACCGGGGCCAATGTGAAGCACATGTCCACCAGTGGGTGTGGGGCAAAACAAGGACAGGGTTAGGTGGGACATCCTTGGGGCTGTCAAATTTCAAAGGAGAGTTCTGCACCTGTGAATTGTTAGTGCTTGTTTTAGGTATTTCTACCAGCACTTTAGATAGAATTCATATTAGTGTTAAGTCGACAAAGAATTATTGAGCCTTGAAACAGATAGATATGGTCTTGGCAGTCTAGTTGGAAAGACAGACATGTAAAGTGACAATTACAATACAGTGAGAGATGTATGGACACCAAGGGGGAAAAGTGGCGGGGGGATGGGGGTGGTGGTGTGATGAATTGGGCGATTGGGATTGACATATATACACTAGTATGTATAAAATAGATAACTAATAAGAATCTGCTGTATAAAAAATAAATAAAATAAAATTCAAAAAACAAACAAACAAACACAATACAGTGAGAGAGGGGCCATGGTGAGGGAAGTACAGCGTGGTACAGGATGCTGCAGGAAACGCCCTCAATCCGGCCTTAGTGGGGTTGGTGAAGTAGAGGGTGACAGGTGCTGGGAAAAGCTTGTCAGAGGAATTTTTCATGTAGCTGAGATCTCAGGGATGAGTAGAAATTGAAGAAGGGAGATGAAGTGTAATCCAGGAGGAGGATACAATATGTGCTAAACCCTGGAGGTGAGAGAACATGGCTTATTTGAGGAATGAATGTAATTTCTCCCATGGGCCTGGGGTAAAGATGGAGTGAGCACAAGTGAGAGGTGAGGAATCTCACTCCCCACTTTTCCTCTCTTCTCTGTATTCCAACTCATGTCCAGGTGAGGTTTGCATGAGCAAAATGTGCTCAAGGATATGTCAAATGGGAAATTCCTTACCATCATAGATTCATACACTCTTTTTTAAAATTTTTATTGGAGTATTGTTGATTTACAATGTTGTGTTAGTTTCAGGTGTACAGCAAAGTGAATCAGTTATACATATAGATGTATCCACTCTTTTTCAGATTCTTTTCCCATATAGGTCATTACAGAGTATTGCGTAGAGTTCCCTGTGCTATACAGTAGGTCCTTATTAGTTACCAGTTTTATATATATAGTAGTGTGTATATGTCAATCCCAATCTCCCAATTTATCCCCCCCCATTTTCCCCCTGGTAACATTCTTAAAGTTATGAGGGGATTTTAAAAGCCACCCATCCAAGCCCATGTTGTAGGTCCTGTCACGCCTTCATTGTTTATGTCTCTGTTGACCCCAGAGGTCTGAGCCCATTCATTCATTTCTCATGTGCAATACAACTCTTGAGTACTCACATGACTCTGAATGACATTTTAAGAAATTTAAACTTTAAATTTAAACTTTAAGTCAATAAAGTGACATCAGAAGTTTTCAAAGGAAGAACAGAGAGGAATAAGTTGGTAATATGAGAGAAAATGGACTGGATGAGGTGAGCCCAGAATCAGAGAAAATATGTGGAGAGCAACGTCAATAGTCCAAGGTAGAGAAAATGACCACATGAACCAGAGCTTTGACAAGGGGATGGGCAGGGAGGAAGATTCTGAAGAGATGGCTGAAGAGGGAGGGTTATATAATAATCTCCATCAGACTCACCTGCTTGCTTCTTCATTAACCAGGGCAGTGGTCCCCACCCCTGGTTACACATTAGAATCTCCTGGCTATATCTCAGATCAATGGAATTAACATTGTTGAGGGTAGTGCCCTGGTCCCCTTTGTGTGGACACAAGGATCATCTTGAAAAAATGAGTACCTTAGGGAGAGTTCTCCAGGGCTTTGCTCTCTGGATTGGGAGATGTGACGCTGATTTACATCAGGAAAGTTAGAAAGGGGAAAGTGCACTGTTATATGGATGAATGGGTACAGTGTGTTAATAGATACTATACTTAGGATTGTTATATAATTTATTATCCAGACTGGAACACTTTTAACTGGATGTACCACTGGTCTGCAGGTGCAGACTGGGATTGCCACAGGCAAACAAAGGCACATGGCAGCCCTGTCTATACTCTGTCACCAGTTCCACTCCTCCCATTCGCTTTAGAACCTTCCCCCCAATCAAGCTTACACACCATTATTCACAAAACCTTGCCCAGATCACTGATTTCTACATTGTTAAAACTGATGGTCAATTGTCCACATTTTATTTGGCCCCAAAATTGGCATAATTGATCCCTTAATCACTTGGTTATACACCATACCCTCTTGGTTTTTCTCCTAGCTTTCTGGTTGCTCTTTCTTTGTGTTGGTTCCTCATAAATTCTTGACCTCCTTAATATCAGGTTCAGCCCCAGGCCCTCTTTTCTTATCTGTCTTTACCAACCCCGCCTTTGATTAGGTCATTGTGGGTTGAAATGTTATCATGAGGTTGACACATCCCAAATTTACGTTTCTAGCTCTGGCTCCTTCAGTGAACTACAGACTTTTCTTTCTAACTGCCAGCTTGACATCTCACCTGGATGATAAAAATATCTCAGACTTCAATTTCCCACAACTGAACTCCCGAATCCCCCTTGTTCTCCCACAAGATCTATTTTTCTCATAGTCTTCCACAGTGAGATATCACCTCACACTCATTAGGATGGCTACTATCAAAAAAACAGATAACAGCAAGTGTTGGCAAGGATGCTGAAAAAAGGGAACTTTTATATTTTGTACATTGTTGGTGGCAATGAAAATTGGTATAGATGCTACAGAAAACAGTATGGAGTTTCCTCAAAAAATTAAGACTGGAACTACCATGTGATCCAGCAATCTTTCTTCTGGATATAAATACAAAGGAAATGAAACGGATCTTGAAGAGACATCTGTACGCCCGTGTTGGTTGAAACATTATTCAAGATATAGAAACAACCAAAAAGTCCGCCTACAGATGAATGGATGAAGAAGCTGTGCTATATACATAGTGGAATATTAGTCAGCCATGAGAAAGGAAATCTTGTCATTTGTGACAGTATGGATGGACCTTGAGGGAATTACGCTAAGTGGTTGCAGGGGGTGGTGTGTGGAATGGGAAGATTTTGGTCAAAGGATACAAAGTTCCAGTTATAAGATGGATAAGTTCTGGGGATCCAAAGTATGTCATGGCGACTATAGTTAACAGTACTGTATTATATATTTGAAAGTTGCTAAGAGAGTAGATCTTAAATGTTTCTGTCAGACACAAAAACTGGTAATTATGTGAGATGATGGAGGTGTTAAGTAACACTATTGTGGTAATCATTTCTCAGTAGATAATGGGTATCAAATCATCATGTTGTACACCTTAAACTTACACACTGTTATATATCAGTTATATCTCAATAAAGCCGGGGACACAGCTTTCTCCACAACAACCCCTTCCATCTAGTTGCTCAGACTAAAAAACTTACCGCCTTTCCTGTGTCCTCTCTTTTTCTTATACCCACAGTTCATCTGTCAGCAAGTGCTTTCAAAATAAATTCAGACTTTGTCCACCTCTTAGCCCACATCAGCCAGCACTCTGTCCTGAGCCTCCATCATTCCTCAACTAGATTATTGCATGAATCGGTCTCTGTCTGCTTCTGTTCTTGCTCCCCTGCTATATCTCCCCAACGCCATGACTATTTTACGTTTTTAAAATACATGTCTGTTGATCTCATTTTGCTGTTCAGAACCTTCCAACAGCTTCCTATGTCACAGACAGGGAAGGTCTAAGTCCTTACTATGACCTTTCAGGCTCTACACACTCTCACACCCCATGTCCCTCTGTGTCTGCTACCACTCTGCCCCTTCACTTACACTCTTCTACACACACTGACCTCAGACTTGATCCTCAGACATGACACCCTGGGGCAGATGATCATTTCCTTTAACTTGGATTATTGGCATTGCTGCCACCTTGGGGCTTTGGTGCTAGATATTCCCTCTGCCTGGAGTGCCTTACACTCATATCTGCCTATTCTTTTATTTCCTTTGAGTCTTGCTCCAAAGTCACCTTTTATTTGATGCTGTATCAGAACTCTCCTTAAAATATCCCCTTACCTCCAGGAGGTAATGTATTCTCTATTCCCCTTTGCACTTTATATTTCTCCATAGTATCAATATTTTTCACCACCTGATGCACTTCATATTATACTGAGTCTCCTGCTCACTTAAATATAAGTGCTGTGAGGGCAGAAATATTTTATTTTCTATTGTTTTGTATCCCCAGTGCCTAGAAAAGTGTCTAAAATATGATAGGTATTCAATAAACATCTGATGAATAAGTCAATCATCAGATTTGGGGGGAAGGCTGTAGTCTGGTTTTCAAGAGGACAGTATCTTAATGCTCTCCTAGTGACCCACCACAGGAAGTGAGGAACAATATAAAAGGATCTCCTGGGTGGATATATCAGGACATTTAGTCCAGCAAACATCTATCGAGTGCTTACCTTATGTCGGGAGCAGTTTCAGAGCTGCTTCTGACCTAGAGGAATTCACCAGCTACTGAAAGATATGTCGATAGAAACTGTGGTATGAAGAAGAATGACATGTGCACAAAAAGGAAGTATAAGCATGTGGAGTGGATGCAGAAAGGGAGGAGAGATTCCTTCAGAGGAGGAGGGTACCTTACCACGGAAGCTTCCATAGAGAAGATGGCATTTGAGTTACACTTGAATCAGATGAGAACTTCAGCAGAGGGAGAATGGAGGAAAGGGCAGAGCAGGGAAATAGGAAAGGGCAAGACCTTTGTCTGGTCAGTGGGGAATGGCCTCTTCGATGCATGACTGCGTCAAAAAGTAAATGGGCAGATTTACTGGAAAATAAATACAGACAGATGGTTGAAAGCCAGATCACTTCGGGGAGGGGGTGGCACCATGCTGAAGAATTTGGCTATTTTCAGTAGGCAGCCCACTGCACTTTAGAGACATTAAGTGATGTAACTGACTTTGTAACATAATAACTCTTAGCCTGAAAAACTAAAGAGACCAGACATTTTGAGACAAGTTGGGAGACTGTCTCCCAGATAAGAGATCATGGAATGGAGAAGAGGCATCTGCTTGCCCGTTTTCTTCACCTTTCACCTACCTAAATCCTTACCACCCTGAAGGCCTAACGATTCTTCTAGGAGACCTTTCCACCCCGCTTCTCCCCATCCGTTTATGTGCCCTTTATCTGCTCATTTGTTCATTCAGTTAAGCTTACAAATGTTGATTAAGCAGCTACTCCTTTCTGGAACTGTGCCAAGTGTGCTGAGACTGTAATGAGAAATAAAATGGTCCTAGATTTCATTAAGGACCGGGAAGGGAAAGAATAGAGGGACACAAGGCAATAAATAATGGGAGAACTTCATTCAATTCGTGGTAGGCAAGTTCTCCCTGAGGAAGTCACATCTGGGTTCTTTGAATGAAGAGTAGAAGTTGGCCAGGTGAAGAGAGGAGGGGAAGCCTGCCCCAGGCAGAAGGGACACATGTGCGCTGGCACTGCAGCGGGAAGAATTTCATTGGGCTTTTTTGACAGAATGTGAGCCCTGAATCTTAATACCCAGCAGAGCACCTGAGGCATAATAAGTGGTTAGTAAATATTTAATGAATGGATGAAGGCATGAGCCAAATGGAACTATGACTGGCTATTTAACAGACACCCCAGAATTTGCTTAAGTCCAATGTGGCTTCATTCCGATGTAGCTTGTTGAATTATTGATCTGGGCAATAACACTTTTCACTCCTGTTCTCGGGTACAATCTGGTATTAAATGGGAAAAAAATCTTGTTCATGCTGTTTGATCACTGAATCATCCTTCTTGGAAAGCAGAGAATAAGAGTGGCTGAGTGCTAAAAAAAGGTTTTGTAGATTGGCTCCCGAAAAGCTTCATTATACACTGAGACCTAAAGAGATGCAGTATCTCACCTGTGGTTGCTCAGTGGTTACGTAAAAATGGTGGAGCAGGCTGTTGGAGGCAAGAGGAACTTTTCAGGGTCTGAACAGTAGTTCCTCAAGTCTCAAAAGGCAGAAAAAGAGCCCTAAGGGGCTGGAGGAGGGCTGGTGGTGGCAAATGCTAAAACAGAACAAACAAAACAAAAAAGCAAGTTCTGGATTTGGGTCTTAAATAAAAGGAACTAAAGAGGATCTGTTTTTTCAGATATGGCCTTTCTGCCTCTGAGGAATTTCAGAAAACCCAAATGAGTCTAGTTTTCTTCAGAAAAGTGTCATAGGAACTTTCATTAAACTCTTCCCTTTCTCTCTAGAACCTAAGTGGCCATCTGGTAATGACATCACCAGCAGAGCGACTCCTTCAGTCCCCAATCCACTCTGTTCTTCTGCAGATTGTGCTTGTAAGGCTGGATCCAAGGAATCCTTCCTTGACCCAAGGTCACAAAAGTTTTCTCCTAGAAATTTTATAGTTTTAGATTTTACATTTAGTTGTATGGTCCAGTTAGAGTTAATTCTTGTTTATGGAACAAAGTATAGATTGAAGGTTGTGGTTTGTTTGCACAATTTGTTGAAAAGACTAGTCTTCTTGACAGAATAGCCTTTGCACTTGTATTAACAATCATATATGTATGTATAGATAGATAGATATATTCATTTCCTTGTATCTTTGGACTCCATTCTATACCATTGGTCTATTTATCTATCTTTATACCACTACCACTGTTTTGATTAATGTAATTTATAATAAGTCTTGAAATCAGATAGTGGAAGTTGTCCAACTTTCTTCTTTTTAAAAGTTGTTTTGGTTTATCTAGATCTTTTGTGTTTTCATGTGAATTTTTTGTTTAAACATCTTTATTGGAGTATAATTGCTGTATAATTTTGTGTTAGTTTCTGCTGTATAACAAAGTGAATCAGCTATATGTATACATATATCCCCATATCCCCTCCCTCTTGCATCATATGAATTTTTGATTCAGTTTATTAATTTACTTAAAAAATTCTACTGGAATTTTGATTGGGATAGCATTGAATCTGTCCATCAATTTGGGGAGAATTGACATCTTAATACTGAGTCGTCCAGCATATGATTACAGTAATCTCTCCATTTATTCAGGTTTTCTTTAACATCTCTCAGCAATGTTTTACCATTTTCAGTGTATAGATATTGCACAGCTTTTTCAGATTCATCCCTAAATATTTCATATTTTTATGCTATTGACAATGATATATTTTTAAAATTTAAAATTTCTGATATTTTATTGATAGTATATAGATATATAATTGATCATTGTACGATTGATCTTGTACCCTTCAGACTTGCTAGTTTCACGCAGTTCTAATAGCTTTTTTTTTGTAGATTCTCTCAGATTTTCTATATAGATGATCATGTCATCTGTAACTAAAGTCAATTTCACTTCTTCCTATCCAATCTGGATATCTTTTAGTCCCCCCCTTTTTTTTTTTTTTTGGTCTGGAAACTCTCAATTGAGGCAGGAAACTGAGGCAATTGTGAGACTCAACTTGTTTGTTTCCTATATCTCAGTGACCATTATCCTTTTTGGCCTGATACTCAGTTCCTTGAAAACCATTCTTTCATACATATATGAAACTATATGTAAATAACATATTTATATAGTGTGTTTCTCGGTTGTATCCAGCAGGAGGGTAAATACAGTCCCTGTTGCTCCATCTTGTCCAGAAGCAGAAATCCTTCCCACTTGGATTTAAGATAAAGACAAAAGATAAGATTTAAAAAATAATATTCAGAGCCTTTGTCAAGCTCATAACCACTGCCCAATGAGCTTTCTGAGCCCACTGTGCTGAACTTCTCATGGGAGCAGACCAAGGATGAAGAGATACTGTTACTAAAGGGAAGGCAGGGCCCAAAAGATCTAAATTATTTTCAGGTCAATAATTAGTAGCAAAAACAGTTCTGAGAATGTGTGTAGGCTTTCATGGTTTATAAGATGCTTTTACCTTCATGGACTCATCTGGCCCTCAGAGCATCATTGGAAAATAATGGGAGGAGATTATCCCTATGTTGTTTGTGAGGAAATGAAAGCTCAGAGAAGTGAAATGAATTTCCCTAGAACATATGGCTAAGGAGAGGAGACATGGGGCTGCTACTTGAACTCAGGGCTATCTAACTTATTGTCCAACTCGTTACAAAAATGTATTATGGAGAATTTCAAACATATGCTAATGTAGCCAGAACTGAATAATGAATGCCCATGTACTCATCACCTAGATTGGATAGTTATCAACTCATGGATGTTCTTGCTTCATCTGTACTACCCCCATCCACTTATTCCCACTCTGTTTTAATAAATCTCAGCTATAATATCAACTCACAGGTATTTGAATACGTACTCTAAGAGCTAAGGAGGTTTTTTAAAAAATACATAAATATAATACCAATTCACACATAAAATTAGCTTTAATTTCTTAATTTCATTATCCTGTCAGTTTACAAATTTTCAAAATGACAAAAATGTCATAATTTTTAAAGTAGTTTATTTGAATCAGGATCCAAATAAGTTCCACACTTTGTTATTGGTCTCTTTCAATGCACATGCTTCTTCCCCACCTCTTCTTTTCCTTTGTAATTTAGGTATTGAAAAAACCAGGTCATTTTCCTGTAGTGGTTTCCTAGTCTGGATTTGCTGATTGTACTTCTGTGGTACGGTTTTACATGTTCCTTTGTCTTCTATAGTTCCTGAAAATTGGTAGTGGTAACTAAAGGCTTGATCAGATTAAGTTTCAATTTTTTTATTTTAGCAAGACTGCTTCATAGGTGATGTGCTCCTCCTCAACAGACACATATGACCTAGTTGCCTTGTTTTTTGTGATGTTAGCAGTCATTGATGCTTGAGGTCTGCATCCACTAATTCATGATGGACTGCAGAATGATGATATTCTAATTCTATAACCTGTCTGGGACTCTTCTCTTTAGATTCTCATAAACTTTTCTTAACTGACAGGGAATCAAAATCTGAAAACAATCCAAATCATCTTGAAATAAGTTAAATAATATGAATACAAATATTAGGACAAAAATTGAGTGCTCTTCCATCAGTATGACGTAAGACTTTATTCTTTACAAAGTGTCTCTAATTATATTAGCTTAGATGTTTGTAAATAGCCATGGAGGCAGGATAGATGTGTGTTAGATTGATACAAAAAGCTCCCCCACATCCCACATGCCACGAATCCCCATGAATCATGCCTCCCTGTGACAATGTCCCTTTTTGTAATTTGACTTTGCCTTTCTCGTGTCGAAGGGTCTAGTCTGTTTCCCCAACCCTTGAGGCTAGGCTGACCATGTAATTTGCTTTGACCAATAGGATACGGAGGGAATGACACGTGTGAGGCTATGCCTTAAGAAGCCATACAATTCCACATTCTCTCTCCTGAAACAGCATTGCCATGTGAGGAGACCCAGGCTAGCACCTTAAGTGTGAAAGACCCTATACAGAAAAAGAGGCTGAGTCCTAGCTGTGTCCATTGGGCCCAAGTCTTAGTTGACTCACCAGCTGAACGCTGCTCCATGAGTGGGCCCAGAAAGATGAGCAGAACTTCCTAACTAGCCCACAGAATTGTCAGAAACAAACTCTTGATCTTTTACATCACTAAGTTTTGGGGTGATTTGCTATATGGCAAAGGTTAATGACATGGGGGGAGATTATCCACATTTTACTGAGAAAAGTCAGGTCCAGGTAGGGAAGATGTTCAAACTAGAAGGCTGTAGAGCTAGTCAGAATTTAGGATTTCTGACTCCTGGTCCAGTGTTCTTACCATCTATATGGTTCTTTCTTTCTTTTTTTTTGCAATTTACTGACCATCTTAATCTAAACTCCCTATTATCCTAAAGTAAGCTCTGAGGTTGAGCTTCCTGATACCTTGAGAAACCCTATGAATTAAGCTGCATTTAATAACTCAGCTATGAACCAGGGCTCTAGAAACTCCTTTAAAGGAAATAGAAACTGAAATCTTTAGTGAAGTTTCAGCCTTAGCTATATTTTAAATTCCTATTTTTACTGAATCTTTGGGAAAATAAACTTGAACATTCTCAAATTGGGCGTGAATTTGGAGAGAAGTCTAGGAATATCCATGGGGTTAAGGGCTTATAAAATACCCAAGCATAACAACTGCTTTCTGTGTAAGTCAAGTAGGTGTTGACTGATTCTATCAATTTGTAAGTCCAAACAACTTCCAGATGGTTCTAATAACAGTAAAGTATCTTATATTTGATTAGTGCCTTTCAGCTTACAAAGCAGTTTCACATCTGTGTCCTTATTCCAACCTCATGATGGAGCTTGTGAGGAAATAGGCCAGAGATTATTGGTTCTATTTTCTAGATGAAAAAACTGAGTCCTAGAAGGGGAAGTGACTTGCACAAAAACAATGTCTAAACAAGTAGCAGAGCCAAGATTAAAACCAAATCTGATTTCATGGTCAATGAATTTTCCACCCCACTACCTTTAGTCTTGTCCACAGTTCCCTTAAGAACATCCTCCATCCATTTCCATTGTAATATCAACAATGAAAGGGGCAGCTATTATGTAGTAAGTCTAGGAAATAGGGACACAAAAAGAAGGGGTTCACAGTCTGGCAGAGCGATGAATATAGAGACAAATAATTACAAAAATAGTAATGGTAATAATAACAAACAGTAATGGAGTACTATATGTCTAATCCTATTCTAAAAGACTTACATGTCTTATTTAATTCTCAAAACAATCCTATCTGGTCTATACTGCTGTTATCTTCATTTAGTAAATGAGGCAACTGAAGCATAAAAGAGGTTTTATGTAACATCTTGAAGAAGCACAGCTTGTAAGTGATGGACCTGAGACCGTAAGTTCTAAGGGGAGGCTTGCAGAAGGTGAAGGAGATCAGAAAGACATCCTAGTCTTCCAGGAAAAATCCAGGAAGGCTTCATTGAAGAGAATTCCATGAACCAGGCCATGAAGGATCTTGGGTTTGTCAGAAGACATGGTGATGTGATGAGTAAGTGGTGTTAGGGAATGGCATGGTCATGGACTCTTGTGTAGTTCAATGCAGTGAAGCTTAATATGAAGGTGTTACCACACAGAGATGTACATACACAGACAACTACATGGACCATTGCAAGCCAAATGCTCATATAACAATAGGTGGTTTTGGTGTTTATCAGTCCCTTTTTCCTCAGCACAGCAGAACTCTCAGCCAGGAAGAGCATGGCTCATCTGCTTGTCTTGTTCATCAACCTGCTTCCAGGTCCTTTTGCCAACTCTCACTTGTGTTATTTACACCCCAGTTTCATGCTAGTCCACGTCCCATGGACCACTTCTCAGTATCAGGGCTAAGTATCATTATTACTGAGAGTTTTAATTAGTGTAATTACCATCAGCCTGCATTTTGATTAATATCCATTAATAGTCATTTTTAAGAACATTAGTATAGCTGAGATTTAATTATTTAATTAATATAACAATTAATAATAACTTCCATTTATATGGGGCTTAATAGTTTGCAAAGTGGTTTCAAATATAAAATCCCATTTGATCCTCCCTGAAACTCCAGGTGGTAGGCAGGGTTATTATCCCTATTTTGTAGACATGGAGGCTGAGCTGACAGAGCTGTGGAGACTCATCCAGTTTCCTGGTTTCCAGTCTGATTCTATTTCTTTCTTTATCTCTCCATCTGCAATTGCTCAGAGTTTCACCCCAAGGTAATATTTGAGGCAAATCTTAGGGCATGAGTAGTAGTCAGCCAGCCAGTCAAAGAAAGGGAAGATGTATTAAAGGCAGAGGGAAGAGCAATTGCAAAATGATGGTAGGGTATAAAGGGCGTGGCTCATTCAGAGAACTGCCAGTATATCCTAATGTCCATGTGACAGAGTGGAAAGAGTCTGGGAGTCAGATGGCCATGGGTTTGGGTCTCAACTCTGTCACCTGTGAGATCAACTGTGTGATCCTGGGCAGTTTCCTTAACTTTCTAAATCTGTGTATAATAAAGGTATAAAATATCTCGTAGGATGTTTCCGAGAATTTGTGAAAAAGTGTTCTACAGACTCAGATATGCAGTAAAAGATAGCAATGTTAGTAAGTATCATTGTCATGATGATAGAGTAAGATAGATCCTGATGGTGTGGTAGGCCAGGGTGGCAATGTGATGATGCTACAGGATGTGCAGAGGTCAAGTGAAGGGGGACACCAGTAAGTAATTTGGCCTTTATTGTCTAGCAAATAGGGAGCCACAGAAAGGTGACCAGCAGAGCTGACCTGGTCAGAATCTATGGTTTTCAAAGATCACCCTGGCACCAGTGTGGAGGTGAATTACTGGTTAGGAGGCTGTTGAAATAGTCTCAGGGTGGCAGTGTGAAGGCCTGGGCTGAGGCTGTGACACAAAGTGGAAGGGGACAGAGAATGGAGGTGTTCTGGGGAAGTCCATCACCCAGTCTAGTGCCTGATTCCATGCATGGGTTTAGGCGTGGGAGGGTTATGCCACAGTTCCTAGTTTGAGCAAATTTGTAACTGATGGGCCATAAACAGAATGTCAGCTGACAAAGGCTTTCATCAGAACCTTGCGGTTGTTTCCTAAGCATGGAAATTATTCCACAGAACCTTAGTTCCTTAAAGGACTGCCATCTGAGATACTGTAGTGAGGCAGAACTTGTTGACCAAATGAAAGGAAGATTTCATTTTCTTTGTTAATCAGTACATCACAGCATGAGAAAGTTCAGCAGAAACCAATTATAATTCAATGTCACCGAAGCGAGTGAAATGAAAAAATAAGCAGAAACCAGGTGGTGTCAGCACAGAAGGCATCCAGAGGAACAATGCTAATGTCTATTTTGAAAAAAACCAAGAGGAGCCTAACATTTGGATCCAGGATAAATTAACTCTATTTGTTTCCTCTGTTAAATTCTGTCAATCTGGAGTTATTAAAAAAAAAAAAAAACACAGCCTAAAACATTCAGATCTGTCTATTGGCTCTTCACAAACATACTCTTATTTCAAAGAACAGGTTTTGCTTTATAGGAAGTTTCAAAATCATGGCATACTGGAATTAGGAGACATAAAATGATAATAAAGCCTCACCTTTGTTAGCATGGAGTTCTTCTCTAAGCACTTTCACTCTCAGTCTCACTTAATCTGATGACTATAAAAGTAGGCAAGCAGGAATTATTATTCTCATTTTGTACACAATAAAATTGAGGCATGGAGAGCTTAGGGGGTCTTGTTCAAGGTCACACAGTGGCAGAGGTGGATCCCAGGACTCCTGGATTATAACCACCCTCGCTTCAGTTCCCAAGGAAGCCAAAGTAGGGGTAGTTAAGCATAAGAGTTAAGGGCATGGCTTTGGAGTCAGTCCAGGATTCAAATCCTACTCCTACCCCTTACGAGTGTGGGACCTTGAACAAATTGATAGGCCTCTCTGAGCCTCCGTTCCCTTATATATAAATTAGAGATCCCTACTTCTCATGGTTGTTGGGAGAATCAAATAATGTTAACAAAGAACAATGTGCTTTCTCAGTTCAGAGCCTGCTATGTCTTAAATATCCCATGAATGATAAATATTGTTATAAATTTCGTAGATATTCTTTGGAGTGGCTTCTTAACTCACCAAGAGTTTTGGAGAATGATCCCCAATCCACAGGGATGAACGCTTGGTAGCCATGTTTGTGTTCCTAGTTGTAGCTGATTGATTCATGGGTGGACACAACTCGCACTGGGCCAATCAGAGATCTTTCCTTGAATTTAAAAACTAAAACAGACAGCATGTCCCTCTGTAGTGGAAAGCCCCAGAACTATGGGTATCCAAGCTCCTACTACATGGAAGAAGGAAATGGTTGGTAGTAAGAGAGAATAAAGCTTATGGGTAGAGAGTGACACAGGAGAGACAGAGGGCCCTAGTGAGTTCAATTGTTCCTGAGACCCAGGTGAATTCCTGCCCCTCTTATGCCCTAGTGCTAAACATTTCCTAATTATTTCCTTAATTCAGACATATCTGCTATGTATCATTTACCTAAGCTAGTTGAATTTACAGATAAGAGTCCTGACTAATGCCAAACTTAATCACCCACTTGGGTAGTATTCTGGTGGGATGAGAAAGCCCTTGGAAACAGAGGCACAAGACAGTCCCAGAAGTCAGTGAGGAAGAATGAAACATGGATGAGCCCTCAGCCAGATTGTTTCACTTTCTGGTGCCTCAGTTTCCTCATCCATAGAATGGAGCTCTACCTGACAGTATCTGGCACCTAGTAGGTGCTCAATAAATATTAGTTCCTTTTCTAACTCCTTTTCTCTTTCCCACCTCTCTCCCCTTTCATGATGCTGGCATCTGCCTTGTTAATATCCACATGAGGACACATCTCCTGTCCTGACTGTGAGTTTGCCATCAGAATAAAGTTCTTCAGTACTGTTATTATTTAGCCCCAGTGTCGCTCCCTTTAGCATCCCTACCCTCATCCTGGGCCTGCCTTTGTTCTCTTAGTCTCCATGACATCTACAAGCACTTGCAGTTCCCCAAACACGTCACACACTCTCTTGTCTCTGGATCCGTGTGTGTTCTGTTTCCTCTGCTTTCACCAGTCAAACAGTTCCTCCTCTGTTGGATTCTTGTGCATCCTCAGTTCTCAGCTTAGATATCACTACTTCCTGAAGGTGCTCTACAGCCACCCCCGCCCTCGGGCAGTTAAGCTCCCCTTCCTCTCTGTTTCCAGGCATGGTGGTTTACCCGACCATAACACTGAATCACTCTCCTAGAGTTGCCTGCTTTACTCATCCCTCTTCCTCCTGGTTTTCATCGGTTCCCCAGTTTATCTCCCCCACCTGTACTGTTACCCCGTCTTGCCCAGGGACTTCTTCGGGGATGACTCTGACTTTAATGACAGCACCAAGTCCTCTCCCCCACCCATTTTGCCCACTCATGGCTCCTTGTACCCCCTCTTCATGGCACCCACTACAGTGTGAGGGTGTTTTCATGCAGGTCTGCTTCTGCCTTTTGCTCACCCTTTTAGCATTAGCTCCTTGCTTGTAAATGGCCCTTGAACATGTTCAGTGACTAACTAACCTATAGAATGAAGCAATCTCTAAATTCTCTGGACCTACTATAGCACCTGGGACACAGAAGGTACTTGCTTGCCAAAGCATCAGCATATGTGCTAACCAATGGGCATCTGTGGAACCCAGAACAAAATAGTGGCAAAAATTATGATAATTCCAACCAGCCACTAGATTTGATGATTTTGGGGTGATGTGAAAAAGTGGAGGCTTGGGGATCAAAGAGTCCTGGGTAGGAATACTCTATATCATTGGCAGGCAACTGAACCTTTCTGAGACTAAGTTTCTTCATCTGTACAAAGGCAAAGAAGGATTGTGAAGAGGATAAGAATCTGTATATAAAGAAGACCTGCAGAGCAAGCACTTAATGTTGGCTCTTATAACCTGGATAACTTCTACTGCAACGTGGCTACTTTGGCCTTGACATCTGGATAACTTTCTTTATTTTTCACTCTGTTTGGCATGGACTGGTGTAGCCTCCTCATGGGCAGGCACTTTTTCCATCAAGCTCCACCATGGATTTTCCATGAAAGACTTTTTTACTGAACTGGCACCACTTTGGCTCTAAGCACCAAGGGTCAACATGTCCCTGTGAAAAGAAGCTGAGATGGAAATTGTTTCTACTCTGAGCGTCCAGAATGAAGGGAGACCCAAATGATGAGAGCTTCCAGAAACTCATGGGCTGTAAAAGAGAGTTGTAAGGGAGAAAGTAGTTCACAGTAGATTTTAGTATTCTGACTTCCACGGAGGATGTAGGGGCTTTATCCAGGCCACCAAATATGTGTGGATTTTTATTATTGGGTAAGCATCAGATTGTCTCATTATGGCCAGAGCCAGGTTGTTAAGGAGTCAGAAGAAACAGTGAGGCTTATTTATCCCTAGACAAAGCTGTGGGAGATTGGTAGTGCCACTAAGCATTGATAGGTACCAGATGGAGCATGTGGTGTTCCTCTGTGCCTTTGCCTGGGCTTTTTTTTTTTTTTTTTTTTTTTTGGCAGTACACGGGCCTCTCACTGTTGTGGCCTCTCCCGTTGCGGAGCACAGGCTCCGGACGCGCAGGCTCAGCGGCCATGGCTCACGGGCCCAGCCGCTCCGCGGCATGTGGGATCTTCCCAGACCGGGGCACGAACCCATGTCCCCTGCATCGGCAGGCAGACTCTCAACCACTGCGCCACCAGGGAAGCCCTGGGCTGGCTTTTTTTCCTGACCAGAACACTATCCTCAACTTACCCACATGCTAGACTCTTGCACTTATTTATAGAAGGCAGTATACCAATAGTCAATAAAGAGCTGGGTGTAGGAATTAGATTGACCTGGGTTTGAATCCTAAGTCTGCCATCTACTAGCTGTGTGGGAATGTAACTAACGTCTCTAGGCCTGTTTCTTCATCTTAAAAACAGTGGCTAGTAATGGTACCCACATAAGAGGGCTCTTGTGAAGATTAAATGAGATGATGCATAGAAAGTGTTTAGCACATTGTCATACATAAATGCTACATAAATAACAGCAACTTTTACTCATTCTTCAAGTCTCAGCTCAAGCTCTATCTCTTCTTTGTAACTGGTAGCTTCAGGTATCCCCCTTTCATATTCTCACTGCTTCTTGTCCAACCTTCCCTCTGAGTACTTACCACACTCTATTGTGACAGTCTGGTGACTGTTATTCAACAGGAGCTTAGGATATTTTTTGATACCATCCTCCCCACTCTATGACTTTAACCCATCTTCCCTCACTTCCTTCTCATGATCTATTTCCCAATTTATAAAATAAGACTATTGGGCTCTTCTTTATGATCTCTTACAGTTTCAAGCCTTCTAAAACCTTGACCCAAATAACAACGGGATGTCAACAACCCCTTTTCCCAAATCACAAAAATATCTTTCTTTCTGGAGCATTTATTAGTTATACATCAATGAGCCTAGATTGGCCATTTCTCAAGGGTAGCACAGAGTGAATTCTCCATCACAGGAAACAAATGTGCAATTGAAAGAGATTTCATGCCTGAATGCTCTCATTCTGCTCACGCTTGGACATCATGGCAGCTACCTCTCTGTACATTATCAAGGGAACTGGGGTTTGTCACTTGCACCAGACCCTGGCCTCTCCCAGCGAACCTCCAGAGACGGCCTCAGTGGTTACCGTAGAAACGTCTTCCTTCCTGGATGCAGACCCATGAAGGCTCAGGCAGCCACGACCCAAGAGGGGCCTTGTTTAAACAGGAAAGAGCAGACAGTTTAATGGGTAGCTTTGCAACTCAGATTCCTACACAGTTTACAGTAGTTGGAGTAATAAAATTCATAATGAATGTTTCTTTATTTTACAGCTAACTTTTTTGTTTTTTTTTCTTTTCTTTTGTTTGTTTTTTATTTTCCTGAGCACTAACTGATGGTAGGCAGGGAGAGTTTTAATTTTCTTTCATTTTTAATGATCATGGAAATAATATTGAAAAAAATTGTTCAATATGTACATTTATCTCATTCATTCTTCATGATATTTCTACGACATATATAATTATTATGTTGGGAAAACTAAGAGTCAAAGAACATAGGTTACCAGCTTAGGGACACATGGCTATTTGTAAGAAGTGCAACTTTCAAATGGATAACCAGGAAAAAACATTCTGTTTTCATTAATAAGTTATGAATTAAATGTGGAATTTCCCATAGATACATAGCATTTGTAATTTGATCCACAAGGAAGCTTAACATTTAGCTTGCATGAACATTAATGAGTTACTAGTTCAAGGAAATAGACAAAGAAGCCAATTATAACTCTCTCTTTTGGTGAATTCTGCCTTTGGTTGCCTTTGGAGACTTGAGACCTCACAATTTGTCAGGAAGCACACACTGTATGGTTGAAGTCAAAGAAGGGCTAGAATAGTCACTACACACCTATTGTATTTCAGGGTCTTTACCCATGCTATCTTATTTAATGATAGTAATAACCCTATCGGGAAGGCCCTACTATCTCCATTTCACTGATGCAATAAATAGAGTCTCAGAAAGGTAAAATCATTCAAAAATCAAAGTCAGTTCTCCTTGATTACCAAGCTCAGTGCTTTGCTGGCACTTCATACTGTGTCTCCTCAAAGGAAATTCTCACAAGAAAAGAGATCTAATGTCTCAAAATAGATGGCATTTCTTTCAATCTCAGAGACAGGTAATGTACAAAGAGTTGGGCCTGAGTTATAAGAAGTGCTTCTGTAATTATGAAAAGAGCTGGGATACTGCAGTATCCAGTGGGCACGGTGGATAGAGACTAAACTCTCTCCCATTTGTGGAGCAAAGCACAACTTTCTGAAGGACAGCTATTACTGTGGGAAGGTCCCAGGGAAGAGCAGTGGGCACTTATAAACGTGAGAACTGCCCAGAGCCAGGAGGGCAGGTAGTTTTAAAAGCCAGAGGAGAGTTTTATCAGGCCAGGGGGAGTTTTGATTGATGGAGTCTGTCTTACACTCAGGACAATTACTGTCCTCTACTGTACTCATTAAGCCAAGAGAAAGAAATTACTGAGTGTGTGTGTACGTGAGGATGTGTGTGTGTGTGCATGCATGAGTAGAGAGAGAGAGAGGGGATGAGTAGGCAAGGTGGGTAGAAAGGACCCGCTGATGTATCCCACATACCCAGAACCCAATGTAAATGCTAATCAATATTTGTCAAATGACTGAATGAATTAATAAATAAACAAGAGTAGGGTGGAAAGTGACAGGTCCCAAGCTTTGGGAACACCATAAGCCTCCCGCTCTGTGCTCGGTTACCAAGTGAGGCATATTAGCAAGTCTCCAAGCTCCCCACACTGTCCCAGGCCTCCATGCCTGTGCACAAGCCTTGTCCTGTGTCTGGGATGTCCTCTACAATCCTCCTCCCCAGACCTTAGTCACCTGGTAGATGCCTCCTTTTCCTTCTATCTCTTACCTCTCTTTTTCCTACTTTGTTGTACATACCTCCCTGAGAGCAGAACCAGATTGTGTTCTCTGTGTGTTTATATATCTTAATTCACACTAGAGTGTAAGCTCCAGGGAGAGACCAGAGCTTTTATGTCTTTAGCACTTAGTGTATTTTCTTGCACACAGGTAGATTTGCAAATGAATGAATCAATCAGTCAATGAATGGATGCACTAGGCAAACTGTCTTACTTCAATTTGTGGCCCAGGCTGAAAACAGAAAGGCCCTGTGGTTACAGAGAGAATATTGGCGTGAGGCCCAGGGAACTGGGTTCGGGTCTCACCTCTGCTCCAGGCTTACTGGCTGACTTTGGGAAAGTCAGTTGCCACCTCTGAGCCTCACACCCATTGGACTAGATAACAGTCAATGCCTTCTCACCTCCTGGGTCCTAGAACTTAAGGTTATAGCAAGAGTTTCTGTGGATTAGAAGCCATCTCTGTATCTGAGTTAATACAGATACAGAGGCCACATCTTTGAAGCTGTGTTTTGTGGAGCACCAGTGCTACAAAATGCTTTTAGGTCTTCTGCAAGAAGGGAATGGTAGTCAGAGCTTGAAAATGGTGGAGAAAATGAAGTTAAGGACATGAGTTTACTGCAAGCTTTTTCGGCTCACTTGATATGAAAATGGGCATTGGGACACCTCGATGGAGACATACGATCCCTGGGATTGCACTAGTACATACCCTGTGGAACAAGTGATCCGTAGAACTCATTTGGGCAAAGTTCTGTGCTGGGTGTTTAAGAAGGTCCTTCCACTGCCAAGATTCTAGGAATTCCAGGTTTTGACCCAGACTGGGTTACACTCTCTTTGTAAAGGAAGCTGTTTGTAATGAAGTAGGTTAGGATTTCTGCGTGGTATCAGAGGGGTCAGGAAGGCAGAATTAGGACTCTGGGCTGGTTGCACTGGGGACCCAACTCTGAGCTATTATTCTCTGTAGTGATCCAGTCAACAGGGGTTGGAGATCAGGATTTGACATTGTGAGCCTAGAAACCCTTCACTTGCAGGTCGAGTGAGAGGTGCAGGGAATATGGTGAGACGTGAAAAAGGAGGACTAATAATTATTGAACACCTCATTTAATTCTCACAAGTCTAAGAGACAGGTGTTTCTCTGCCTACCACTTTACAGTTGAAGTGAATGAGGCTCAGAGAAGTTCAAAACAAGCTTAAGGTCACACAAACAATAGATGGCAGACCTACAATTTGAACTTGGGTCTTTTTGGCTCCAAAGCTTGAATTCTTCCCATACAACATGGTTGTCATAGCAGGGCACTTGTTTTTGTTTGTTTCATTTTGGTCACAATTTTTTGGGCCATTGCTTATCTGTCCTACTCTTTTGTTTATGAGCCTCATTACTTCTTATATGTAAAATGGGAATAATACTTTCTCTGTTTCATCAAAGTTGTCATGGGGGTAAAATGAAAACATTTTTTTCCTTCCTCATACTTTTCTTTCTCACTTAGTTCTTTAAACAGAGGCTCAGTAAAAAAAAAAGTTGAATATGTCAGTTGTTTTTATGTAACGGTGTCAATCCTAAGCAAGTTAGTGTAAGTGTAATTTATAGTTCCCATGACCTCCCATGAATATTGGGGGAATATATGCACATTGCTGGTTTTATTAAAATACATAAGTCAAGCAGATGGTAATCAAAAGTAAAAATCACCCCACTCTGTCTTTGAATGGGTTATAAGTGAAAGTAACAAACCTTGTCTTTTTATTTGTGTTATAAATAAAATTTATGAGAAAAAATAGCTCAAAGGGACTAATACTGTATATGTTTGTTTTGGGCTGTCCCTAACTGGTAAAGCTTGTGAATGGGAGAAATTCCTGAGCACAGTATTCAGGGTGGACATAGCCTCATGATTCGTTCAGATAAAATAACTCTTGCGTTTCCTGAGCAAAACCCTCAGAAATCCAATTGCCGTAGCATTTTCTGGTTTTGCTTTTAGTTGGGTAAACTTGGTGGTAGGACTTTACCTGACCTTGGAGTTCAGGTAATTGTTGGGAGTTTAGAGTATTGTCTTGTAGTGGAAGTGAAGAAGCTAACGGAAAGGGAACAGAAGTGAAAGTTCTTTATGTTCTGGCAGGACAGCAGTGCACATTATTGTTCATGTCTACCATTGTTTAAGGCAGAATTGAGGTAGGCTGGATACCATGGTATGACCTGAACCTCATTTCAGGATCCCCCTCATTCTTTGTGCAGTCCCCTGACTGTCCCCTCCTTTATGAAGTAGTCCCTGATTAACTTTCCCCATATTTTATCCAGCCTCAGGAGGATTTTGTGTCCCAATTCTGGATTCTCACATAACATAGTTCATTCTACAACCACAGAATGTCTTTCACGTGTAGACACATCTTCCATAATTCTTAATAGAATTCCTCATGGGCAAGAGCCAACACGCTTGATCTTCCTCTGTGGGTCCAGGTTGTGGTACAGTGCCGAGTATATGGTAATGTTGGAAAGAATAACAACCAACATTTCCTGAATGCTTAAAAGTGCCAGGCACCCTTCTAAGCACTTAACAGAGATGAACTCATTTGTTCTTTACAACACCTCTATGACATAGGCACTATTCTAATTTCCATTTTGTAGATGAAGAAACCAAGAAAACATTCCACTGAGTGATTCATTTGAAGGAGCCCAGAGAGCAGAGGTCAGAATTCAGACCTAGGCAGTGTGCCATATTCTTGGGCACAGTACTGTTGCAGGTTGGGTTCTCTGGAGACAGACAGGGAGATAGAGTTCAGGATGTGGCATGTTTACTAAAGATCAGTCCCTGTAAGGAAGCAGCATGGGGCAGAGGGAGAAGTCTACTTGGGCGGAGCTGGTGAAGAATGCTGGAATGTATTGCTTATTAGAGTTGATCTGACTTGGGCTCGGATGGCTGGACCTCTATATCCCTGCCTTGCCTTGTCTCCAGATATGGGCTGCCTTGGTGAAGGTGTGACTATGGGCAAAACAGCTCCTTCCAACTAATGGAGACCCTGAGGTTGCTGGTAGCTGGAGGCTGTTCATCACACGCTCCACAGCTGGTCAGAAAGTCCTTCCGTGAAGGCAGTCTGGATGGCCCCATCCATGTCAACCATATATACTAGTTTGCTTCTCGGGGGAAACATAATAAACATTTGCTAAATTAACATAATTTTCATTAATGATAATAACTATAATAATGGCTATCACTTTTTTTTTTTTTTTTGACTGTGTTGGGTCTTCATTGCTGCTTGTGGGCTTTCTCCAGTTGCGGCAAGCAGGGGCTACTCTTTGTTGCAGTGCACAGGCTTCTCATTGTGGTGGCTTCTCTTGTTGTGGGGTACGGGCTCTAGGTGCATGGGCTTCAGTAGTTGTGGCTCACGGGCTCTTGAGTGTGGGCTCAGTATTTGTGGCGCACAGGCTTAGCTGCTCCACGGCATGTGGGATCTTCCCGGACCAGGGATCGAACCCGTGTCCCCTGCATTGGCAGGCGGATTCTTAACCACTGCACCACCAGGGAAGTCCCGGCTATCACTTCTTAATCGGTAATTATGTACCATATAAAGATGGTTACAATTTATTGAGCCATTAATCATCATTAGAGTACACTGAGGTTAATGCTATATTACATAACCTTATTTTACTAATGATGAAATAAAGATATACTGACGTTAAATAACTTGTCCAGTGTTATATAATTAGTAAGTGGGAGAGCTAGGTTCTCTTGCAGGTCCTTCGGACACTGGAGTCCATACTCCTGACCTCTAGGTTAGTGTTTGTATCTTCCCAACTTGATTACTGTGAGCCCCTCTACAGCAGATGCCACGACTGTTTCAATTTTGTGACTCTCAGCACATAACAATGCCTGACACACAGCATACATTGATACACATTTGTTAAATGAATAAGTTGGTCTTCCATAATCATGGTTCTGATAGAAACTAGAAAAATAATTTAATAACTTTGATTAGAAGCAACTGAGTGTTTAATAAGGCATACTGAAGCCACGAATCTGTGTTTATTTAACAAGTCTTGTCAGGGCTAAGAGTTGTTAGTGGAAACAACAGGAAGAACACACACATGAAATGTGCACTAGTGGCTGGCGTGTCGAGTAAATCACTCATAATGAATGAGAGACCATGCACTGTCATGGCAAGAGCACTGCCTAGAACTGAGGAGGTTTTAATTGCAGACATTTCACTAATGTGCTGTTTGTTGTTGACAAGTTGCTTCAATACTCCCATCTGAAATGAGGAAATTGTAGAAGATGATCCTTGAGTTTCATTTAATAATTCTATGCTATGATTCTGTAAAAATGACATAAAAGCAAGCCCTGACATTCTGTGAAGGAACACAGAGAAGAACCAGTTTGGTGGGTTGTAGACACAGTAGGAAGATTTTAGCTGAATATAATAAAGGAGAGAGGAAGTATTCCTCCTTTATTACAAGTGTTCAGGCAGAGGCTGACCATAGTCAAGGGTGTTCTGGGTGGGGCTCTCTGTGTGGGGTCAAAGGCTGGATGAGGTGACTACAAAGACCAACTAAATCTAAGAGCCTGAGAACATAAAAGGCAAGGATTAAATCGCAGAATTTACAAAAGTGTCAGAGAGTAGAGTAATAAATTGTACTGAACAGTGCCTAGAATATAGTAGTTGCTCAGGGAATATTTGTTGAATAAATGAATATTTGAATCCAGTTAATAATGATCAATGCTTAAAATTAAGATTGAATGTAATTGGTACATATAATCTTGGATAGTTTGAGGTTAAAATGAGATCATCAATGTGAAGGTGTTTGGCAAATTTTTAGGGTTATTGTTTGGGTTCCCTAGAAAACAGAGCCTGAGACAAGG